>NC_081412.1:487228157-487828157 GCF_030272615.1 Cryptomeria japonica
TGTCAATAATTGTACATCTCTGTGAAATTATTTAGTTACTATAGAAATAAATTTAATTATTAATTAAATTTATTGGTTTATTAAAAGTAAGGGAAAATTGTTTTATTATATTATTTTGGAGAAAATATGTATTAATTAAATTCCATAGAAATAAATTTAATTGGAAATAAATTTTATTGAAAATAAAAATTAAGGTTTTTAGGTTATTGAAATTTAATATTTTAGGTTATTAAAATTTAACATTTTTTTTAGGTTATTGAACCTTTTAAAAAAAAATAAAATAAAATATATATATATATATATATATATATATATATATATATATATATATATATATAAAATGCATGTAGGGAAGGTCGGTAGTTGCTACCGACGGTAGTACGACTACCGTACGGTAGCAATACTACTGACAGTAGTAGTGCTATCAGCGGTAGTACCTGCTACCGTAAGGTAGCATGTAATACTGACGGTAGTACTTGCTATCGTGCGGTAGCAGGGATTATTATAAATTCTCTTTTCCTGGTTATTTCTCGTGCAAACCGAAATATGATACTTTCGGATTTCCGTGCCAGAGTTATAAAATTTGGTTTCTAATTAATTTATTATAAATATATATATATTAATATATAAGTTTATTTTAATTTTTGGACATTATATCATTTAAGTATTATTTTAATACTGTGCAAATTAATTCATGAGTTTATATATATAATTAATTCAGAATTTAGCTATTTTCAGAAAAGCTTATAATTTAAGATTCTATATTTATGCTTGGAAATACATTAGGGGGTTAATTTTAATGTGACTTTATTTAACCTTATTGGACAAATGACAATATTGATTTCTTTGTATTAATATAGTTGTATTTTCTTATGTTCTCGAAAATCTTTAATTGCAAGAATTTTATGCTTTTGACTGTTTAAAGAAAAGATTGCATGTATTAGGATCTTGTGTAAATGGTATTTGCAGTCAAGCTTAATTTCGTTGCAATTATGGTTGAGTTGTCGTTATGTCATATGTTGATATATCCCCATGGTCAGGTGTTGTTGTGTAACCCTGTTGATATGAGCCATTGTGTTTTTTGTTCCAAATGGTCAATCTTGGGTTAGTGATTGTGTATCCTTCACCTGTGGTTTGTCCGGATTAGATATGACTGTCTGTTTCACCATAAAGTTCTCGTAGAGAGACCTTTCCTATTAGTGTCCTATGAGAGAGAGTGACTTTTGAGTGGGGTTGCGCCCGAAGTGGATGGCAGGATAACCCCTAGAAAGTCAGTTAAGAAGTGATAACCTAATAATTGATTAGGTGGTGGGTAGTTAAAATATTAATTAAGATAATGTGCCTCACACATGGTTGAGTGCTTGTATAGGCTCAGGATGTGGTGAGAAGGCTTGGAATGGAAAACTTACCACCTTGTCTTCACAAAAGGATTGATAGGGTCCACATGAGGCTTAGATGGAGCCGGAAGTTCGGGAGAGGTTACGAGGATAACCCAGGATGGGGGCCGAGACCTATGGAGGCATACCAAGGTAACCACCTTAAGCCATGCGATGACACTCTCTCCTTAGAGTCACTAGTGTTTGTGAGTTGAGTCACATGGATGTTTGTAGAGTCATGTGATTCTATCATACTTGTCTTATTTTGCTTGCTTGAGGGTCTTCTACTATCTCCTAGCACGGTGGGGTGGTTCCATTTCGGGATCACATGGTCGGGTGGTAGTGCCACTTCCCATCGGATGTTCTGGATTGTATCTTCAGGCGAGGAAAGGCTTCGCTGGTGTTTCTTGGTTCGTGGTTCATGTACTAGCTCTTGTTTGTGATCATTGTTTAGTTGAGACCTTTTGGTCATTGTATCAAACTTCTATGTAACCTTGATATTGTAACTTTTGGATTCCGTGGTATTTTTGGAAGCCATTTATTTATGGATATTGTAATATTATATCGGTGGAATGTAGATAAATTTAGTTCCTTTAATCTTTTGTATATATGATCTATGGGAAAATAAATGCATTGGAATACTTTGATTCTTTCATTATGGAATTTAGATGTATGTGTAGGTTTTATCTTAAGCATTTAATTTTCCTAATTGGATGGACAATTGGATTAACCATGGTGTTAATATAATCTGCGAATTTAATCTTCATTGGTAACCCTTAGGAAATCATGTGTTAGACTTCCGCTGTGTTATTAAACGTCCTATTGTTATAATTAATGCACTTAATCTTTAAAAAAATAAAATTTCACCCTTTAGATACCAAGTTGTGTTGTTTTCCTTTAGGGTTCCTGGCAGGGCATTACAGTAAACCCCTTATGACCCCCTAAAGCTTTTAAGCCAATACTCCCCTTATGACCACCAATTTAACAATAAAATGCAGCAAGGATCCTAGATCCTTGTTCCCCTCTCTTATCAGAATAGAGACTCTACAAACTATGAATGTCAAACTCCCTTCACCCCAAGACCACTCTACCCTCCCAAGGGTGAGTTTGGTCTTGACTTCCATAACAAAATACATATATAAGCATTTAACAAAAAAAACAACTCAACCAATATTCAACATAACACAACATTCAAATTACCACTCAAGAATTTAACACGTACCATTTTAACAAAACAACCAAAATGCATTTGATCCTAAGGGTGACAATGCACCAAACTTAACTCCTGCATTGGAAGAGATGAGAGATTTTATGAAGAGCCTCCAACCAAGCCAACAAGACCCACCAACTACAAGCTTCTTTCTAGAGAGTTTTTTAGTGGTGAATCTTCGCCAATTGGTGAATTCCGCGTGAATAGTCGGGGGCAAAATCATGGTTAAATCGCCCAGAATTTTGGGGTTAACGGTGCATTGTAGAATCTGGCTTCGCCATTGACCACACACTGTTGACGTGCATGCCTATAATATTCACCTGGAATCACTCGGACGTGGGTATTATATCACCTTCGTTATTCACCAGCAATAGTAAAACGACCACGTACCCAGGACCTAATTCGCCAATGGTAAATTACATGTTCATTGCATGCGTCGGCCAAATTCGTCAATATCAAATAAGACATTATAAGCATTTGAGGACCCATTTCACCCCGCTCAAATTAAATTTTCATTGCACGCTCGTGCAATTCACCAAAAATGCAATTAAATTAAATGTTTATTGGCAATTGCGACGCCTAGGCCCCGCGCAATTCACCAAAAATGCAATCATGGATTGCTATAAATACACTATTTCTTACACTCTTTCTTACAATTTGTTCGTTTCTGATTAGTAAATTGGGAGCTCTTGGAGTCTTGAGTCTCGATTCGCATTCCGCAAATTGAGTTGGAAAGTTGAAGTTCATTGTAGGGCGGAGGGCCAGAGTTACAATCCTACAACACAGGCCCAACCCCCAGGCATTCATTCCTGATTCCTGATTCAGAGAATTGAGAAGGCATAAAGGTGAGTAATCATTTCTTCATACTTGATAGTATTAGTTTTAACTTTTAATTCGTAGTGAGAGGTCAAGACTCAAGATGCCACAGTCAGACATGGGTGCAACTCCTCAGGGTGGTGAACGGATTGGGATGTCAGACAAGGGTAAGACTCCTCAGGGCAGTGAAACTGAAGGGATTGGGAGGCCATCAAAACACCCAAAACTTAAACTTAAAGATAGTACCATAAAGTCTTTTTTTGGAATTGGCAAAGTTTCTGGTCCATCAACCTCTACAGTTGCATAACCCATTCACAGTAGCTCACCACCACCAGTACCACAAGGTGGGATTGTCATTGAGTTAAATGCATCAAATGAGGATGACAATACTAACATGGTAGAAGATGTTCTAAGGGATACACACAATGAGATACCATTGGCGAATGCAAATGCTAGTACTAAAGATGATGTTGGTAGGAAGAAAAGAAAAAGGAAAGTAAAACTGGGGCGAGAGTGGGAGATGACAAGGAGTTTTAAGATTGATTGGGTAGCAAAGTACCCATTCATTGAACCAGTCCCAAACAATGATGACCAACCAACAGAATGCAGGTGTAAGATTTGTAGCTGGAAAACTAAAAGAGAGAAGAAGATGCAGCTAAAGCTTGACACCATAGAAAAGCATATTGGTAAGGTTTATGAAAAATAGATCGTAGGCGGAAAGGAAACACAAGTAGTAAGATGGAAATCAAAGGAAGAATGTGTTCATGTTAAGTATGCCGCAGAATATGAAGAGCATAACCAGAAAATGACACTGATTCGTAATAGTGGATTTGGAAATACAATCAAGGCTAGGCTTGAACATGCAGTGAAAGATGCAAACCTAGCAAAGACTGTTCAGATGAGTGTTGTTTTTCATATTATGTTGAGAGGGCGTCCTATGAAAGATTTCCTAGAATTTAGTAATTTATTATCTTTTTTGAATGTTCCTCACTATCCTATGTCACATTGGTCAATAAACACTGGAGGGGAAATGGCAAACTGTCTCGTTGAGGTGGAAAAGGAAAATTTACAAGAGAGTGTAAAAGAGTCAAATTTCATTTCATTATCCATAGATGAAGTTATTGCGGTAGATAACACTGCTTGAGTTTGTATGCATGTGTATACCGTAAAAGAACACGTCCGTCGAGCTCATCTACTCTGTGTTCATGAAATGAGGGGCAATTCAACATTAGAAAATTTATATTTGGAAGTTAAGAAAGCTTTGAATGAAATTTCTGGTATGGATGACTTGACAATTGCCAAGAAGTTGGTGTGTGTTGGAGCTGATGGAGTTGCAGTAATGCAAGGTCAAAGGACTGGCCTTTGCGCAAGATTACAAACTAGTATTGCACCATACATGGTTGGCATTCACTGCATGGCCCATCGAATGAATTTAGCATATAGAATTGTAAGGAATTTCCCTACAGTGTCAAAAGTTGAAGATCTAGTCCACAAGCTCCACTCATACTTCTGCCGAAGTCCTAAATGTTTTGCAGAATTTTAGATTTTTGCTGAGGGAGTAACAGGAGGAAACAAGCTTCTTAGGGATGTTGAGACCAGATGGATCTCCTTGCATGGACCAGCGGAACGATTTCTAACCGAATATCAATCCTTGATCGGACTAATGTATGAGCAACGCATCATAGTAGACAAAGCTCCTGATCTCTTACATAAGTTAAGTGATATAGAGACTCTGTTAACTTTAGCTAGTCTTCTCCCCATGCTGGATTCAATGAACAAACCTGTTAAGAAAGCCCAAGATAGAACTATGTATATCAATGAGTATAGCACTCTACGTAAAATGACATGCTGGAGCGTGGATGGTTTATATTCAGATCTAACAGGGCGAAGCCCAAATTTTTTTAGGTGGCAGATAATTACAGATTTGAATCATGCTGAAATTTTTTTACATTTCAATACAAAAAATGGGTTATGTGTCTTTGTAAAAGGATTTTAGATACCAATGCACCAATCTAAGATGGGAAAGTGAGGCAGAGCACTACCAGTTAAAAAGGAAGATTTTGACAAGATTGTTAAGTCTGTTAGTGATAATTTGAAGTCTATTGCATATGAACTTTCAACTAAGATTCAAGAAAGATTCCCTCGAGAAGAAATACTTGAAGCCATGGGTTGTGTGTATCCTCAATTTTGGCATTCAATTGGAGATAATCCAAATGATGTAAAGATGTATCATAAAAAACTAAAGGAATTGATATTGACATTTTCAAAAGATGCATATTGCAATGGACATCCAATAGAAGGAATTTTAAATTCAGATCATCTTAGAAAACAATGTAAACAATTTGCATTGGTTATGAAACAGCAGTTGGTTAACTTGGAGAATCCATTTGAACCTGGATCAATCACAAGGCTTTGGAAAAGGATAGATCAAAGTGAAGCATTGCGTATTGCAATACCAAAATATTTGAAACTTGCTGATTTATGTCAAACAATGATATTGGGGTCAGTGGAAAATGAGAGAGTTTTCAGTGCATTAGGGCTTTTGAAATCAAAGATCATAAACAAATTAGACAAGAATTTGGAAACTTGCTTGAGGTTGTTTGTAACCCAGTATAATGTTAGAGATTTTCCATATGATAGGGCACTGGCAATCTGGAATTCCATGTGTGATAGACGAGGGGTGTGCAACACTTTAAAAGATGGTGGTGCTACTACTAGTGGTAGTGCTGAGACAAATGAATATGATGGATCACAGAATCAGAGTCAGCATGAAGACGAAGACATTTTTGAATACCCGACTTAGAATGAAGATGAACCTGTTAGTACTAGTCAGTTTCCGGATCTTGAGTCCATTTGGGATATAGAAGCCTCAGACAGTTGGACTGAATCACTGAAGTGAATTAGTAGTTAGTTTATAGGTATTTATAATTATACTACAATTCTTGAGTCATATTACAATTTCAATTTGCAAAATTGCAATACTATAGTTGTCATTGATGATTTTTGATATTGTATTCCTTGAATTTGTCAATCAGAAGTAGAACGGATACTTATTTCATATTTTTAATTGTGAGTTTGAATTATTACTAAACAATTGAATTATTAGTAAATTGGTATTTGGTTCCACATTATGTAACATGTTGAACATGAAATGCAACAAATTTGTGTCACAAGATCCATAAAATTATTCATATTGCATAACTGTTACTTCTAGAACCTTTGTTACCTTTCTACTGTTCTACATTAAATGCTTAAAATGATGTTCATGGCGATTACGGTTTTGTGTTTGTTTTTTGTCTTAGTTGGCTAGTAAACCGAAGTTGTCGTGCGTTGAAAATCTAAGTTTTCCTCTATTTATTTGTCCATGTCAATGTCAAGTGTGGTCAAACGGTTGGTCAGACATGTTTAATGGTTACCGCTAGCTCGCAGGTCCTTTATCATCAAGTCAGTTTAAGTCACGAGCTTGCGACTACTGGGAGATTTTAGTTGTCACTAGCTCGCAAGATGTTTTGCACTTGACCATTTTATGTTGTGAGGTTGCGACTGGGTGTGATTTTATGTTGTTGCACGGTCGCGAGGTGTTCATGGTTAAGTCATTTTAATTTGCGATCATGCGATGTAGTTGGTATCGCAGCTTAGTTGGTTTCGCCGCTTGCTCGCAGGTTTTGAAGTTGTTTAGCATTTTAAGTTGTGATCTGGTGATAGGTAAGTTTTGGTCTGATTTTGAGGTCATCGCATGCTCGCGGGTTTGTAAGTCTTAAGTCAAAAAGTGTTGTGAGCATGCGATGGCAGTAAAGTGCCTTGTTATCGCGGGATCACAAGGGTTTAAGTCAAGTTAAGTTTTGAGTTGTGAGCTTGTGATGAAATAAGTTATTTTTTTAGATCAATGGCTGTCGCTCACTCGCGAGATTCTATGAGGATTCGTAAAAGGGGCTGCGAGCTTGCGATTAAGCGGATTTGGTAGCATTGTCGCTAACTCACCGATTCCTTTCCTGATTGTTATAACCGGTTGAGAGTGTGCGATTAAAGATGGGGATTGACGCGTGGACTTGTTTGTTGGGTTTTGTAAAAGTTTTGACACGATCAAGCTAAGATTTTGACATTTGTACAATTGCATTAATGCATTCTATTAGTTTAATTGAATTAATGCCACACTAGCTAGTTCATGCAAGTGTGGCAGTTAATGAGACTTGGTCACTTGAGAGAAGTGACGGTGCCCAAATACCATTTTATGTTGCGAGGTTGCGACTGGGTGTGATTTTATGTTATCACAATGTTTTGAGGTGTTCGCGGTTAAGTCATTTTAATTTGCGATCATGCGATGTGGTTAAGTCGCTTGCTCATAGGTTTTGAAGTTGTTTAGCATTTTAAGTTGCGATCTGGTGATAGGTAAGTTTTGGTCTGATTTTGTGGTCATCACATGCTCACGGGTTTGTAAGTCTTAAGTCAAAAAGTGTTGTGAGCATGCAAAGGCGGTTAAGTGTCTTGTTGTCGCGGGATTGCAAGGGTTTAAGTCAAGTTAAGTTTCTAGTTGTGAGCTTGCGATGAAATAAGTTGTTTTGTTAGATCAACGGCTGTCGCTCACTCGCGAGATTATTTGAGGATTTGTAAAAGGGGTTGCGAGCTTGCGACTAAGAGGATTTGGTAGCATTGTCGCTAACTCGCTAACACGTGGACTTGTTTGCCGGGTTCTGTAAAAGTTTTGAATGCCAATTGCCAATCAAATAAAAGGGCATGAATTCAAATTTCGCTCGAGTACTTCAGTTTGAAGTTTGAATTAATGTCATTATGCCATAGAGCTACTAGCTAGTTCATGCAAGTGTGGCAATTAATGAGACTTGAGACTTGAGAGAAGTGACAAGGCTCAAAATTCAAATCGTAAATACCATAAATTGCATGATCAAGCCAAGGTTTTGTATAATTGCATTAATGCATTCTATCTTCGAGGTAATCCAGTGAATTGAGCTTTGCAACAATGTTGGAGAATTCAGAGTGTTGGGTGTGAGAAAATTGGTTAAGTTTTTCTCCTGCAGCTAAAATGAGCCAGGTGACGAGTGGTGCTGGAGGTTCCAAGCCCAAGCCCAAGGCCACGACAAGTGGAGCAGGTGGACCTAGAGGTTCCAAGGCCAGTGCCAGTGCCACTGAGGAAACGATGGTTAAGAAATACAAAGATGAATTTATAGATTTGATGCCAGGGACTTTCGTTACTTTGAATACAAATCATTTGGCATGGAGAGATTTATGGAGCCAAGGCATAAACCCTACCACATTTAATATGATTGGTTATGCTCTGTTTTATTATTTCTGGAAAAATAGGGTTAAGGGTGTCCTGATGTCAAACCCTTGGGATTTAAATATGGCAAAGTTAATTGTGCCAGATGTGTATGTTGATGTGGATTTGATCAAAGAGTTGGGCAAACGCTATTGCCCAGTATCTAGGGTAATCAGAAGAAAGAACCAGTCTGCCCTAGTTTTAATTAACAGAGCTAGCTTTGTTGAAGCTTTCCAGATTACTGGTGCTGCATGTACAAATATAGATTTGGAGCGGATTGCAGAGGATTATGACAAATACAAAGGTGTTATCAATAAGCATGCAATGCCCAGATATATGCCTAGGGTGAATAAGAAGTTGGTTATAATTCTAGAGAGTATCGAACCACCATTTGGCATCACACCTTTCCACCATTATATGCATTGTACAATCTATGGATTATGCAGAGTGTTGAATTTTGATGGAGATTCAACAATGTCAGCTGAATTACTGATGATGGCTATGGACATTCAACACCCAGATGTTAACAAAGATTATGATTATGTGGGCTATGTGGTTGAACACATTCATAATGCTCTAGTTGAAATTCAAAGTGGTGCACCCAGCCCTACATTCAAGCCTTATTCATTACTGATGCATTTAATCTTGTTCTATAATGTTGAGTTCATGGATAAAGAATTGGAGCTTTTCAAAGAAGAATTCGGTGTCTTAGTGCCAATACAAAGATGGACCCAGGTTTGGGATAGTAGTTCTCCCCATTCTTCTTTCCTTTTCTTTGAAAATTGGATTGTTTCGCCAATTATGGAAATGCTAGGAATAAATAGGGAACGATTGTCAATTAATGTTAGGAGAGTTTTGAGACCTTACCAATATGTTCCAAACTGGCCTATTTCACATAACTGAGGGGACTTGTATTTTTTTGATAACTTTACTGTGATGAGAGTCTATGGGTGTCCTCAGCCTCCCCATATTTTACCAAAATTTGTTCCAATTAGGGTTGCTTTTATGGAGTTTATCTGGCAATTGACCCTAGTTGAAAAAGAATACCTTGATAAACACAAGAAGGGTACTTTTCTTCCTAGGCTTTGGGTTGTGTCTGATTTTACCATTGGTAGGAGTTCCTTTGATGAAGTAAACAATTTCCTTAAATAGTATAGGTTGGTTAATGCTGTGTCTAGATTTTGTGATCCAGAATAATTTATTAAAGTTGCAATGCCAAAAATGACTCCTTGGGCCACAATAAAGGACCATGAACCATTGGATGATGAAGATGTGGTTAGAAATTTGCTGAGAAAAGATGAAGTACAAGAAAGGAGAAGAAAATGGAAAATTTTGATGAGAGTTGAAGCAAAATTGTTGGCTGCTGACCCTAGTTTCTTAGGTTTTTGCCCTGATAGCCCGTACCTGGAGAGGATTAACAAAATGATGAGTTTATATGAAACTCTGATGGAACAAATGCCTCAAATTCCAAAAGTGACTGCTCAGCAACAAGACCCCCAAGATAGAAATTCTTCACATGGCAAGAGGCCACTTAGTGTGTTTGCTGATGATGTAGAGAGTGGGGATGAAGTTTAATCTACCCGAGTGTCAGCTGCAAAGAAACAAAAAACCACTGAGGTTGGTACAATTGTGAGGAGAGACCTTGCTAGAGAAATTGTTACAGAACAAGGACACTACTTTCATCAAATAAGGACACATCTTAGAGAAGCAGTGCATAATGAAGAACAGGGCGAAACAAACGAAGCCCTTGCTCAAGGCTTTGATGAGCGTGTGATGTTGTCAAATGAGTTGATGACTTTATTAAGTCGGATGAATTTAAAAGTTTTTTGACAAGGTTGAAACAAAATCAATTAAAACAAAATTTGATCATAGAGGAAGCAAATGAAGAAAAGAAAGAGGAGATCATCAAGGCACTGCAGGAATATGATCCTTATAGGGAGGAAATATCTGTGGAACAAGCAAGACAATTGATAAAGAGTACTGGTATAATTATGATGCCTGACTGGGATATCCAGTCTATTTTTATTATTGATCAGATTAGGAAGTAAGAGGACCCAATTTTTAGAACTGAATTTGAAATTGGAGATGTAATAAGAGGATCATGATTTAATCCTAAGTCAAAGACACTTGCTGCTTGGTCTTTGGCCCCTTCCACTCAAAAACCCCACCTTCTAAATATCCAAGTAGAAAAGAAAGCTAATAGAATGATTTGGAACTTGCAGAACACAACTAACACAAAGATTGCCTCATTTTTGACTCAAGTTTCTTTCATGAATTTATCAAAAATAGAGGATTTGTCAAGAAGATACATAGAAACATATACCCAATTGATTGCATTGTCTAAAAAATATGAAGAGACACTGATGAAGAAGGGCGCTCTGGAGGAAGAGTTAGTGAAGTTGAAAGAAAAAATTGCAAATGAGCCCCCTCCAATACAGATTACAGAACAAGTACAAGAAATACCAGCTGATGTGACAACAAAAATGGAGGAATACGCAGGGAAAATTGAAAAGCTTGAAAAGGAACAAAATGCCAAGGCTATCTCTGTTGTGTTAGGAATTCTGAAACACAAGATTTGTGTATTGAAAGATAAATTGATGGTTGTGCATGATATGCACATTTCTTTGAAAGAGGCAAGCAAAACATCCTTTGAGGCTGTCGCTTTTCTTGGACCTTTGTTCAATGTTTGGTGAGGAAGAAGCAGATTAATGGATAAGCTAGATACTGCAATGATGTATAGTGACGAGTTCCCTCCCAAGATCAGTGACACTAAAGACATGGTGGAGGTAATGAATGCAGCTTATGCATTTTTCACAGGGAAGGATGTGCTTATAAATGAAAAATTGCAGACATTTGGGGAATGTTATAATAAATTGGTGCCTTCAATTTATGGTAGTAATGGAGATTTGAAATCAATTTTTGATTGGACCAACGAATTTGATTTGATTCTAGAGCAAGAAGAAATGATCAAGCATGTAAATGAACAGGTTGATGTTGATTTCCTTAACGGTTTACTTGATTCACTGTTCAAGGTTGAGGTTGACCATGCAAAGTTTATTGTTGAGTCCAGGGCAGTTACAAATGCCAGATGGGCAGATTCAGTTGCAAAGTTGGAAGAGGTAAAGGCATTTAGTTGGCCAACAGACAAAGAGGTGGATAGGTGGCAAGCCATGCTAAAGCCAAAGAAGAAATCTCAGGTTGAGGTTGCTACCCAAGATTCCTCACAGTAATCCTAAGCTTGTTGAATCCTTAGGTTGAGGTTGCCACTTTTATTGATCAATGATGTTGAACTTGAAAACTCTTATATTAATATAGTTATAATAGCTCAACTATTCAAGAATTTGATAAGTGCATAGTTGAATCGCATTGTGAATTTACTTTCTGATATCATTATGAATATAATATCAATATCATTTGACGTTTGAGCAATGCGATCTTTACATAATTGTCTTTGTGTTGAATTTATGTTTTCACTATGAATTGAATGGTCAAGGGTTTTTCAGTTTACATATGAATCTGGGTTGTGTAACTGTATGTAATGACAATATTCATAATTTCATTCATATTTATCTACAAATGAATCTTATTGAAGTTTATTATCAGGTTGTCTTAAATTGTAAGTGACACTATGCCCTAGGATAAGGCACTGGTTTGTTGTCTTGATGTTTTACTAATTATGTTTTATAATTGTATTCCTATCTAATAATCTATTGTGGTGTTTAATACTTTCATTCTTAATACTCTTATGATTTTATATGCTATTGATGTTTATGTAATATATATGGAGGTGTTCTATGACTGTCTATGAGACTATAATCTGCCCACCAATTACAATGAGGTGAATCCTTAATTATTTAATATGATTCCAGACTAACAAAAATTTTGCATTCCTGGGCATAATAGGATTAGGAAGCATTAAATGAAAAATTACATACACCATAACAATGCAACAAATAAAAAAAATTAAATCTCATGATTCTGATCATTTGAAAGAGATAGAATTATACACAAAATAAATTTATATATAGACAAAGCTTGACACTAAATGCTTTTCATTTGCTCTGTAAATGACTATATAGTATACAACTTGCTCCCTTCACCTAGAGTCTAGAATCACTACTGGAACTAGAAAAGGAACCCCAATGACTATACAACTTGCAAAACTGCTTGAGCCATGCCATTATCACCCTGATGCCTTCATTTCGGATGGAATGCGAGATGTTACATTCTGTCCAAGTCCAACAGATCATTTCCAAATTGAGGAGGAAGCCTTCATGCCTAGGAACAGAGAAAATGGAAAGAGGAACTTGAGCCTTCATGCCCATGATCAAGGAAAGTGGAAATAGGAGCTTTAGGGTAAATGTAATTTGTTGAGGAGGGGTCGCAGCTTCCATGTTGTCACAAAGATGACTGGCTGCCACTCCCCACCTAGACAAATCCTTCTTTCATTCCTCTGCAGGCTCCTTCTTCAAACCCCTTGCCATCCTATGGCAGAGTAAAAGGAGAGGATGTGCCATGCTTGGCCCTTCTTGACAAGAAAAGGCTTTCACACCCCCTTTGGCAATCCTTCTCACTTTCACAACCCCTCTGACAATAAAAAAATTCACACAGAAGAAAACAAAAAAACACCCATCCAGTATCACAAAGCACACAACAACTCCATGCACGATCCTGCTCAAACATCATCTCCTTTTCTAAGAAAAAAACCACTCTTAGAAAATGAAAAAGGTTTCTTTTCTAGGTTTCTCTTCTACCAATTAAGTCACCACTCTATTGTATTTATAATATTTTCACACTTCATTTGGTGATGCTCATTCACGTGAAAAATCATCATTTTGGTGTTTTTCAACATGATTGTAGACTCTAGAAGTCATGCCTATCAAATCAACTGCATCCTGCTAAGGCTCATCTATTGTGAATGATTTTGTTATGATTTTATTCCTCCTTGATTGGACAAATTTTGCTTTAGAATCCCTGACAACAAGCAACCTGAGCTCTTATTTCTTAGAGAAATCCGTGATCTCCCATCTCTAACTCAGAAGTTATCAAATCCTTTTATGCCTCTGAAACTGTCGTCCTCGCTTGTCTAATCAACCTCGACTCAGGAGAAACTTTCAAACTAGTCCCTTAGGAATGAGTCAACATCCAAGCCTTAAAAATTTTAGGTTGCAAGCTAGCGACCAGATAGTTTGTGGTTAAGTTTTATGGTTATCGCCAGCTCACGAGGTAAAATGTCTGAAGACGTGATCAAGCTGTGAGCTGGCGACAAGTTGGTTTGGGTTTACATTGTGAGGTCTCTATCTTTTTGGGTGTTAGAGTTTTATGTTACTGAGCTGAAGATTGTTAGTGAAATTGCTTTGGTCACGAGGTCTCAAGTTGGTTCGATGTCATACATTATAGCCGCGAGAGTTAGCGAGTAACTCATTTTATACAGTTGTCGCTAGCTCTCATGTTTGTTTAATGTTAGCATTTTTAGGTCACGAGCTAGCGACTAGACAATTTGTGGTTAGGTTTAATGGTTATCACTAGCTCGCGAAGTTAAATGTCTGAAGACCTGATCAAGCCGCGAGCTTGCGAGTGAAGTGCTAGCGGTTAAGAGATAAACAATTTTATGTTGGCGAGTACATGACAAGGATTAAAGTTACCACTATCTCCAAGTCGCTACGGTGACAAGGACTTAACATTTGTGGTCGAGAATTGGCGAGTGCCAGTTCAGTTTCCCTCAGTCACTAGATATCGAGGTTACGAAGGCTTACCATTTTTGGCTTGCGAGTTGGAGATAGAGAGAGTCGTAAGGGCTTGTTGCTAGGTCGCGAGATTTTCTAATGGGCAGTCTTCCAGGCAGAAAGTTGATGACTGTGTGCCACATGTTTTAATTACTTAAAGTTAATATCTTGAAATCGCCAATATATTTTTTTATGGTTTGAAAATAGCTTGAAATTGCCAATATTTTATTTTTATGGCTTGAAAATAGCTTGAAATCGCCAATATTTTTTTTAATGGTTTGAAAATAGCTTGAAATCGCCAATATTTTATTTTTATGATTTGAAAATAGGTTGAAATCGCCAATGCAAATATTTTTCTGGTTTTAAAAACATTACAATTCGCCCATGCAATTATTTTTTGGGTTTTAAAAACAGTACAATTCGCCAGGATTTTTCACAAACTTTGAGCGATCACGGCTAATTCGCCAATGGAGATTATTATTTTTCTCCATAAACCGCAAAAATTCGCCAATAAAATTAAAATTTTCTTCGGAATTATACAACTTTCACCAAGTTTTTACACCTTGTCCAAGG
Source organism: Cryptomeria japonica (assembly GCF_030272615.1). Classification (NCBI taxonomy): domain Eukaryota; kingdom Viridiplantae; phylum Streptophyta; class Pinopsida; order Cupressales; family Cupressaceae; genus Cryptomeria; species Cryptomeria japonica. The sequence continues at coordinate 487,243,131 of NC_081412.1, forward strand.
AGGGTTTTCTTAAAGTTTTCCCTACTTCTTTCCTATATTTTCTTCTTCAAAATTCAATTTCTACAACTACTCTTGATCTCCAAGATTGGAGAGTGGGTGATAAAAAATCCAAGTCTCAATTTTTCTCTTAAGTAGACCCTCTCCTCACACTTTCCAATTTCCTTGGAATAGGATGCAAGAGCTCATGGGTTGGTCTTCCCAACCTTCTTACAAGGTTTCTAAAAGAGGAAACTGAAAAGGTAAGTGTAAGGTGGGGAAGTGCATCCACACAAGAATGAAAGGTTGTCTAACCAAGAATCAATCTTCTAGAAGTTGATTTTCGTCCATCAAGAAAATGTCACTTTTGAAATGACTTGACAATCACATGTGAGTGGTTATAAGCTCAAAAAGGTCTCTTATCCATAGGTATATCAAGTGGGCCTTCAAAAATGACTTAACCTTAACTATAGGAGTTAGTTTGAGCCCCCAAAAACCCACCTAAAGTTTATTTACGGGTCAAACTTGATTTGACCATTCCAAGGGCTCCCTAACCAAGTTGTCTTTTGGGATCACTAAATGGGAATTGAAAATGCATTGGTTTTCACATTTCCCTCTCAAAGACACGTCACATGACAACTCACAACACATTACAAGTGTCAAGTGACACCATAAAATACAACACATTAACATACACTTGGACATGTCTTTTCAAGGTGAATTAAAATTAAAATTAAACAAATTGAACACACACACATGCATTCACTTATACAAAATAAACACTTTACAAATGAGGTATTGTCTCTCCAAATAGACAAATCTTGGCTTCACAATCACACATAGGTTTGGCTCTAGTTCTCTCGTATATTTCTATGGTCACACGGATTAATATCCTACACATCTCAACCCACACATCAGTAGGTCCAAAACAATATACATACATATACGAAAGAAAACACTTTAAAATACATAGCATCCAATTTCACTTCATATCATGATTTGATCTCTTAATCAAGAACAATAAGGAAAGAATCAAATTTCATTTCTTAACAATTCATAGGTAACCATTTACTAAATTGCAACATTCATTGAATTCATATAAAGAAATCATCAACTAGGCATGCATACATGATTCATCATAACATCAACATAAGTACTGAAATTAAACATAATATGGGATATATCATATCCAATGTTATCAAATCATCTATCAAATAGTCTCAAAATCCATAATGAATCAAAGTAATGTATCAAATAATAAGTTCATAGTGAAAAATAAAGGAGTGCTATGATGGGCTTGAGGTAGGGCCTCACAAAGGGAGCATGATTGTTGTGAATTTGTTAAGAGGTGTTTGCCTTGTTAGAAACATGGTGACCTGATTCATGTTCCAGCATAGGATCTATATCCTGTGAGGCCCTACCCCGACTCATCCTAGCATTTCAGTATTTTTCATGTTGAGACTATTATGGTTGCTTTATTTTTATACATTATGGATTTGGAACTTATATAATTTCATGATTTGGATAACATTGATATATATTGGTGCTTCATTTCTATGCATGATTCTAGAATAGGATTACTTTGAGATGATGTATGTCATTATTGGATTTGTAGGACTTTACTATGATGATAGAAATAGGATGCATGTTTTACGTATGGATTAAAATTATGGGGATTATGATAATTGCTTATGTGGATTATTTGGATGTAAGATATATTGATTTGTTTAAATGTATATTGTATGCAGAGTGTTTGATGTGTATTCTTATTCATGTGTTTTATATTATATGAGGTTATTTGAAATTACTAATGTGTAATTGAGATGCGCAGGAAAATTATCCATGTGACCATGGAAATATTATAGAGAACCAAACCTAGACCTATGTACGTTCGTAAAACCAGGGTTTGTCTATTTGGAGAGACAACAACCTGTTTGTATTGTATTTTATTTGTGAAAGTGAATGTGGCATGTGTGTTAAATTGAATTTATTAAATTGTGTAAATCCTGTTGGGTCTCAAATCAACAAATTGGATAGGTTCTAAGGAAATGCCAACTCCTATGATGAAACCCTCCAGTTGACTTGGCCAACTTATAGAGTGAACCTATTTGGTTACTAACTCTCTCACTTTAGGCTTTGCAGAACCTAGGTGGGTATACCTATTCACTAGTTGTTTTCAATGACTAGTGCCTTTTATAGCAGATTAAGTATCTTGATCTGGTTTCCTCCTATCTCAGAGTGGCATAAGTTCCTAGGATGGAGATATAGTAGATGAGTTCAAGATTGTTGTTGTAGAAGCTATTCGATCTTTGAATACACTACTGCCAACTTACTCTATGTTTCCTACTCAATTACTCTTATTGCTTTAAAATAACATATAATGAATATGGTGATAAGTGTAATTTATAAATGGCCAGTGCCTTCTTTGCTGTCTGGGCTACAGAGTCTTTATATTTTCTTAGGACTTACTGTGTGAACTTGTGAGACAGTTTTTAAACCCACCCTTTTATGGATCTGTCAGTTACTATTTCTTATGAGATCAATTGAATGCCTATATCATAAGTTGCTTGAATGAATTTAACCCTACCTTTAAGGACCGTCCAAGTAAGTACTGCAAAGAACAATTACAATTCGCAAGCAGAACTTTTATTTCAACCTTATGACATACAACATAAATTTCACTCAAAGAATATGAATAACCTTATCTCCTTTAGATAATATCACAAGCGACTGCCAATAACAAAATGAAATAATCCACAACACATATGCAAAGAAAAGATGACTAATTATATTATGTATTCCATCAAAATTTGTATAACAGGAAACTTACAAGCTGTCATCCATTACTGTCTTGTTCCCGCGGTCTCTTTTTTTTCAAAAAAAAAAAAAAAACATTACAAGAAACCTCTCTCATATATATATGAGAGCAAATGTTATCTATGAAAAGATGTGTCTTTTCAAAATACTAATTGTCAATTTGAACATTCCTAAAAAACTTAAGTAAAAAGAGATTAAGAATCCCTAAATGATGAATATAATCATCTTCTTTAAAAGTCTTGATCTTGATGCTCTGTTTCTTTAATTCTTCTTCCTGTGAAAGGCATTCAAATGTCATCTGGTTGACGGTAGGGGCCATGTCTTTGCTTCGATCCAATTTTGACAGAGCCCGATCCTTGACGCTTATAAGTTCATTCCGCCATTCTTCCGTAGATATTACTTTATCGATGAATGGCCCTTGTCAAAAAACCATCTTTTAGTCTCCTCGAAATCATCCTTTCTTCGATGAAATCTTTTACGATAAGTCATTTGTGAGTTTCATCGAAATCATATTTCGATGAGTTCTATTCTTCAGTGAAAGTTCATGCGAGCCCTCCGAAAACCTTTTTCCTTCGATGTCCTTCTTTTGTCGATGAAACCCCTTTGTTTTTATCGATATACTGTTATCGATAAGATTTGTTTTTCGATGAATGTCTTTTAAGTTTCCTCGGCGATTTTATTTCCTCGACTTCACTCTTTGTTGGCCTTTCACTTTTCGATGAAACTGGAATATCGATGAGCGGCTTCCTTCATTTACCGAAAGAGATATTCTGCCGAAGACATCTTAACTTAGTGTTTTACACTTTATGTTTTATTTCGATGAAAGTATTCTTTCGGTGAAACTCTTTCTGAGATGCTTGACATGATATTTTGGCCGATGATATTTTAGCTCTCATGCCTTTGGGAAGATTTTTGATTTCAAATATATTGTTCAACAAATCCAACAAGAGACAAAATTTCATGTGTAATTTTGTAAAAATATTTTTATTGTGTCACTTGACACGTGTTGATTTATGTCTTGATTTTTGAATTGTCTCTTGGACGGAGTTGTTTTAACCATATCTTTTTCAAATAATTTAATGTGGTTCTATATTTTCCTTGGGTAGAGAATCTTTGGGGTGGTCAACTTAGGTTTGACCCGAAAGTTAACTTCACAGGGGTTTAAAAGGGGTTAAATGGACTCATAGGGGTAGTTTAAAGGTGTTTCCTAAAGCCCATAAGGTATACCTAAGGGTTAGGAGTATTTTTAGGCATGTGACAACTCCCATGTGATTGTTTAGTCACCCTAAAAAGTGAGTTTTCTAAGATGTGCGAAAATTGAATTTAGAAGGCATCATCTAGGTCAGTTAACTTTCCTTTTTGATGAGAGATCTCTTTTGATCTTTTCCTGACTTTTTCCTTTTTCAATTTTAGAAACCTGTGAGAACTCTCACTGAGGTCTTCTTAGGCAAGAATGAGAGATTTTGCAGGTAATCACCCACTCTCCATTTTTGGAGACAATGCAATTTTGAAAGGAAAGGAATTGGTATAGGAATTGGGCTAAGTGTAGAGAAACAAGGATTTTGGAATTGGGCTGCTCATCCTCAACTAGACTAGCATACCTTTGGGCAGTTTGAAGGTTGGTTTAACTTCTCTTTGTATTGTTTTCATGTTGCATGTTATGTTGAAAAGATTTGCTTGTAAGAAAAGGCTAGTTCTTGCATTTTTCTTTTGTGAAAATTATTACGCGTTATGTCTTTTATTTCTTGTATGCATTCTGTGTTTTGGGCATAACTAAGACCTCCTACTCTTGGGAGAGAGGATGGTCTTGTGGGTGGTAGAAGTTTGATAGCCCTCGAGTGAGAGGCTCTCGTTATGTGAGTGATCTCAAGGGAATTTTATGTGACCCTTGCTGCATGGCTTGTTTATGCATTTGGAGGTCATAAGGAGGGAAATAAGGCATGAATGCCTTGGGGGGCATAAGGATGTGGGGTTATTATAATTATGATATATCTTCATTTTCCATGAGGTGGCTTTGTGTTTTACCATACTTACAGTCTCTTCAGGGTATTTGGTCCACTACCACCCGTGTAAAATCATCACATTGTGTGGTGCAGTGTAGCCTTGGTTGGGATTATGTTGTTGTGTTTGTTTTCCCCCTGCTTGTTATGTTTGCATGTGTGTAACCTGTCTAGGGCTTGGTTCTCCAAGATCGGGGGTGGCTTCTAGTAAGCCTAGGCTGGGAGGTGAGCACTCCATGGTCAAAGCCTTTTGATTTATTTTCAGGTTGTTGAAAGAAAAAAAAAGGACAAGTAGAAGTTGCTAGACTTATTTGTTTACAGAAAAAGATTTGGGAATGGAATATTTATGTTTTTAAGTTGCAACAATGTAAAGGGAAACTATGTTGAATCTATTTTCGAAAAGAAATGTATCTATTATTTTTAAGAGCCTCATTGAATAGAAATGAGAGATCCATTTGTAAGGTTGACTATAATGTATTTAAAATATACTTTAAGGAAATACATTGTTTTTATTAAGCATTGTTTGGTTGCAAAAGGAATTATTTATGTGGAGTTTACGTTTTGTATTGTTCTTAAAATTTTAATGATTGCATGCATGTTACTTTGAAAATAAATATTCAGTTTATTTCCTATTTGCATATCTTTAAGGATAAATTCAAATGATTCTAGATAAATAAAGTTGCAGAAATTAAAATCTAGAATTAAATGGTCTATCTAATTTAAATAATCACATATTTATATAGTTGCTGTTCATATTCATTTAACTCTGTTAATTACTTATTTGCAGAAATAAAATCGAAAGTTAAATAGCCTATCTAATTTAATTAATATCCTTTTTATTTTAGATGTTGTTTAAATATTGAATTCTGTCATTGGTTTAAAATAAATCTAAGGTTAAATAATTTATCTTAGATTTCAGCAACTTAGAATTTAAAACAAAAAAAAAATAAGACCTTGATTTAAATCTGAGTTTTTTTTAAATAATCTGTCCTATGTTGTTTGAAAAGAAAAGAAAAATATAATATATATTTGCTTAAAAGAAAATTTAGCCCTAAATCTAATGAGTATCCAATATATATATATATATATATATATATATATATGTATGTATATATATATGTATGTATATGTATATGTATATGTATATGTATATGTATATGTATATGTATATATATATTTTGTTTTATAAAAAAAAAATTACAAACAATTTTTTTTAAAAAAAAAAAACATTTGAAAACCCTTGGGAAGGGCTCGGCCCCCCCTCTAACACAGTGGGTGGCGACCCCCTAGCGGCGGCCGCAGCCACCTCTGTGGGCCGCCACCCATAGTGGGAGGCTTCGGCCCCCACTGTGGGTGGCGCCCCACAGTGACGACGCTGTCAGGCTGCAGGCCACGTCCCATAGCGGTGGCCTAGGCCGCCTCTGTGGGTCGTGACCCGCAGAATCGGCAATGGCTACCCCTACGGGAAGCCCCCTCCATGGCCGCCGCCCCTCCCTCTTGAAGCACTTCGATCACTCGGCCTCCACCACTGTCATTCGCTCGGCCCCCTTGCATCAAAAGAAAATTCGAAACTGGGTTAGGGTATTCGAAAAGTAAAGAAAGAAATAAGGAATGAAAGAAATAAAAATGACTTTATTTTTATAATAATAAAGTTAGGGTTTGCATGGATAACTTGTAATAAAGTGGAAACATATATATATATATATATATATATATATATATATATATATATATATATATATATATATATATATATATATATATATATGGTTAAGAATATGAATTGGACAAATTGTATAATTATTTATTGTACTGGGTGTTTACATTTTATATATGTTTTATAAACATATGGGTAAATACATGTTTTTGATAAACATAAGGGTATATTTTAAAATGATGTTTAAAATTTTATTATTATTTTTGGAGTTTAATCTGATATAGGTTTTGGAGATTAAACCTTATAGGACGATTTTTCGTTATGGATTTATTTGACCCTATGTCAATTTAGTGTAATCATATTTTAATTATTGTTAAAATAAAATATAGACAATTATAAACTAAGTGCTAGGACTAATTTAATTAGTTCCTAAAAATAATTAATGGTTTTTGGAGATTAATTTTTATCTATGTCAATTAATTGACTAAATTAATTTATTGAGTAAAATCGATGAGATAATAAATAATTCTTTAAGTGTTTTGCATTTGATTTAAATTAATATGACTTACTTGAGTTAGTGGTAAGGTTTAACTCACACATAGTTAAGACAAATTTGCTAGTGCGTTACATGTTAGCAAATTTAATGTTTTAAGTTGTGATTTAAATTTTTTTTTTTTTTTCTATCCCGTTCGTGCCCAAAAGTTTGGGCATGACATATCCTATCACAACACTATGGCCTTTCTCTACATGGGGTCTCAATTAGTTGATAAGATTCATCCCCCTTCTTCAGATGGACACAAGTTTATCATTGCAACTAGTGATTATTTTACCAAGTGGGTTGAAGCTATTCCCCTTACTCTTACCACTGGTGTCCAACTGTCCAAATTTATCCTATATCATATCCTTTTCCACTATGAAGTTCCCTCTACCATCATTACTAATAATGGAACCCCTTTTAAGAATTGACATATGCGTGATCTTTGTTCCACATTTCATATCCAACACCGTTGATCTATCTCGTACTATCCTCAAGGAAACAGTTAGCCGAAGGCAACCTACAAAACTTTGCTACGTATCCTCAAGAGGGTTGTCAATGAAATTGGCCATGATTGACACTTACACCTCAACCCCTTTGTTTGGGCATATCACACAAGTATCCAAACTCCCACTGGAGCCACTAAGTATTCCCTTGTCTATGGTGTAGAAGTTGTCTTACCAATTGAGGTTAAGTAACTATCTTTGTGCATATCCTTGAAAGATTTTTTTTTCTGATGAAGATTATAGGGTGGCGAGGTTAGCTTAGCTAGATGATCACTTATAGATATATCAAAATAGGCTCAAGAAATAATATCAGAAGAAAGTTCACCCTTGTCAATTCGAGGTGGGTGAGTTGGTGCTTTGAGAAAATCCATGGAATCTGTAGGACAAAAAAAAGAAATAAAAATTTAAAGTCAGTCGATTGGGCCCATATGTAGTCACAAAATTATGTGGTTTAGGGGCCTATCAGCTATCCACTCCAGAAGGGGAGCCTCTCAATGATCCCTTAAATATCTTACATTTAAAAAATTTCTATGCCTAGTCTGCGACAGTGTACCATTCTAATGTAAAAAAAATCCAAAAAAATTGAAAAATACCAATTTAAAAAAAAAAAAAAGCCAAAAAAGAAAAATAGTAAAGAAATAAATTCATCCTATGGTGAAAACCACTTCTGGTGGCACCTTGCGCATGTATATATGGTGAACAACTAGAAACAAACATTGTATGTAAAGGGCAGATCCATTATCCCTTAGCTCCTCCCATTAACCTAATTTGGCATGGTATCTTTCGCTACTCGCCTCCATGAGCATCCCTTTTGCATCTATCTTTCCCAGCGTGGTATCCTTCACTACCCGCATCTCTTCTTCCATGATTCACATCCCTCTGCTTCACCTTGTGCTTCTCCTTCTGAGTTTTTGTGTAGTTATCTCCTATCCATAGCTATTTGTGCATAGGGTATATGGTTCTTTGCACATAATGTTAGTCTTGTCCTTTATTTTCCTTTTGCACCTCTTTGGGGTTGTCGTGTCAGTTGTATATAGGTTTGCCTTATTGATAGGTTGTCGATTATACATATGTGCGTCAGTTGTATCTTGAAGATCATATCCTGTTCACTGGTTCTTTAAAACAATCATCCTTGAACATCCTTGCTATCATGATCATATTAGGTTCCCTTTTGTTGATCAGTCTCATTGATCCTTATCCAATCATTAGCTTGCACAGGATGTATCGTTGCTTTAGTCAGACAATATTCAATCCCATCCGTCGGTCATCATTTTGGCAAAAGATATTTGAGGCACTTGTGTTGGATTTTATTCTTTTTTATTTTTTTTCATCCGTTTGAGTGCCTTTGTCTTGTTTCCTCTTGGTCACCATGATCCTTTATATCATGGCGTGATAGGAATAACAAAACTAAGGATGTGATCTTGATGGTTTTTGTTTTGTTTGGTGTGTATGTTTTTGATGTGTCTCTTGTTGAACCCTTATGAGGTCTCTACGATCTCATGTTATACTGGGGCATGTCTTTTGCTTGTGGTTTTTCTAGCATCATTTCCCACAAAGTTATCTGTAACTCCGTGTGGTGCTAGACTAGCCTTTTGTGTCTGTTTATTGAGTAAGTCCATGTATTGGCTATGAAAATCACCTTGGTTTCTTATACTGTGGTGCATCACATACAATGCTAAATCAAAATAAGTGCTCATTGCATGCTAACCCATTTACAAGGGTCCTCATGCTCTATGATGATTTCATGCATATCTATTGCATTTGCATTCACTCTTCTTTCCTATTGAATTTCACTTTCTTGGGCATTGCTAACCCATCCTTCATCCATCATCAATTCAAACTAGAGAATTTTATCACTCTTTATTCTTCGAGTCATTGGCATCTTTTGGTCTTCACACTGATGCTATTTTAGTGCCACCATGAAGAGGGGCAAAATGTAGACACTTAAACTTGATTAATTTAATTAATTGAATTTAACTATATCGAATGCCTTTAATTAAATAATTAAACATTATTTCATTAATTGGCGTTCCCTCTTTATAGCTAATTAACTTTATTAATTACACTATAGTCTTCCTTTAATTAATTATTTGACAATCATAAATCATTTAATTAATTAAATCTACCTCCTCCTATTAAATAAATCAAATGCATAGTTTCACTATTTAATTCATTTTGTCCTTCCCTCCCAAATTCCCTTATCGAATCAATTAATTAAACTAATTAATTTTATTTCTCCCCATATGTCTCTTAACTCTATCCCTCATTTAACCCTTCCTCTAAACCTCATCCATTTGGCTAACCATAGGTTTTAGTCAACCTTATCCTCTTTTCCTCACCATATGTGTGCATTCCTAAATATCGTAATATTTAAAAATGAATCCTTTTATTTGGGTGTCTCTCTTCCTTTTAGTCTACCTTTCATAAACCATTTAATTAATTAAATTCGCTTCCTTCTATTAAATAAATCAAATGCATAGTTTGACTATTTAATTCATCTTTTGTCCCTTTTGCTCCTTTTTCAAATTATGGAATTAATTAGTTAAATTAATTATATTTCCTCACATGTCTCCTAACTTTAACCCTCCTCTAACTCTCATCTAACTCTTCCTCTAACCCAATCCACCTAGATAACTATAGGTTTTAGTCAACCTTATCCTTTTTCCCTCCCCATATGTGTGCACATTCCCAAATATCTTGAATTTCCTAATATTTAGGTAAATTTCCTAAAATTTGGGGAGATATCCTAAAATGTGGAAATATCTCTATATTTTAAATGGAACCCTTTTATTTGGGTTTCTCTCTCCCAAATAGGCATGTGTCCTCAAGGACACTTGTCATTTTCATCCATGACACTTGCCCTTCTGAAGGACAAGTGTCTCATTTTCATGCCTCCTCTTCTCCTAGCCTGACCTATTTAATCCCCTCATTTTCCTTCACAATCAATCCACTTTCATGCTTTCATACCATCGTAATGCCAATTTTTTCACTCATCTTTTGCATCCATTATCATTTTAGCGTCCATCTTGCATCTCATTTAGCATAGTCTTCATCTTGCATCAACCATCATGGAGCGAAATTGAGCATCTATAACATAGTGAGAACACATCAAACCAATGGACAATCGAATCAAGGAAATTGAGTTTGCACTTGTAATTGTTTGCATTATTTGTTTCTTTAATTTCCTTTTAGTGTCCTTATCTAGAGTGTTTGATTAATTTGTGTTTGTTTGATTGTTAGTTTAAATATTTTAATCTTCTTAGTCTTTCACTCACATTTTTCTGCATACAACAATATTGTCCTACTCAACATCCATCTTCTTTTGCTCAACAAACAACTTAAAATGGGGAAGGAGATGGTGATAAGAACCCTCCAGAGAAAAGAATTCTCGAGAAGACTTGTGGAGATACTACCCAAAAGAAACCTCAAAAAAAAAATAGAAAGAAGTGACAAAAGAAGAAATTGTAGATTTTCCTTCATCTCCTTTTCAGGTAAGTGGTTCTTCCTCTTTTCATGCTCCTCCAAATTCCCTTGCACAAAATGCATAACAAAGTCCACAAACTAGAGTTGGCCAAACTCCTCGAAAAATTGAAATATCTAATACTCCTCATAAAAGAGTCTTGCATTTTGTTCTCCTAGTATCAAGTCAGTGTCAACTCCCACCTCCCACTCCTGGCTAGAACATACTCTTTCTAATAAGAGGAAAATGGTCTAGTTAAGTCTCCCTACCAGGGATGTTGTGGGTCAACTGCTTCAAAACACTACACATGCCAAGAAACTAAGGACTAATTCAAGGCTATTAGAAAATAACACTACAGGGAGCAAGCATGTTGAAGTGGCACAACCCTTTTCACAAAAAGATGTAAGATGTAAGTCAGGAGACTAAAAAGGATTTGAATGTTACTAGAATTAATTTAGGGCCTTCAACCAGAAATGGTGATGTACACAATTTTTAGGTGACGGTTGCCAAGTTAGTGTAAAGGACAACAAGAGATAAGCAAACCAAAGATCATTTAAAACAATAGGAAAAAGTTTTGGACTGATTGTTTGAAATCATTTATTGATCCCTCTTCTCAACCAATAGGCCAGATAGATGCCCCCTTTGACCCAAGTTAAACTACTGGAAAAAAATAGTTAGCAAAATTCATAAATATAAATTTTATGACACATTAGAAAAGACTGGCTTAAAAATGTATTAGTTAAAGGAATTAAATTCATCCATGAAGGAAGATTTGTGATGATTTTGAGTTATTGAAGAAGAATAATGATGCTGAGATTGTAAGTACTAATTGTAAAAAATCTACATGCCAACAAACAAACGATGACTTGAATGTAATAATCGGTCTTGGGATGGACAAATTGGTAGTAGAGAAACTCTTGGAGAGTACTGATGATACTGAATGCCTTATGTGAAAGAGTATATAATGGAAATTCACTTTCTTAAAATAAAACATTCTGGAACAAAACAAATTAATAAAATAATGCAATTAAGTCAAATCCGATATTCAAAAGGATCTATCAAGCACTAGTGTCAATTTGAAGAAGAAAGATGAAACAACAAATGAGAAAGAAGAAACATTGAGGAGCAACTTTAAAAAGATGTTGAAGATTTGTTAAGTGAGCAGTCGGTCTGTGCAGACAATATAAGAGAGATAGCCATAATGGACTCAACTTTGATGCATTGTGATGATCACCCAGTAGTATTCTTAGCTAAGTTGGATCATATTAAAGGTAATAAGGCTATATGGAAATTGAGAACCAAGAATGTTATTATTCTACAACACAATGAAATGCCTCTGGTTAACAAAGCATTCCTAGAATATAAAGCCAGGTGCACAACCCAATCAACCCAATCGTCACAAAAGGATGAAGATAATGCTGACTTGAAAATTGTGCCACCTCACCAACAATTTATTTGATCCTTGGGTTATTTAAACTCCTAAAGATATGCAATGCAATTAAAAAAATGTTTTAAAATAATCTCTTAGGAGTTAGTTATTCAACTACATTTGAAAGTTTAAATATGAAACAAATTTTTTTTATTGGAATGATTTTGATGATTATGACTCTTGACTAAGAAAAAAACAATAGAAATTAGAAAATTATCAATTTTGAGAAACTTGTAAGTTTGTGATCATAAAATTTCAAATATTTAGAGTAAGAGATCTATTATTGTTCATGTGCCATAGTTGATTTATGTATTATTCTCCTTTCTTTGAGTACATAATAACTATTTCAAGTATTCGGTCTTCTCTTATGGGTAAACATTGCATTGAGGTAATAATTTATTTCTTAAGGTAATGAATTAGTTTGTGTTTAACCATTTTCTTATGTAATTCCTATGAATTAATTGATTTATAAGTACTATTATTCTTGATGTGATACTTTCCCATCCAATTTGAATAAGTGTTTAGAAGCCTTTTTTGTTTTCTAATAAAAAACATACTATTAATTTTTATTTCAAAAAGAAATTCAAATTTAAGCAGGAGCTAGACCTCCAAAATTCAAATAGGAGTTATAATCAAATGACTCACCAAATTATTGGCTAAGATTACCTTTATCAGGTAGGGCATAAAGAGTTGAAATCACAAAATTTATAAAGACAAATATATTAGCCAACATGTTACAATTTATCTCCTTCAACACATTGAATTTATTGATGGTTATTAATTTCATTTGAATTTTAGAGATTTTACAATACACTATGTTGATCTTCATGTTTAAAGGCCTAACCCATTTGTTAGGTAAGTTTAATAGACAAGGTGATCCTTAAAATAATGGTGCCCTTTGTGATGATAATCTTTTTTCCACTCAATTAGCCATCATCAATATGTTATAAATTGCAATCTATAAAAGACCTATACATAATAAATAATGTTTGATAAATGTCAAGAAGGACAATTGTAATAAGATTTATATGATGACATACAAGGCTAAAAGATTGCGATATAAGAAAAATCATAGAAATAATAAGATTGAAGTATTTCTATTTGATAAGAATTTTATTTGGAATCCTCTCATATTCTTCTTTCTAACTTCTTGTTTATCTTGTATCACTCTTTCCTCTTCTTTAGTTTTGATCACTTTTCTCTTGTGAGGAGGATTTGATCTCATTTTATTTCTATGTCCTTTAAGGATATAAAACTTAGGATTGTAGGAACTATTCTTGAACCTTTCTCAAAAAGCAATTGCAAAACCATACTTCCTAACAAAAAATGACCAATGTCTATTATGTGAAAATTTGACATACAATTTTGCACTCTTTGTGATATTCTTTCCACCACCCATTCTTTCCAAAGCAACATAATTTGGTTTTTGTTGGATAATCTTGTCATAAAATATGGAGAAAAAAGTATTTTTTCTTAATTCCTTTTCATGGTTCACAACTATTTTTAGAAAATTGTGCAATTCATTATACATCCGACATAATATGGTTATTTTTATTCGAGATCCACATATGACACACAATTAAATGTATCCTCATATTTTAGTTTTCTAATGAATGCAAAGAGAAAATAAAATATACCTCTTCACTCAAGCATGGAATTTGGATTCATTTAGTAAATTCTACTAAAATGTTTAAGAAAATTTGGGCTCATTGCAATAATCTTGGGTTCATTAAAGCGATTTCTAAAAATAGATCAAGGAAATTTGTGTTCATTTTACTAACCTTGAGTTAATGAAAGTGAATAATAAAAACAATTTCCTTAATATACACAACCATTCTACATTTTCTAGGGCTAAATACTTTATCTTCACTAGATCCTTTTTTTGAAGATGCACAATTTTGTTCTATGGTTTATTAAGCCCCATTTAATAAAATTTTCAATATCATTGAATTGTAAACATGATATCAATGAATTTCTTTCAACAAGGATTTGATTTTTTTGAGGTAAGGTTTATACATTCTTTGACTTTTCTAAAAATTGTTCATTCTCCGAAAAGTTTCAACCTATTTTTGTTAAATTACAATATGTTTACATCTATGGTCTTTCCAATATTGCAGTATTATAAAGTTATGAAATTGTTGGCTTGTAGCTCACAACTATTGAATAGCCACATATTATTTCCTAGGCTTTCTATATAGTTTATTTCATTAAGCTCCAGTGTTATTCAAACCTAATGCTATAAATAGAAACTAGGGATTTAATTGTAGGGTCACAATAGTGAAATTGTTTCTTGTTTGCATGGTTTCACAAGTTGATAATAAAGCTTTTAAGTTTCTTCTTGTTGGAATTCAAAGATGATTGAATCATTCAACTTAAATTCTTCAATTGATAAACATTTAATAAGGTTTTATTTTAAAAATAATTCATGGTTGCTATAATAGAAAGATTAACAAATCCATATAATTTAAGTGAACAACAACACAAACATAATGGATTTTAATATGAAACATTTAGTGAGAGGAAAAATAGCTTAGAAGTTCCAATAAATAATTTCCCTTTTGATGAAGAGGAAGGACTTTTAATACGAAAAATACTCAAAACTTACAAAGGTTCTCACTAACCCCAACATAGGTGTAGCCTATGTACTCTTTCTTAGACCACTACTATTGGCCTACTTAGGGCTCTTTGAACATGCATGGTTTGGAATCTTAAAAATTATATGGACAAACTTTTTATGTGGCCTAGAATATCAAATGCAACTCCCTTTTATTGACCAAAACAATGTAATGACTTTGCTCGATAAAACCCTCCATTCGTTGTCCTACAAACTGTCAAACACTGTTTCAAACAAAATAATCAATTTTAACATGTGCAAACCTTAAATCCAAACCCTACAAATTTAGAATATTGAATAGCATAGCAACACAGATCTATCCACCAATTTTTATAATTTTCCACTATACCAATCAAGAGAAATGAATTTTTTAGTATTGCTGGAAACCCTAGGTAGGGTTCAGGACAATTTTCACAAAAAAGGCCATAACTTCTTCAATTATTCAAGAAAATCAATCAAACCACTTGCATTTTGAAAGATAAATCAGTTGTATAACTTTCCCTCATGTGTGCAGGCCTATATTATTCACTTAAAAACTATACAAATCACGTTTTAAAACTGTAATGCAGGAAAATGAAAGAAAAGCTAGTGCTAACTATTGGTAATTGACACTCATCCGGCTTAGTTGTGTTGTCATTGATGGCAACACAAACCATTTTGGGTTGGTCACTTAACTGGTACTCGCCGATATTCATTGTTTACCAACCAACATTCAAGGCATCCGACACAAGGAAACTCAGTGACAGACAAGGGAAACTGACAAACTAGGAACCGATATATGAGTTTGACATGGGAGATTGATCTGACAGGTCTACACAACAACAATCAAAGGCATCGGTCTTGAAGTTAAATGAATTTATTTATACTTAGGTCGACATGTAAATAAATTGTAATATCATTGTAAGCCAACATAAGGCATTTATGTTTGGGAAGGGCATTTAAGTCAATTTGGTTAGGTTTTTTTGAAAAGGAAATATATATAATAGAATGTAATGGGATATAGTGATGTGATATTGTGTGAACGATCTTGATCGACAGAATGCAAATGTAATATTTTGTAGTCAATCTTGGATATTGGTTTAGAGGTTTTGGAAAGCGAAGCAAGATACCAGTAAGGAAGGACACAGTGTAAATCGGTACAGACTTTGCTTTAACCGGAACTCATCCAGCATAGCGGATGGACTTTCAGAGTCCAGAATTTTGTTTGTAACTCCATATTTGGTGTTTGTAGTTAGTGAGGCTCCCTTTGTGATGAGCAATGTGCTCTAGGCTATTGGCCTTCCTACATGTGCAGGCCCCTATTGTAATATTTATTCATTTGGCCAGTGGATATATATTGTGGGTCTCCAATCCCACCATGGTTTTTCCTCTTTGAGGTTTTCCACATATAAATCTTTGTGTTATGGTGTATGCTCTTGTGGTTGGTTCATTTCTATTTGTTTTTGTATTCTTTTATGGTTACCAATTACTGAATTGCATTTTTAATAAGGTTGCAATTGATTGTACTGGCAAAATAGTGATTCACCCCCCCTCTTAGTGTTCTTGGATTCCAACATTTGGTATTAGAGCCTAGTTCCTTGGAGTAAGTCTAATAGCTTGAGGAAGATCCTGAATTTGGAATCCATGGAGATGAGTCTATGAAAACAACTTGAAGTAGCACTTGAGGACTATGATGTTGAAAGGATGAAGAACTTGAAGTTTCAAGATGAATTGAACTCACAAAGGAATTCATTCTTATCCTGTACGAGAGGTTGTCATCTGTTCAAGCTAAAAGGAAGGAACTTTTACAAAATTCAGATGATGAAGAGAAGGATGCCCTTAAGGAACAATGTCAGAAGCTAAGTTAGGAGAATGGTGTGATGAAGAATGAAATGCAAGCCATGACTATGAGGATGTCCAAGGAGATTGAAGACTGGAAGAAGAATGAAGAAAATTTTGGCAGATCTTTGAAAGACATATCTAAGGAATGCATTAGGTTGGCACAAGAGAATGGTGTGTTGAGAACTGAGTTGGTGCAATCATAGAACAATGAGAAAGAGTTGGAAATAATGATGTCAATCCTAAGAAGTGGTCTGGATGCTGCAAATGAATACAAAGAAAAGTTTAGGGTCAGTTCCGTAAGGCTTGATGAATTATTGAATGATCAAAGAGACGCTAGAGACACTAGAGGTCTTAGATTTGAGCATGGAGAAATCTCCGATACTGCAAATAAGGGAAATCCACCAGACAACCAAAATCAGAAATCACCGGTAAGGAAACCCAATGCACATAAATTTAATGGTAGATGATTTGTTTGTAATAATTTTGGTCATAGAGAAATTCAATGCAGAAATAGAGCAAGGCAGAATAATAATGTTGTTCCTGGTCAATTTTCAAAATGTAATGAGTATGGTCATAGGACAAAAGATTGTAGAATGAATGTGAGATGTCATGCATGTGGAAATTTTGGACATATGGCTAATCAATGTAGGTCGAAGAATGGTCAAGGACTCAACAAGGCAATTCAGAAAAATAATGTTACTTGCTATGCATGTAACAAAATAGGACATATTGCCAAATGTTGTGGAAGCAAGAACAATCCGGTAGGATATGATGAAAAAAGAAAACAAAACGCATGAGAGGAAATGGGTTAGGAAATCTGAAGACCAACCAACAGAGACAATCAACCCGGTTACTCAACTGGCAGGACAAAATGTTCCTGCACCAGTAGGAAACACATCTGGTAACTAAGGCATTAGCCTTAGGGGGAGGAAAATTAATGATGAATCCTGCATTGCCCCTGGTAGAGGTCCGAAAGCCTATTTTAGATCTTGGTGAAGATAGTTTGGAGATTCACTGATGCTAAGATAATGGATTTTGTATCCAGTATCATATGCCGACATGCATTAATGACAATGAGAAATTAGGGTTTTCTTAGAATAAAAGGGAAACGTTGGTTAATTTTTGATCACATAACATTTAGAGAAAATCATAGAGAGTTCAAGGTGATTCAAGGTGATCAAAAGCATTTCAAGTGAATTCCAGTGCATTCACAACGGATTTTCAAAAGCTTTCACTAACAAAGGTTGTGAGGTATTTTATCAGTTTTTGAACTATCCTTTGTTTGCAATGGCTTCTAAATCATCTTCTTCTCTAACAGGTCTGGCTACCTCTATTGTTGTTGACATCAAGGACCGTCCACGCCCAATTTTCAAGTAATGCCCTAAGATTATGAAGGTCAATGATTCAGTTGGCACATTTTCTAGGGTTCCTAAAGGAGTTTTGTATGTCGAAGATGTTCGTGCATATATTGAATACACTTTGGAGGATTTGGGTTTTGTTGAGATCAAGAACATGTATATTGGCACCTTGTTGAACTAGGATGGGTCGATGAAACCGAAATTTTAAATTCGGAAGGATCAAGGTTTTACTGACATTTTGGAGATGCCAGAATTTGAAGATCACCAAGGAGGCTATTCATGCCATCACTGGTTTACCCTAGACTGGTCCAACCCCTGGAAGGAATAAGATATCTAGCAATGAGGTGGAAAAGTTAACTGGGGCAACATCTGATAATCGGTCAATGAGAATTAGCACTATCAGAGACAAAGCAGTTCAATTTGCAAGCATGATCATCGGTTACAAGGTAACCCAATCAAATTGATTGAACTCTGTTTCTAGTTCATGCATTTATTGTGCTCACAAAATGATTAAGGAGAATGAAAAGATAGATCTATGTCAATGGATGTGTGATGAACTGATAATAAACCTAGGGAAGATTAAGGGTGAGAAGAAGGGTATTTTCTGGTATGGCAACCTTGTCGTCTATTTAATGCTTTTCTTTTTGAATGAGTTACCTGGAACCGGTAAGACCCAATGGGA
Organism: Cryptomeria japonica; assembly: GCF_030272615.1. Classification (NCBI taxonomy): domain Eukaryota; kingdom Viridiplantae; phylum Streptophyta; class Pinopsida; order Cupressales; family Cupressaceae; genus Cryptomeria; species Cryptomeria japonica. The sequence goes on from NC_081412.1 coordinate 487,261,986, forward strand.
ATTCGATATACCAATAGAAAAACAAATCAAAGATGCTATAAGTAATATGAGACAATATAGGGACTCCATTCTTTGGGGTTATTTCAAATCATTCCAGAAAGCAATGAAGAAGAGAGAAAGGGTTCCAAAGCCTATTGTAGAAAAATATTCAACTGAAATATGTTTTATGGTAAAGAAGGATGAAACATTGATGGAGGTAGTGCAACCTAGGAAGATCTAGATAAAAGAGATGGGCTATGAGGTAGATGCTGAGATATTGGACTTCTATACCAAGACTCTTATTGATGCCTCAGTTGGTGAAGTAGAGAAAGCCTTTGAGACTGCAAAGCAAAGCAAAACTAAAGTTGAAATTGGATTCAATAAGAAGAAAAGGGAGGGAAAGATCAAGAAGGTTGGGGAAGATGTAAAGAAGATGTCTTCTGAAATCAAATAAATTATTGGACTAGCTGAAGGATCTTCTCCGACAATAGTTCAGGCCTCACTAGCAACAACAACCAACCAGGGTGTAGTAAAGAGGAAGAAACCAGAGACTTATATTGCCCCTATTACATCCGGTTCTGATACTGATGTTGTGCGCTCATAGATTCTCAAGAGTTTCATCAGGATACCAAGGAAGTGTTGGTATTTTGGTATGGTTTTTTCATTGATGTCAACACCTACTAAAACACTAGCACTTTGGAGATCCAGCAACATTCACCAACAAGCAAGTAACTATTGCATAGTTACTAGTATATGGTTCACTGACAGGATATAATGATCATCGACACTTGGAATGATATGGAAGACACTTGGTAATGTTGAAGACATCGTTTGGACACTTTGTTTTGAAGAACTAATCATTGGTATATTCATATTTGCATATTTGCTTTTATCGGCAAATAGGTCTAGGGTTACCTAGGGTTACACCGACAGGTTTATCTTTTCCAGATCAGCATGGCACACTATGGAGATAATTAATTATTGTTGTAAATGCTTTAAGCCGACATGTTTAATTGGTTATTGCATCGGATATTATATTGTTTGTAAAATGTTTTATTGTAGTATCTTGTAGAGCCGACCTACTAAAATTGGTCTTAGGTTATGGTATAAATGTAAGATCTTATTTGTAAGATCGAATGTGGAATGCGAAAAAGAATTGTGAGAAGGTATATGTGAGATTAAGCAGAGCTATACACGAAGACATCATTTGAAGGTGAAGCTAGGTTTTTATGAAAGCATATCAGCATTACATCGGTACTGAATCCAACATATGAAGATGTTATTTTGTGCAGTACATTCTTATTGGATTTTATTGGGTTTAACCATCCAACTGTAGTCAGTGTGAATCCCTTTTTGTGATTGAGTAGTGAGCTCTAGGCTGTTGGCCTTTCTGCATGTGCAAACCCCATTTATGTACACTTACTATCTGCAGTAGTATCATATGATTGTGGGTAAGGTTTGCCACCATGGTTTTTCCCCTTACAGGGTTTCCACGTACAAATATTTGTGTTATGTGTTGTGGATGACTTTATGTTTATGTTTCATGCATTAATCTTTACCAGTATAGCAATTAACTGTTAACACTATCTACTGACATACTTGACTGGTTTACCGGTATTAAGCCTTAAGTTGGTTAAGTTGTTTTGGGTTTGAATTTATTTGACAACTAATTCACCCCCCCTCTCAGTTGTCTCTGGGACCTAACAATTGGTATCAGAGCTTAGTCCTCTTTTTGCAAAAGTTTAACAACTTGAGGAGATCCAATGACTACTAATTATTTCAGGAAGGACAGTCCTAAACTTGATGGAACCAACTATGGCATATGGAAGATCAGAATGGAGACACATCTGAATTGCATTGGTAAAGACATCTGGGAAGTTACAAAGAAAGGTTATACTGCTGTTGTAGCTGGTCAGACCAATTCAACTACCTTAGCTAAAGATGAGGAGAATGATTGGAAAGCAAGAGAAGCACTTTTGAGTGCATTATCAGATCAACAAATCATGGGATTATCAGATAGGTCTACTGCTAAAGCTATTTGGGATCATTTGGAAACACTAAATGAAGGAGATTCCACAGTCAAAATTACAAAACTTGAAAGCTTCCGAGTCAGGTATGAACATCTGAAAATGGAAGAAGATGAAAGCATTTCTGCTTTTATGGAAAGAGTAAATGAAATTGTTTTGGGTATTAAATGTTGTGGAGGAACCTTAAGTGAGGATGAAATTGTTTCAAAAATTTTAAGAGGATTGCCACTGGCATATAAAATGAAGGTTACTGCTATAAATGAGCTGAGAACAATGATTAATACATCAGTAACTAGGGATACATTGATTGGAAAACTTTTAGCTTTTGAAATTGAGGAATTTGGTCCTGTTGCTACTATAAAGATAGATTTGGCCTTTAAAGCATCAACATCATCTGCTCCATCATTTGACAAATCAGATTGGAAAGCCTTTTATGCAAGAGAACTTGAAGAAACTAGGAAGGAGAATGAAGAGCTTGAAGAACTTGAAGCACTATTTGCAAGGAAAATGCCTAAAGGTCCAGTTGGAAGTAAGTATGAAGGTAAAGCACCCTTTAAATGTTTTAACTACAATAAGATTGGTCATATGGCTTCAAGATGCCCTGATAGATATGCTGGACTAAGAGAAGAAGCTAGAAGAACATACAAACCTAATCCCGAATATCAGAGATACAGATTTAAGAAGAACAAAGACAAATCTTGTTACATTGCTGATGAAGGTGTGACTGATGATTTTGATGAGGATCTAGTAGACAATGGATGTGTTTTTGTTGCTATAACAGAAGATCAACCGGCACCTACTGCTCAACTGGTAGAACAAGCCCTAGAAGCTAAAGTTGAAGTAAAGGATGAATGGATCATTGACTCAGGATGCTCACATCATATGACAAGAGACAAAGGTAAATTCTTGAACTTTCAAGAATACAATGGAGGTTTAGTAAGATTTGGAGATGACAAAGCTTGTTAGATCAAAGGTAAGGATACAATATCTCTTGATGGTAAGCATAACACTGACAATGTCTACTATGTTGAAGGATTAAAGAATAATCTTTTGAGTGTTGGTCAATTAGTTGAGAAAGGATTTCAGTTACAATTTAAAAATGGAAAATGCAAAATCATGAATAGAACTGGTTTAGAAATTGCAACTGGTAATCAGATTAGAGGCAATATCTTTCATTTGAATAATAGTGAAAAGGCATGCTTGATTGCACATATAGATGGAAGTTGGTTATGGCATAAGAGACTCTGTCATGTAAACTTTGATTGCATGGTAAAGATCAGTACTTCTAAGGCAGTTAGAGATCTACCTAAAATTGTGAAACCTCAGAATACAATTTGTAAGGAATGTCAATTTGGAAAACAAGTTAGAGCTAGTTTCAAAAGTATTCCAGAAAAATCCAATAATGCTCTTGATTTGATTCACACTGATTTATGTGATCCAACTAGAACTAAAAGCTTACAAGGTGATAGATATTTCATGCTAATTATTGATGATTATTCTAGAATGTGTTGGGTTACTTTTCTCAGAGAAAAATCAGAAGCATTTGGAAAGTTCAAACTATTCAAAGCAATGGTTGAAAATGAAACTGGTAAGAAAATCAAATGTTTAAGATTAGATCAAGGAGGTGAATTCACATCTAAGGACTTTAATACATTCTGTGAAGTGAATGGAATCAGAAGACAACTATCAGCACCTCGGACACCACATCAGAATGGAGTTGTTGAAAGGAAAAACAAAACTATCTTGGATGCAGGAAGAAGTATGTTATCTGAAGAAAATTTACCACATGTGTATTGGAGAGAAGCAGTCAGCACAACAGTCTATACATTCAACAAAGTTCACATCAAAGGTGAAACCAGTAAGACCCCTCATGAACTATGGTTTGGTAATACTCCTACTCTTAAGTATTTCAGAATTTTTGGAAGTAAATGTTATATTAGAAGAGATGAGTATATTGGTAAATTTGATCCTAGAAGTGATGAAGGAATATTTCTTGGTTATTCATCTAAGAGAAAGGCATATAGATGTTTTAACAAGAGATTGCAGAAAATTGTTGAGAGTACAAATGTAAAGATTGATGAACAATTCAAAGGAACTTCAATGTATATAGACTCTGAACTGGCAACAAAAATTGTGACAAATGAACCTACACTAAATCCACTGGTACAGAATGAAGATCCAGTTACCTCGGTACCATTAGAAGATTCCACAGTAATTGAAGAACAACAACAAACTAAGACACCCCGATATGTAAGAATGAATCATTCTAAAGATCAGATAATTGGAAACAAATTTAAAGGAGTTATGACAAGAGGAAGATTGGCAAATGAAGAGGTATGTCTTATTTCTCAAATTGAACCATCATCTGTTAATGAGGCATGTGAAGATAAATTTTGGATTAAAGCTATGGAAGAGGAATTAGAACAAATTGAGAAAAATAACACCTGGACATTAGTTCCCCGACCTAAAGATAAAAATGTAATTGGAACAAAATGGGTATTTAGAAACAAACTTAATGAAGATGGTAAGGTTGTTAGAATAAAGAAAGACTAGTGTGTAAGGGATATTCTCAGAAAGGAGGAGTTGATTACAATGAAACCTTTGCACCGGTAGCTAGAATTGAGGCAGTCAGATTATTCTTGGCTTTTGTAGCACACAAGAACTACAAAGTTTATCAAATGGATATTAAATGTGCATTTTTGAATGGAGATCTTGAAGAAGAAGTATACATTGAACAACCTGATGGATTTTCTTTGACAGATAACAATGATATGGTTTGCAGGTTAAGAAAAGCTCTGTATGGATTGAAACAAGCCCCAAGAGCTTGGTATGCAAGATTGGATAAGTATCTTTTAAAGATTGGTTTTACTAAAGGAAATGCATACAACAATTTATATTACAAAATAACTAATGATGATATCTTGATTATAGAAGTATTCGTTGATGATATAATCTTTGGAGGAGAAGATGGATTATGTAAATAATTTTCTATTAAAATGCAACAAGAATTTGAAATGTCTATGATTGGAGAAATAAAATTCTTTTTAGGATTGCAGATTTCACAGACTGACAAAGGTATATTTTTTAGTCAATCTAAGTACTTGAAAGAGTTGCTAAATAAATTTGGGATGGAGAACTCTAAACCGGTAAGCACACCTATGACTACAAATGACAAATTATCTCAAAGGGATGAATCTACACCTGTTAATCCAACTAGATACAAATCTATGATAGGAGGTTTACTATATTGACACAAACCAGACCTGATATTATGAATGCAGTATGTATTGTTTCTAGATTTCAAAGTAATCCTAGAGAAAATCATGAATCTGCAGTAAAAAGGATTTTCCGGTACTTACAAGGCACTGCAAATCTTGGATTATGGTATCCTAGAGATGAAAATTTTGATCTATGTGCATACACAGATGCAAATTGGGCAGGAGATGTGGATGATAAAAAAGCACCACCGGCGGAGCATTCTTTCTTGGAAAGAGATTAGTTTCCTGGTTAAGTAAGAAACATAGTTGTACATCTTTATCAATAGCAGAATCAGAATATGTTGCAGCAGCAACTAATTGTACACAGGTACTATGGCTTAAGCAAATGTTGAAAGACATAAAGGTAAAATGCAAGGAACCTATTACAATATATTGTGATAACACTGTAGCAATTGATATATCTAAGAATTCGGTATTACATTCCAAAACAAAACATGTTTCTATCAAACTGAATTTTCTAAGGGAAAAAGTTGAAGAAAAAGAGATAAAACTGGTTTATGTGAATACTAAAGAACAACTTGCAGATATTTTCACAAAACCTTTACCTAAGGAGACTTTTGAATATCTTAGAGATCAGCTTGGAGTCATACCACCACCGGTAGAGACTTAGACAGTTGATGATTGTCATCAACCGACATAATTTACAAAGAAATCTTTTACTCCGGTCCTTGATGAGGAAGCTACTTCTCAGGGGGAGTAGTTGGTATATTGAATTGATTGGTATTTTGTATATGAACTTAATTTTGTTATTGTAACTTTGGCATTTGATGTCAAAGGGGGAGAGATATCTATGGAAAAACACATTATCTTTTAAGAGAACTTTGGATAACACATGTTGCTCCCAGGGGGAGAGATTGTTGTTTGGGAGAGACTATTACTCTCTGTATTCTGGTTATGATCTTTTTGGAGAGATTGTTGGTTTTTGGTATTTGGCATTTCTTTTTTGGCACTTTGATGGTTTTTCCATCTTGTGTTGCCATCAATGCCAAAGGGGGAGATTGTTCATATTTTGGTATGGTTTTGTCATTGATGTCAACACCTACTAAAACACTAGCACTTTGGAGATCCAACAACATTCACCGGCTAGCAAGTAACTATTGCACAGTTACTGGTATATGGTTCACCGACAGGATATAATGATCACCGACACTTGGAATGATATGGAAGACACTTGGTAATGTTGAAGACATTGTTTGGACACTTTGTTTTGAAGAATTAATCATTGGTATATTCATATTTGCATATTTGCTTTTACCGGCAAATAGGTCCAGGGTTACCTAGGGTTACACCGGCAGGTTTATCTTTTCCAGATCAGCATGGCATGCTATGGAGATGATTAATTATTGTTGTAAATGCTTTAAGCCGACATGTTTAATCGGTTATTGCATCGGATATTATATTGTTTGTAAAATGTTTTATTGTAATATCTTGTAGAGACGACCTACTAAAATTGGTCTTAGGTTATGATATAAATGTAAGATCTTATTTGTAAGATCGAATGTGGAATGCGAAAAAGAATTGTGAGAAGGTATATGCGAGATTAAGAAGAGCTATACACGAAGACATCATTTGAAGGTGAAGCTAGGTTTTTGTGAAAGCATATCAACATTACACCGATACTGAATCCAACATATGAAGATGCTATTTTGTGTAGTACATTCTTATTGGATTTAACCATCCAATTGTAGTCAGTGTGACTCCCTTTTTGTGATTGAGCAGTGAGCTCTAGGCTGTTGGCCTTTCTACATGTGCAGACCCCATTTATGTACACTTACTATCTGCAGTAGTATCATCTGATTGTGGGTAAGGTTTCCCACCATGGTTTTTCTCCTTACAGGGTTTCCATGTACAAATATTTGTGTTATGTGTTGTGGATGACTTTATGTTTATGTTTCATGCATTAATCTTTACCGGTATAGCAATTAACTGTTAACACTGTCTATCGACATACTTGACTGGTTTACCGGTATTAAGCATTAAGTTGGTTAAGTTGTTTTGGGTTTGAATTTATTTGACAATTGATTCACCCCCCCCTCTTAGTTGTCTCCGGGACCTAACAGGAAGAAGGCTGGGGAAGTAAAGAAGTAGAAAGTAAAGGTTACCCCTTTGGAAACACCTAAGAAAATTTTGAAGGAGAGGAAGCCCATAGAGAAGAGGAAACTGGTTAAGGAGTCTACTTCTACTCCCGACAAGAAGAAGAAATCAGATGTAGATATAGCTCTAGAATCTGGTAAGAGTATTGAAGTCATTCCTCCTCTCTCAGTTGCTGAGTTGATTGATCAAATAACTAAAGATAGAATTTTGAGTAACATACAACATTACTATATACATATGGATGATAAGGAGAAAATGGAGATAGAGGAATCAATTTTGTTATACTTAAACATATATAAGAAATCACTTTTAGAGATTGAAAAAAAGATACTAACATATTTGTATAGTAAACTAGATGCTAGAATGTTATATGTTGTTGAAGAGGATAGACACATAAAGGTATAGGAATTGTTAACTGTTTGTGGTGCTATAACTGATGAAGAGATGAAATCGTGTTTAGAGTTTGCAAATAAATCAATTTTCCGAAGCAAACACTGGCATGTGAGTCTCATGGTAGGTAGAGTAAATGAGATAGTTAAGGAGACACATAAGGCTTGGGTAAAATTATTTATAGATAAACCAGGATTCTTTACATCATTGGAAGTCCCTAAAAAATCTAACACTCCAGAAATCCCGGTAGATGATAAGGGGAAAGGTATATTGGGAATGGATACACCAGTTTTGGATCAGAAAATATCAAAGGATATTCCTCCGGTAGAACCACTTATATCTAATATAGAGATACTTGTAGATAATATTGAAATTGTATAGGATAAGTAGGATACACCAGAACAAAACATTTCAGATATAGAGGTTATTGATGTGGATATAGAAAATAAGCAGGTCGAGGATATTGAACCTCCGACACTGTTTCATTCATAAAGGAGCTTTGCATACTCTAGCCACTGAGCATCTATTATATTGTTTTCTATTTGATTTCTCTTTTGTTGAAGTTCTCTCCAAAATCCTTTGGGGTTGTGTTTACCCAAAGAATTTAACTCTTTTCTTATTGAGATAACATAGCCTTCCTTTTTAGATTTTATCAATTTCTCATAAATTATTTTCTTTTCCTTGTCTGATTCGATCTCTTTGACTATTCTTTTTGTAGCCTTGAAATCTTCATCATACCATGGATTAGATGGGAAAGTGTTGTTAACTCCTTTCTTAGGTCGAGATATTTTGCATATTTTTAGAGCTTTATGAATTAATGGAACCAATAGGTTGTTGTAGATGCGATCTTTCTTTTCCCTAACTTCTTTGCGTAAAAATGTATCTTTTTCTATTTGAAGATGTTGATCCAAAGCAACGACAAATAAGTTCTAATTTTCCTGGTTCATGATGATTTTTCCATGTGGTTGACTATTCTTAAATGAGAGACCACTCTCCATTTTTTTAGAATTATAATTGTGAACTCCAAATTTCATAAAAAGTGGCATGTGATCATATTTGAGCTCAAAAGGACATGTCCCAATATCAAAGTCCAACAGTCTCAAAGTAGAGTCTTGAGAGCACAAAACATAGTCAATGCCGCTTTGTCTGTTGTATCTTTTACAAGTAATGCCTCTTGATTATGGTCACCTTTTCATTCCATTACAAATAATCAAACCATACAAGCTACAAACACCTAAAAGATTTTCTCCAAAATGAGACATGATACCCTATCTGGCTTGTGAAGCCCTTCCCAAACATGGTGTCTATTTTCCTCCAGCCATAATGGTTTGTCATCTCCCCCACACTCGTTGTCCAACTAGATAGTCTGATTGTTTTTTGTCCTGGCATTAAAATCTCCCACCAAAACTATCTTTCCCAACGTGCTAAAAATAGATCTTTTTTTAACGTTGCATAAGGATCTTCATTATTAAGATTCTTCTTTTTGTAGACTTTTGAATTTTTTAGGGGAAATAACATGCAACTAACCAAATCGTGACATCCTTATCTGTTATTTTCAGCAAAATAAATTGCTTATTAGGGTCCTCTTTTTCAACTTTTATGTTACTTCCCCATATTTCTTTGATTAAGAACGCAATCCCCCCATGTCCATTTCCTGTTTCTGACCCTTCATTCCATACCGAGATTTTATTTTAACCTTCAAAAATTAGAACTTTGCAACCATCATCCTCATGTGTTTATGTAAGAATAATAATGTCTTTCCCCTCTGCTATGGGCCCCAACCCTTGTCCTCTCCTCCATGGGAATCCTCTATAATTCCATCTTACCATATGAAGGTACTCTCATGGGGATCCACATCCCTATTTATTTTGTTAATGTCTATCGCTAATTCGAGCTTTACCATTTTTCAGCCAAACCCATTTTCCTTCTTTTCTTGTTGTTTTTACTTTCTCCTATTCTTTCCTTTACTCTTCTTGTTGTGCAAACGTGAGATCTTCTTCAAAGTAAAACCGAGCGCCTCTAAGAATTCTCTTCTTCTTTAAGATTGCATTCTTGTCTTCCACGCACTTCAGTATGACCCTTACATGTCTATATTTGTTGTCATATGTTTTCTTTCCAATCCTATTTTCCAGTTGAATAATGCTTGCCCACTTCACTTGATCTCTAAGAAAACCTCTTACTAAAATATCAGTTCTCTCTTTTTACCCAAAGTCCCTCAAACCTTTGATTATGATATTTGCAACCTTATCTTGTTTGTCCATTCGATGGGCCTTTCACAATTTGTGCCCAAGATTTGACTACCTCTATTTGTTCTCTTATACTGTTTTCTTTTATCCTAATGTTCTCCATGACTAATTGAATATCTTCTATGTGTTTTGTGCCAGTTATTTTAGTTGACTCCGAGCTCTCCTTTTCTATTGTTCTTGTTTTATGTAACTCATGTTTTATAGCAATCAACTCCTCTTGTCCTTTTTCCATGTTGATTTGCAATTTTAAAACTTCCTCTTTGAGCATCTTGTTTTCGGTTTTTGAGATTCTTACTAACTTTTGTGATTTCTTTAAGCTTGGATTCCCCTATTTGTTCCTTTGTTTTTATAAATTCCATCCTCTCTTTCAACAAAATGAGTTCATTTATATATAATTCAGATGACCATAAAAGTGGAGAGGTAGTGGGATTATATACGCCTTTGTGTTCCTAATATTTATCCACCATTTCCTCCTTGTCCGTGTTAGACACATTGGTCTTGACTTGTTTTGTCTTGGTCTCCCCCTAAATCAAGAAAACCACTTTCTTTTTCCCTTCCTCCTCATATATCTCTGGTTGGTCCTCTGCAATAAGAGACACCTTGGAAGGTGCATTAGCTCTACTTTTTGCTATTTTTGGGAGGATCATAAACAATTTCTTTTTCGGTTGCTTCATCTTCTGAATCTTCCTACGTCTTAAAACCCCTCTATACTATTTTACATTTATGAAGATTAGTCTCTCATTCCCCTCATCAATATTAAATTCATTAAGCCATGCCCAAAAAGAGCTCCAAGTCCCAAGCGTATTCCCTACTTACAAATTAGGGTAAGATTCTGAGAGTCCACATGTGAAGGTGTGACTCCCAAGTATCATTCCTCCTTCCAGACAAAACCACTTCAACCAAGCCTAAAAGGGTTGCATGCAAGGGCCATCTAAAACTGACCCAAAACTTATCAGATGCGTGTTATCTATTAACACTTGTGTGTTTTTCCTATTGATACAGGTGATTTTTTGAAAAATCCAAAGTGCCTATGCCCAGAGGGTTGGAATGGTTTCTTGGTTGAATTATTTGAGTTTGTGAAGAGTATTTTAAAGGAATAAAGATGAAAGTGCATGTGAAATATATTAAAAGACAAAGAAAGAAGACATACTTGTTCCTATTTGTTTCTGTCATGACCCACACCCTATCAAACAAACTCTTTAAATAGGCAAATTCTAGTCCCACGTGTTTCTCTTATCTCTATTTATGTTTGTCTTTGTCCCCACTTATATCTACTATTGAGCTTTTCTGTCTAGAGTCGGACACATCTATTGGCTCCAAAATGATAGTACGACGTGCATAACACACAAGTTAGTCGCACATTTTACACCATAGATTTTGCAAACAATGGTTGTGATTGACTAACATGTCAATAACACAGTGTACGATTTAACCATTTTGGGGCCAAAATAGCTGCGGGCGTCTAACTCTAGCCTCTGTGCCCATTTGGTGCCCCTGTTCCAACCTCCTTGTGTTTAGAGCCTCTGTACCTCTATGCCTTTGTAATCTATGCCTCTATGCCCTTTGTCCTGACACTTCAAAGATTAATTCGTAATTAATATGTAGACACTGAAAAATTGTCCTAAGTCTTCAACGACACTTTTCACTAACCTTTTTAATCTAAACTCATTAAATAATTTCAATTATTTAATTAGTACTAATCTTATTCTTCTAATTTCCTATAATTAAATAATTCTTAATTATTTAATTATTGTTCTTCTAAACTATTAATTAAATAATCTTCATTATTTAATTAATATTCATCATTATCTCTTTCTAATCAATTAATCTTGATATTAATAGACTAATCCTAACTATTCCTCTTTGATTAAATAATTCACTCAATTATTAAATCCTTTTATTCTAAGCTAATTATTCTTCCATGATTAAATAATTATTTCCCCTTCTCCAAATTATTCTAATTAAATAAATTTTTAATTTATTTAATTACTATATGTGGGTGAAATAAATAAATTTTATTTATTTATGACCCCACTTAACTCTTTCACTTTCTAATTTCTATCTCCCTTTAACTCTTCCATCTCCTTTCACTTAACTCTTCCACCTTCCAATTTTCATCTCCACTTATCTCTTCCACTTGCTAATTTCTATCTCCCTTTAACTCTCCATTCAACTTATTCATCGCTACTCCTTTCCTCCACTCTCAAATGGCATATTCTGTTGAAAATAAATACTTCCAATAATCATTTTCACTCATCTCTATTTCATTTTGGCATATTTTTGTTGAAAATGAATATTTCCAATAATCATTTTCACTTAACTCTTTTCATTTCTATTTCTTCCTCAACATTGGAAATGCAATTTCTTTTTTATCATCACTTAACAAGTCATCTCATTTAATCTTGTCCAAAGATTACTTTCAATCTTAAATCAATCTTATCCATCCAATCAATCTCAATTTTTCTATAAATTGAGCTCTTTTCTCATTCAATTTCAACCACATTTTTTGAGTATCCTTACGATGTCGATTTCGCTTGCAAATCTTGCTTTCACTTGCAATTGTGCTTTGTAGGTGAGATCCACAACATATTTGAAAGAGAAAGAGAAACAATGGACGTCAATTGAAGGAGAATGTATGTGGTTTGCATTTCTTGTTTATATCTTACCTTCAATTCTTTCGTTAAATGTATTAGAATCCATTTCATTGTAATTTATCTTTTGTGGTTAGCTAATTGATATTGCTTTGATGTTTTCCCGAATTTCTAGCTACATAATCAATGTCCAAACATACCAATCACTTTTCTGATTTTTGTTTATTTTGTTGTTTTAATGCTACGTTAAACATAAGAATGTGCAATTTTTTTTAGCTTCAAATATATTAAAAACGTTTATGTAGTATACGATTGGGTTGAAGTCAGTGCTTAGAGGAAAATTACAAATACGAGGCAAGAGAACGTAGGTAATGCAAGGTCTCGCGCAGTGTATTGCAGAGCTATTGCAGAATACGTTGCAGTCTACTATGCTTCCACATTTTTCAATAAACCATATACATTTTCTCATGTTGATTTTGATGGCTCTTGTTTTTTGGTCATCAGTTTTTCCCACCTCACGACATGCACATGCTAGGGTTTTTGAAAAAGATTCAAAAGGAAAAAATCAATCGACGGAAAGACGGTTGTGCCTTTGTGGATTTCCTTTGTTAGAAACCCTCTTTTATCTGCATTAAACCTAATTTAGTAGAAAATGGTACCAAATATGTCTGCAATCAGAAGATTTAACAGTGCAAGCTGTTGTGGAACAATAATTTTGTCGTGCAACGACTACCACATTGAGGGTGTGGAACAACTCTCTGCTATTTTTAGGTCAGATGGTCACCATCTTTGATTCGAATGATGATCTTCTCTTCAAAGTGGATACCTACACATTCGCTAACAATAACCTTATTCTCATGGATGCTCAGGGCAAGTCATTTATCACATTATAATGTAAGGTCATTCCTGCATTTTCTTTTGAATGGTTTCTTTTATTTTATTGACTATTTTGTTGCACGGGTTTCTCTGCAACTTCCCAGTCTTCACTAGAGATGGGTTTCTTTGTAGGAAGATTACACTAGCCAAGGCTTCGATCAACTAGTAGACGAAATTCACAAGATTAAATTCAATTAAGAAGATCATCGGATTATACTTTCTGCATGGAACCTGTAGACCTCAAACTCATGGCTCTTCCCCCATACAACATGTTTTCTCAGGGTACCTCTTAATTGTATGATGCCAAACTCCTATGTCCATTTGTGCTCACATTTCCTTCTATTTAATAATAATGTCATTTTGGTGTTTTTTGTACAGTTTTATGTGGCCAAAGGGGAATTGTCATGTCAAATTTAGTAGCGATCATGTGGCATGGATCTTGGTGTGCCTTTCAACATTGCATCTTATGCACTATTAACATGTGTGATTGCTCATGTTTTTGGTATGCTCAATATGTGCAAAAGTTCATTTAATCAGAATTACTATGTTATTTTACTCTTAAATTTATGTTTTGTTTTTCTTGAATTTGGTGTTTCTTCATTTTATGTTATCGTGGGATGAACCATGAATGTATTTTAAGACCTCCTGCGTGATGATTTTATCCATGTGCTTGGAGATGCTCATGTATATAAATATCATGTTGGCCCTCTCTCAGAACAACTTCAAAATTCACTTAAACCATTACCAGATTTTCCAGTCTAATGAGCTCGAGAAGCTTCTGCACTATTTTCTCTCGCTCAATTCGCACCTTCACCACATTCAATTATTGTGCAAGTTTTCATAGACACCTAGGGGAACATCTTCAATGGCACAAGAAATCCCTCGAATCCTGTCACAGTTTCCCAAAACAATATCATTTGAGACGACCGCATCAGATGTATTTTTTTTGTTTTTACTAAATGAAGCATTTGTATACCAATCATTACATTCCTTTTTGCATTTTTCCTTATAATTGATTCCTTCAATTTAAATTCTTTCCAAGTTTTGTTATGCAAGCTTGAATCTGAACTTTCTTATACATTGATATATGTGCGGTCAGAAGATTTTAATTGCACTACACTTTCAGCTAAGATAAGCCTTTTCTTTTTAACATTTAAACTAGAAACTGTAGTGCTTCCCTAACAAATCTAGCCATATCTATGGAAAGTGTACTGCAGTCATTCCATGCCTTAAATCTACATGCTTTCAAAATGAATGTTCATTGTTTTATTATTATAAAATGTGTTGTTTTCTTCGAGCTTTTGAGAAAAGAAATTTCATAGCAAAATCAATGTTTCTACAATGACTGTAGAAAGTCTTTTCTTGCAATGAAGAATTAAGGGTTGAAATAGCATGTATGCAAAAAAAAAAAATGTGAATGTAAACTAGAGAGACTGAAAAGATAAACTAAACAATCAACAAACACATATTTCAACCACACTCAAGGTTAAGAAATTAAGAAGGAAGAAAACTAGATAAACAAAACAAAAGCAATTAAATTGTAAACTCTAGAATATCCTTCAATCTGATAGTCCCCTGATTTGATGTGTACTTGCTAAATGATTGATACTCGATTCTACTCCATGATAGTACAAGGTGGAAACTAAGCTAAGATGTGATGCAAAATGCTATGATAAATGGATGTGGATGATTAAAATATGAGTAAATATTTATGCATTATGAGGTTATAAAAATGGAAATGGATGGATAATTCTATATTATGAGAGTGATAATGAAAGTGGATGATCAAGGAAGGAAAATGTGGGGTTTAAATAGGCTTGAATGAGAGATGGAGAGGGGTGAGAAAGAGACACGTGTCCTTGAGAAGGGCATGCATCATGGATGCAAATAGAATAATTTAATTTAATTAATTAATTATCTGAGGAAATATTAGGAGGAAAGGACAAAAGTGAATTAAATAATCAAATTAGGAATTTGATTTATTCAATAGAAGAAAAGAGTAAAGTTTAATTAATTAAATGATTTATGATTGTCAAATAATTAATTAAAAGAGGACTATAGTGTAATTAATAAGATTAATCGGCTAGGAGGGAACACTAATTAATTAAATAATACATAATTATTTAATTAAAGGCACACTCAGAATAGCTAAATTGAATTAATTAAATTAAGAAAATTTAGGTGTTTACATTTTGCCTCTCTTCACAGTGGCGCTAGCATAACATCAATGCAAAGACATTAAGACACCACTGAATTGAAGAATAAAGAGCAAGAAAATGCCTCAGACAGACAAAGGATTAAAGGAGTGAATGCAAATCCAATGAATGATATGCATGAAATGATTATGGAGTATGAGCACCCTTGAAACCAAGTTAACATGCAACAAGAACTTATTTTGATTTAGCATTGTATATTATGCACTAGGGCACAAGAAACCAAGGTGATTTTCACAAACAATGCACGATTGACTCAAATAAATAGACACAAAAGGTTTGTCTAGCACCACACAAAATTATCGAGAATGTTGTGGGAAACGATGCTAGAAAAACCACAAGCAAATAGATATTCCCAAGAGTAACATAAGATAACCAAGACCTCATGAGGGAACAACATTGGACTCATCAAAAGAACACTAGGAAAAACAAAAAAAACCAACAATATCAAACCCCTAGATTTGTTATTCCTATCATACCATGATATGAAAGATCATGGCAACTAAGAAGACACAAAACATAGGTGCTAAAAAGATAAACAAAAACTAGAAAAGAATCAAAGCCAAAACAATTGTTTCAAATATCTTTTGCTAAAAAGGATAACTAATGGATGGGATTTGATGTTGTCTGACTAGAGTAAGGATACATCCTGCACAGATTAATGATCTAGATGATGGATTGACGATACTGATAACAAAAGATACCTGATATGATTATGATGACAAAGATGCTCAAGGATGATTGTTGAAGAACTAGCTGATGGTATATGATCTTGGTGACACATGACCAACTGATGCAAAGGACAAGACCTAAGGACACATATGCATAAGTGAACCTAGATGGAAATACACAACCAATCCTATGTATAAGACACTATTTACAAGATGCACAAGAGATATGGATGATGGATGAGGACCCAGGGACAAGCATGATGTTACCCCAATTAAGATGAAAAGCCATGATGGATTGATGATTGATGGGGTGTTATTGATATGGAAATATGTATCCCAAAACAACACAAGGATTGTGAAGGATGCATCCCAATGATGATGATTAGATTACGATCAAGGCTAGCAGCAAGGTTGGGAACAAGACCATGGATGTGATTGGATGATTTGATTTGGTGTTTGTGTTTAGATAATTGAAGGAGATGGATAGGATTTGCATACGATGGTGGCTAACAAGGAGCAGATGGACTAGTTAGATGGAAGGAATTAGATTGCATGAGGGTAGCCTAGAGCTAGATACCGATGACAAGGGGCAAAGAGGTGGTGGAATGATTATAATAGGAGGGACAAAAGGATGGAGGATAGGTTGAAAATAATTTGGAGGTGGAATCATTATGAATGTGGTTGGGGGATGAAAGGATGAGGGACGAAGGGATGGAGGTAGATGAGGATTGGGAGAGGATCAGGTTATAGATGAAGGGATGGAGGAAATTAGGAGATAAGGATTGGTGGATGGATGGATTAGTGAATGGATAGTGGGTGTGATAGGGTCTCCAAGGACTATGTCACAAAGGGATAAGATGCCCTTGTTAGGATATTTCACATGTAATGAGGAACTTAGTAGGGATATGATAGGAGGAATGATAGGATGATAGGAAGTTGAGGGAAGTGAATGGAAGATAAGGTGAAGGGTGGATAAGGACTATGAAGGTATGTGAAAGGATTATATGGATGTGAGGAAAGATGGATGGATAGGAAGGATAATGGAGGATAAATTGTGATGGGGAAATGGATGCCAAGAGGTGTCCAAAGCATGTATACATGATGGTCTTTTCTTTTTATCAAGATCCAAAGCAGGATAGAGGAAGTGAAATGGATAGGACATGTTGGGTATAGTAGGTAAATGAGATGAAGGAGGTGATGGCTAGGTGGTTAGAACAACTTTCCCCTAAACATGAAGAGCA
Source organism: Cryptomeria japonica (assembly GCF_030272615.1). Taxonomy (NCBI): domain Eukaryota; kingdom Viridiplantae; phylum Streptophyta; class Pinopsida; order Cupressales; family Cupressaceae; genus Cryptomeria; species Cryptomeria japonica. Next base: position 487,279,592 of record NC_081412.1, read on the forward strand.
AAATGATGGAGGAAATTACACATGACGCCTGTTTGCTAGGTTTTCATCATGAAACTTGTCCAAGGTGCTTGTTTGCCAATATTTGATGGGGGATGTATGGGAGATAAGGGATAGGTGGTGGAAAATATTTGGATGGAATGAGGGAAAGTGAGTGTGATAGGGAAATGTTTTCAAGACCAAAATTGGCACATGTTGTGGGGGATGTGGGATGAGTGGAGGAGGAATGGAGGGAGCATGTGGATATGATAGACGAGTAATGATAGGTAGCTTTGGGACATAGAGACCCAAAATAGTTTTAGGAGATGGAGGAAAAGAATGTTTAGCTTGTGGAATATCAACTTTGGATACCTTTGTAGATCTTTCATTTTGATGCATTGCTTCTTTTTTTCTTTGGGATCCACATTGTTTTTTCTTTTTCTTTAGTGGGCCTTTGTGGCCTTTGGGATTTATTGCATAGTTGTATTAGATCTTTCTTTGTTGGAGCATGTCTTTTTGAGTGGACATGGTCATCTATATATTGTTATGTATGTTTAGCTTTATGCATTTGTGATTTGGATCCAAATTGTTGGTAGTAGCCTTGGAAGTGGTGTGCGAAGGTATAGGAGATGGAGGGAATATTGATGGAGTGATGGATGTAGGATGTTGGATGGAATGTGGGGATATGTGCCTTTGTTGATCCTAATTGGGAATTAAAGGAGTAGGATGTTTATGATGGGTGATGGGGATATGGGATTTGTGTATAGGGGGATGAGAAGGGTAAGATGGAGGACAAGGTTTTGGAATATAAGGGCCTAAAATGGACTTAGCATTTGGGGGATAGGTAATGGTAGACTTTGGGATATAGGGATCCAAAATAGATTTATAAGATTAAGGAGGGAGATGGCTGGTTGTTTTGGCTTTATATGATTGAGGTGGGGGGATGGTGATAAATGGTTTGATGGAACAATGGGGAGATGGGATAGTAGACTTGGAAACCTAGATTTTGCATTAGTTATACCAACATGTTTGGATAGAGTGCCTTGGGATTTATAACCAAGAACATGAGATCCTTGATGTACTCTGACATGGATAGGATCCAAAGTACCTTTCTCATATAGGCCTAATCCTTTACCTTGATAGTTCATTTTTCTTTAGCATTTTATCTAAAATAGGATACTTGTTCTTTGGGTAACAAGATATGAGTCCTTTATTAGATGGAGGATAATGGGTGGTGAACATGAAGTGTTCTTCTGCTGCAAGTGAACCACTGTGGATGAATGTAAGTGAACCAATGGGATATAGTGATCGTGATGGGATGGTTTGGATGGGAGAAAATAAGGGATCAAGAAGTAGAGTATATGGGACAAAAGGCTCTTGACTTGGATGAGGGGATGATAAGGGCTCTTAAGATGGAGGAAGCAGAATGGCAGGTGTAGACGTATAAAAATGACCATATTCCTAAAATGAATATTTTATGTTCATTTCCCTATTTAATTAAATCCAATTTAATTAAATTATTCACATTCTTCTATTTAATTAAGTAAATCACTTAATTAAATTCACTATACCCATTTAATGAATAAATCATTTTATTCAATTAAATCCCCCTAGCCACTTTTAATTAAATTCAAATTTAATTAAATAGTTATCCTAAATTGAATAAATCATATTTATTTAATTTCTCCAAATTGCAACCAAATTGAATGAAAATCAAATAATTCAATTAAATCCTATTATCCCCTCATCCACTTGCAAAATCCCAAACCCCTTCCTAACCCCTTCTAGAATCTTCTAATCGATTCTAATTAACCTAACCCTCCTCTAAACTTTGTCACATCCCTAAGAAAAGGGAGGTCACTTCTCAAATGGCCCAAAGTCTTGGATAACCATTGAAGGTTTTCAACCTTCAACCACTAAAACCCTAAAGTCTTTGAAAACCATTGAAGGCTTCCAACCTTCAACCACTTAATCCCCAAAGTCTCCAATAACCATTAATGGTTAATTCAAATCCTCCCACATGGTTAAAACATTTGTTTTGACTCAACCTCTACCCAACCCAAGAGTCTCATCAGGTCATTAATGCTTTGACCATGATTATCTCTTAATCATTTGCACAAAGGTTTATATTTGGATTAGATCCTAATTCAGTGGGTAAACCTAACTTAGACTTGACCCTTAGCCTTTAAATAACCATGAGGTCTCCTCAGGCCTTTAATGCCTCCAACCTCTTCTTTCAACCCAATCTGGTGTGGACACTTGTCACCATTTCATTGGTGCAAATTGTGCACATGGATCCCCAACTTTCAAACCTGGCCCTTGATTAAACCTTTCAATCCTAACCATCCATTGCCCTGTTTATGCTATAAATAGAGCTCTCATTCCTCCATTCTAAACAATCATCTTTCAAATTTGAAGCATCATACTTATGCTCAAATACTTTGAAGCTTTTTCATCATCTTTATGCTCTTCATTTAGCCTCTTTTAGATCATAAATTAGACTAATATGCATGCTAGAGTAATTTATTTATCATTTTAGCTCAATCATAGACTAAATATAGTATGTTAGGATAGTATTCATATTAACCCTGTCATCTTATCATTTAGTTTATTGCATTTCTAGCATCATACATAGCTTACAACACATCTCATACTAAAATCAGTTAAAAATCTCTCTCGTTCTCATATTTGCCATCCCTAAACCATTTTGCTCAGTAATCTGAGAGCAAAACATTGGTTTGAGGGACATTGTGAGATAGAGAACCATGGGACCCTCCTTGGGAAGCTGAGTAACGCATCGTTATTCCATAGCTTGCATCAAGAAGTCCTGTGTGTGTGTGTGGATTGGTATTTTACATATTTTTCATATTTTTAATTCTAACAACCCACTTTTCCCACATACAACAGGATCTTTATTTGGATCAATAAATATGTCAACATGCTCTAGAATAAGAGCTTGGCTTGATGGGATTGGTGTAGATTGCATTATGGAAGATAAATGGATGGAAGGATGGGAGGCTCTTTGAATATGGTAGATGGAGTGGATGGAAGGATGGGAAGCTCTTTGACTGGGGTAGATGGAGTGGATGGAAGGATGGGAGGTTCTTCAACTGGGGTAGATGGAATGGATGGAAGGATGGGAGGCTCTTCGACTAGGGTAGATGGAGTGGATGGAAGGATGGGAGGGTCTTCAACTAGGGTAAATGGAATGGATGGAAGGATGGGTGATTATTTGATTGAGTTTGAATAATGGTAGAGGTAGGTAATGAGGATTGTTGTTAGATGGTCTCAATGGATGGGATATTTTTGAAGGTGTTAGGAGGTGGGAGAGGAATGATATGTGTGGGAGGTGGAAGGGGAGTTGGAGAAATGGAGGAGGGAATGGAGAGTGGTTGGTTGAGATAAGATGGAGTGGAGTATGGTGGATGAAGGTGTTTTGGTGCATGGTGGAGTGGAAGATGGGCTGAGATAGGATAAAGTAGATGGGGGGTTGAGATAGGATGAAGGATTAGGATTGGATGGAGGCTTGATGTAGGATGAAGTGGATGGTGGGTTGAGACAAGATGAAGTGGATGGTCATGGATTGAGGTAAGATGGAGGATTAGGATTGGATGGAGGCTTGAGGTAGGATGAAGGATTGAGATTGGAAAGAGGATTGAGGTAGGATGGAGGATTAGGATTGGATGGACAATTGAGGTAGGATGGAGAATTAGGATTGGATGGAGGATTAAGGTAGGAAGGGGATTAGGGTTGGATGGAGGATCAAGAGGTAGGATGGAGGATTAGGATTGGATGGAGGACTAGGATTGGATAGAGGATTGAGGTAGGATGGGGGATTAGGATTAGATGGAGTATTGAGGTAGGATGGAGGATCAGTATTAAATGGAGGATTGAGGTAGGATAAGGGATTAGGATTAGATGAATTAGGATTATGGATGTAAGTGGTAGTGTTGTTATTAAAAGATGGAGGTTGGGTTAGGATCATGGGAGAAGATGGAGACATGGGTGTTGAATATGAGGGATACATGGATGTGATATATCAGGGAAATACTGGTGGAAGATATAATTGCTTCCCCTTGTCAAATGTGTGTTAAGGATTATGAGCTAATACACATAGAGTAATGATAGGGCAGCTAGGATGAACAATTAGATATTGGTATCTGACACTTGGTTCGAGCTTTCTTAGGATGTGGGCATCAAGGTTTTCAATTTATTTTATTTTATTGACTATTTTCTTGCACGCGTTTCACTGTAACTTCCCAGTCTTCACTAGAGATGGGTTTCTTTGTAGGCAGATTATACTAGCCAAGGCTTCAATCAACTAGCAGACGAAATTCACAAGATTAAATTCAATTAAGAAGATCGTCAGATTATACTTTCTGTATGGAACCCTATAGACCTTAAACTCATGGCTCTTCCCCCATACAACTTGTTTTCTTAGGGTAGCTCTTAATTGTATGATGCCAAACTCCTATGTCCATTTGTGTTCACATTTCCTTCTATTTAATAATAATGTCATTTTGGTGTTTTTTTTACAGTTTTATGTAGCCAAAGGAGAATTGTCATGTCAAATTTAGCAGCGATCATGTGGCATGGATCTTGGTGTGCCTTTCAACATTGCATATTATGCACTATTAACATGCATGATTTCTCATGTTTTTGGTATCCTCAATATGTGCAAAACTTCATTTAATCAGAATTACTGTGTTATTTTACTCATAAATTTATGTTTTGTTTTTCTTGAATTAAATGTTTCTTCATTTTATGTTATCGTAGGATGAACCATGAATGTATTTTCATACTTCCTGCATGATGATTTTATCCATATGTTTGGAGATGTTCATGTATATAAATATCGTGTTGACCCTCTCTTAGAACAACTTCAAAATTCACTTAAACCATTCCCAAATTTTCCAATCTAATGATCTCGAGAAGCTTTTGCACTATTTTCTCTCACTTAATTCACACCTTCACCACATAATTATTGTGCAAGTTTTCATAGATACCTAGGGGAATGTCTTCAATGGCACAAGAATCCCTCAAATCCTGTCACATTTTCCCAAAACAATGTCATTTGAGACGACCACATCAGATGTAATTTTTTTATTTTTACTAAATGAAGCATTTGTATATCAATCATTACATTCTTTTCTGCATTTTTCCTTATAATTTATACCTTCAATTTAAATTCTTTCCAAGTTTTGTTATGCAAGCTTGAATCTGAACTTTCTTATTCATTGATATATGTGCAGTCAGAATATTTTAATTGCATTAAACTTTCAGCTAAGATAAGCCTTTTCTTTTTTACATTCAAACTAGAAACTATAGTGCTTCCCTAACAAATCTATTCATATCTATGAAAAGTGCAGTGCAGTTGTTCCATGCCTTAAATCTACATGCTTTCAAAATGAATGTTCATTGTTTTATTATATGAATAAAATGTGTTGTTTTCTTGAAGCTTTTGGGAAAATAAATTTCATAGCAAAATCAATGTTTCTACAATGACTGGAGAAAGTCTTTTCTTACAATGAAGAACCAAGGGCTGAAATAGCATGTATGTAAAAAATTGTGAATGTAAACTAGAGAGACTGAAAAGATGAACTAAACAATCAACAAACACATTTTTCAACCACACTCAAGATTAGGACATTAAGAAGGAAGAAAAGTAGATAAACAAAACAAAAGCAATTAAATTGTAAACTCTAGAATATCCTTCAATATGATAGTCCCCTGATATGATGTATGCTTGCTAAATGATAGATACTCGATTATGTTCCATGATAGTTCAAGGTGGAAACTAAGCTAAGATGTGATGCAAAATACTATGCTAAATGGATGTGGATGATTAAAATATGAGTAAATATTTATGTATTATGAGGTTATGAATATGGAAATGGATGAATAATTATGTATTATGAGAGTACGAGAATGAAAGTGGATGATCAAGGAAGGAAAATGTGGGGTTTAAATAGGATTGAATGAGAGATGGAGAGGGGTGAGAAAGAGACATGTGTCCTTTAGAAGGGCATGTGCCATGGATGCAAATAGAATTATTTAATTTAATTAATTAATTATATGAGGAAATATTAGGAGGAAAGGACAAAAGTGAATTAAATAATCAAATTAGGCATTTGATTTATTTAATAGAAGAAAAGGGTAAAATTTAATTAATTAAATGATTATGATTGTCAAATAATTAATTAAAAGAGGACTATAGTGTAATTAATAAGATTAATTAGCTAGAAGGAGGGAACACTAATTAATTAAATAATGCATAATTATTTAATTAAAGGCACGCTCAGAATAGCTAAATTGAATTAATTAAATTAAGCAAATTTAGATGTTTACATTTTGCCCCTCTTCGAGGTGGTGCTAGCATAGCATCAGTGCGAAGACATTAAGACACCATTGAATCGAAGAATAGAGAGAAAGAAAATGCCTCGGGCAGACAAAAGAATAAAGGAGCGAATGCAAATCCAATGAATGATATGCATGAAATGATTATGGAGCATGAGCACCCTTGAAACTAGGTTAACATGCAACAAGCACTTATTTTGATTTAACATTGTATATGATGCACCAGGGTACAAGGAACCAAGGTGATTTTCACAAACAATGTATGACTGACTCAAATAAACGAAGACAAAAGGTTTGTCTAGCACCACACAAAATTATCGAGAATGTTGCGGGAAACGATGCTAGAAAAACCACAAGCAAAGAGATATTCCCAAGAGTAACATGAGATAACCAAGACCTCACGAGGGAACAACATGGGACTCATCAAAAGTGCACTAGGAAAAACAAAAAAACCAACAATATCAAACCCCTAGATTTGTTATTCCTATCATATTGCGATATGAAAGATCATGGCGACTAAGAAGACACAAAACATAGGTGCTCAAAAGATAAACAAAAATTAGAAAAGAATCAAAGCCAACACAATTGCCTCAAATATCTTTTGCCAAAAAGGATAACTGATGGATGGGATTCAATGTTGTCTGACTAGAGTAAGGATGCATCCTGCACAGATTGATGATCAGATGAGGGATTGACAATACTGATAAAAAAAGATACCTGATACGATTATGATGACAAAAATGCTCAAGGATGATTGTTGAAGAACCAGCTGATGGTATATGATCTTGATGACACATGACCAACTGACACAAAGGATAAGACCTAAGGACACATATGCACAAGGGAACCTAGATGGAAATACACGACCTATCCTATGTATAAGACACTATTTCAAGATGCACAAGAGCTATGGATGATGGATGAGGACCCAGGGACAAACACGATGTTACCCCAATTAAGATGAAAAGCCATGATGGATTGATTATTGATGGGGTGTTTTGAGGTGGAAATGATGTATCCCAAAACAACACAAGGATTTGGCAGGATGTATCCCAATGATGATGATTGGATTATGATCAAGGCTGGGAACAAGACCATGGATGTGATTGGATGATTTGATTTGGTGTTTGTGTTTAGATAATTGAAGCAGATGGATAGGATTTGCATGTGATGGTGGCTTGTGAGGAGCAGATGGACTAGTTAGATGGAAGGCATTAGATTGCATGAGGGTAGCCTAGAGATAGATGTCGATGACAAGGGACATAAGAGGTGGTGGAATGATTATGATAGGAGGGACAAAAAGATAGACGATAGGTTGAAAATAATTTGGAGATGGAATCATTATGAATGTGGTTGGAGGATGAAAGGATGAGGGACAAAGGGATGGAGATAGATGAGGATTGGGAGAGGATCAAGTTATGGATAAAGGAATGGAGGAAATTGGGAGATAAGGATTGGTGGATGGATAGATTAGTGAATGGATAGTGGGTGTGATAGGGTCTCCATGGAATATGTCACAAAAGGATAAGATGCCCTTGTTAAGATATTTCACATGTAATGAGGCACTTAGTAGGGATATGATAGGAGGAATGATAGGATGATAGGAATTTGAGGGAAGTGAATAGAAGATAAGGAAATGGGTGGATAAGGACTATGAAGGTATATGAAAGGATTATATGGATGTAAGGAAGGATGGATGGATAGGAAGAATAATGGAGGATAAATTGTGATGGGGAAATGGATGCCAAGAGGTGTCTAAAGCATGTATACATGATGACATTTTATTTTTATCAAGATCCAAAGGAGAATAGAGGAAGTGAAATGGATAGGACATGTTGGGTATGGTAGGTAAATGAGATGAAGGAGGTGATGGATAGGTGGTTAGAATAACTTGCCCGCAAACATGAAGAGAAAAAGGATAGAGGAAATTACACATGACACCTGTTTGCCATATTTTCATCAAGGGACTTGTCCATGGTGCTTGTTTGCCAAGTTTTGATGGGGGATATATGGGAGATAAGGGATATGGTTGTGGAATATATTTGGATGGAATGAGGGAAAGTGAGTGTGATAGGGAAATGTTTTCAAGACCAACATTGGCACATGTTGTGGGGGATGTGGGATGAGTGGAGGAGGATTGGGACACAGACACCCAAAATAGATTTATGAGATGGAGGAAAAGGATCTTTAGCTTGTGGATTAGCAACTTTGGATACCTTTGTAGATTTTTCTTTGGGATCCACATTGTTTTTGCTTTTGCTTTAGTGGGCCTTTTTGTGCTTTGGGATTTATTGCATTGTTTTATCAGATCTTTCTTTGTTGGAGCATGTCTTTTTGAGTGGACATGGTCATCTATATATTGTTGTGGATATTTAGCTTTATGCATTTGTGATTTGGCATCCAAATTGTTGGTATTAGCCTTGGAAGTGGTGTGAGAAGGTATAGGAGATGGAGGGAATATCGATGGAGTGATGGATGTAGGATGTTGGATGGAATGTGGGGATATGTGCCTTTGTTGATCCTAATTGGGAATTAAAGGAGTAGGATGTTTATGATGGGTGATGGGGATATGGGATCTATGTATGGGGGGATGAGAAGGGTAAGATGGAGGACAAGGTTTTGGAATATAAGGGCCCAAAATGGACTTAGCATCTGGGAGATAGGTAATGGTGGACTTTCGGATATAGGGATCTAAAATGGATTTAAAGGATTAAGAAGGGAGATGGATGTTTGTTTTAGCTTTATATGATGGAGGTGGGGGGATGGTGATAAATGGTTTGATGGAACAATGGGGAGATGGGATAGTAGACTTGGAAACCTAGATTTTGCATTAGTTATACCAACATGTTTGGATAGAGTGCCTTGGGATTTATAACCAAGATCATGAGATCCTTGACGTGATTTGACATTGATGGGCTCCAAAGTACCTTTCTCATATAGGACTACTCCTTTACCTTTATAGTTCATTTTTTTCAGCATTTTATCTAAAATAGGATACTTGTTCTTTGGGTAACAAGATGTGAGTCCTTTATTAGATGGAGGAGAATGGGTGGTGAACATGAAGTGTTCTTCTGTTGCAAGTGAACCAATGGGATAGAGTGATGGTGATGGGATGGTTTGGATGGGAGTAAATAAGAAATCAAGAAGTGGAGTATGTGGGAAAAAAAGGCTCTTGACTTGGATGAGGGGATGATAAGGGCTCTTGAGATGGAGGAAGTAGAACGGTAGGATCTTTATTTGGATCAATAAATATGTCAACATACTCTGGAATAAGATCTTGGCTTGATGGGATTGGTGTAGATGGCAATATGGAAGATAAATGGATGGAGTCTTCAAATAGAATGGATCGAAGGATGGGAGGCTCTTTGAATATGGTAGATGGAGTGGATGGAAGGATGGGAAGCTCTTTGAATGGGGAAGATTGAAGGATGGGAGGCTCTTCAACTGGGGTAGATGGAATGGATGGAAGGATGGGAGGCTCTTAGACTAGGGTAGATGGAGTGGATGGAAGGATGGGAGGGTTTTCAACTAGGGTAAATAGAATGGATGGAAGGATGGGTGATTCATTGGATTGAGTTTGAATAATGGTAGAGGCAGGTAATGAGGATTGTCATTAGATGGTCTCAATGGATGAGATATTTTTTATGGTGTTAGGAGGTGGGAGAGGAATGATAGGTTTGGGAGGTGGAAGGGAAGTTGCAGAAATGGAGGAGGAAATTGAGAGTGGTTGGTTGAGATAAGATGAAGTGGAGGACAGTGGATGAAGGTTTTTTGGTGCATAGTAGATTGGAAGTGTTAGACAGTTCAGATATTCAGAAGACAACTGAGAGTGGGGGGGTGAATTAGTTGTGACAGATTACAGGAACATTCAACAATTAAAACTTTAATACCGGAACCCAAAATAATAATATCGGAATAGTAGTTAATCAATCAAGCATAAAAAATAATCACAAAATAAAATTCATTCACACAACACCAAGATTTGTACGTGGAAAACTCGGTAAAGGGAAAAACCATGGTGGGAAGTCTACCCACAGTCAGATAATACTTCTACAGTAAGTATGTGAATTACAATGAAGGGGCCTACACTTGCAAGAAGTCCAACAACCTAGAGCACACTGCTCATCACAAAAGGAGCATCACTGACTACATATAAATCCATACTACAATACGGAGAAGTGTTGAACTGTAAAAGATAGCATCTCCTATGCCCGAGTATAGTTTCGGTTAAGCTCAATGTTGGAGGACTAAATCCTCTTACATAAACCCAATTTGATCTCCAATGATTGACCAAATCCTCTACCTAAATGATATTACATTATTTTCACATTAAATTCCTTGACCATGACCTCTTACATTAACCATGATGATCTACAATGAGATCTTACATCTATTTATACAAACCCTCGACCATAAACAATCAGGTTGGCCACCAGACAATAAAACAATTACATAATTACAAACCATGTCGGCCTTAGACCAAACAAGTAATATCAACACATAAGACATCCTAGAAATACATCAATAGGTCCTATCCACATGTTACATTAAAGTCGGTCCATAACCTAGACCAACCGAGACCAAGTATAGGTCTGTACACTTCAGCAATGATCTCCAAACGCCAAGTATTGAACATGATCACCAACAACATACTAAAACTCCATTAGGAGCTGTACCAACACCACTTATGCAATTCATCAAAGATCTCCATCAAAAGCTCTGTCAGTGAAACCCTCACCAGAACCAGAAACCAATCTTCTAAGCACGGAGGATAGCATCCAATCAGCAAACCAAAACAAATTGACCAAATATGAGTATAAGTATCATGAACAAGCCAATTCCATCACCAGAATATACCAGAGCCTACCGGATCATATTGGATCCAAGTTAACAAGAAACCACTTAACCTACCAGGACCAGAAGGGTGTCGACAAAGCATCCAAATAGCTAGTGTTGACATTAATGCAACATATAATCAATTCCACCGAATGGTCAATAGGAAGATGGGTCGAGATAGTATAAAGTAGATGGTGGGTTGAGAGAGGATGAAGGATTAGGATTGGATGGAGGATTGATGTAGGATGAAGTGGATGGTGGTTTTAGATAATATGAAGTGGATGGTCATGGATTGAGGTAAGATGGAGGATTAGGATTGGATGGAGGTTTTAGGTATGATGAAGGATTGATATTGGAAAGAGGATTGAGGTAGGATGGAGGATTAGGATTGGATGGACAATTGAGGTAGGATGGAGAATTAGGATTGGATGGAGGATTAAGGTAGCATGGGGGATTAGGGTTGGATGGAGGATCAAGAGGTGGGATGGAGGATTAGGATTTGTTGGAGGATTATGATTGGATAGAGGATTGAGGTAGGATGGGGGATTAGGATTAGATGGAGTGTTGAGGTAGGATGGAGGATTAGTATTAAATGGATTATTGAGGTAGGATGGAGGATTGGTATTAAATGGATTATTGAGGTAGGATAAGGGATTAGGATTAGATAGAGGATTGATGTAGAATTAGGATTATAGATGTAAGTGGTAGTGTTGTTATAAAAAGATGGAGGATGGGATAGGCTCATGGGAGAAGATGGGGATATGGGTGTTGAATATGAGGGATACATGGATGTTATATATGAGGGAGATACTGGTGGAAGACATCTTTTTTCCCTTGCCAAAGGTGTGATAAGGATTATGAGCGAATACACATAGAGTAATGATAGGGTAGCTAGGATGAACAATTAGATATTGGTATCTGACACTTGGTGCAAGCTTGGTAAGGATGAGGGCATCAAGGTTTTCAATTTCATATTTATCTTGATCAACAAGACTCTCATAATCATTAGAATGAGATGAAGCGGAGGAAAATGAAGGATGACTAAACTCATCATAATAAAATTGTGACATAAAAATTAGTTGATGAGTTGGAGAGATAAAAGATGAAAATGGACGACCGACTAAAGCTCATAATAGGACGAATGACAAGATCAGACTAGGATGGGGACTAAATTTGAGGAAGCTAGAAAGAGGATGAAGTATGATGTTCGATTTTGGATATTTGATGTTTGGATTAATTAACTTAGGTCCTTCTTCATGACTCTAGTGGCAATGATGATGGATGAAAAATGATTATTATACTTGTTGGATCCCACTTCGAAAATTAATCTATAGCTGCATTTATTCATATTGGATATCATACAAGTCTAGTGACATTGGATCCCCTCCACAACACACACTTTGCAAGTACACCAGACATTAATTCCCAAAGATTTGAAAATCTAATGAATTTGATATCTGAATAATGAACTGCGAGATTGTGAGCGGCTTCAGAGGTCTGACCTTGTGCACCAGCAAATAAAAGGTTTTTTCTTGGAAACTAAAATAGATTTGGTTTGTAGTGGGGTAACTTTTTAGGTAATATAGTGGTTATACATATGGTGGCTAGCTCATTTAAGAGATATCCTAGCCTATAGAACACAGGTTTTTACGCATTTGCCACACAAGCACCAGGTAATTTTGACTTTCGTCAAGATAACAAAGGTATTTGTATGTAGATAGAGACATAAACCATTGATATAACATAATGGAACTATTACCAAAATCATGAATATTTATATAGCGGACTGAAAGAGTACCACTTGGGAAATTCCCTCTCACCTAGCCTTATAGGCTACTCAGGAGTCAGGCCCTTCTACCTAAAAGGAAGCAAATCGAGTGTCACTAACAATTTTGACTTGTACCCAATACCATGAGAGACAAAGGAGAGGATAGTGTGTGTTAACAGTAGGTCCACTCACATGCACAAGTATACCAAACACCAAAGACACTGATTCATTTTAAGCACCAATTCAAAGATTGTTTTTTCTTTAAAAAAAGCAAACACTCTCCTAATCTACCTCTGCAAACAAGTAATTAGTAGTTTGAGATATTATTTATGTCTTTGACCGATCAAAACACCTATGTTACACTACACTTTTCCACATGTTGTAGTCAAATTATTAGTAACACAAAAAAACCCTAGAACAAAGACAGATCCAAAATAGAACAACATTAGAATAACTAGTTGAATATGAAACAATACCTAAACTTATGCGAAATAGTGATTATACTAATGTGAAACACTATGTATACTTATGTGAAATACTGAACATAATTATGTGAAATACCACACATACTTATGTGAAATACTGAATATACTTATGTGAAATATTGCACATACCTATGCAAAACATTATGTATACTTATGCAAAACACTATGTATACTTATGCAAAACTAGTTTCTTGGTAAAAATTATAAGTTAGGTCTTGCAAATAGATGGATTATCTATTCACAAATCATAGTTAAAAGTATAATCATGTTCTCAAAAGCATGTTGTATTTTTGTATATAAGCTAGGATTCATTGTTGGTATTGAAAATATTTGATTTCCTCTTCTGGTTTGTTAATCAGTTGATCTACTCGCAAGGCCCTAGCATGTTGTTTCTATAATTCTTTATCTTTTATTAGTTGTCGAGATCCTACGTGCTTAATCTTAAAATCATGAGCCACATGGTTAAAACTTTGCAAATTTATCTTCTTGCTTCATTCAGAAAAAATTATTAAAATTGGAAACAAATTAGCATTGAAAATTGACAGGTGACCCCAAAAAATTTAAAAAACTTGTAAACCTTACCCACTTTTACCTATGACATATGCAAAACTCTTGACAAGCTCATGTGAAACACCAACTGGACGAATGTAACACACTGGAAGGATGTATGTGAAACATGGTAAAGACAGATGTGAAATATTAAGTATGCACATACAAAATCCTAGTTACTGATGCAAAAAGTCATACTAGATCTTGCAAACGGAATGTTTCTTGTCTCCAAGCGCCAAAACGTGTGATTCAAAAACACTAAAATGATAACAAAAGATTAAAATGACCCATGAAGTGGGTCCCACCAGGTGTGCCAAAAATGTATGTAGAAAATTGTGAATGTAAACTAGAGAGACTGAAAAGATGAACTAAACAATCAACAAACACATATTTCAACCACACTCAAGATTAGGGCGTTAAGAAGGAAGAAAAATAAATAAACAAAATAGAAGAAATTAAACTATAAACTCTTATGTTATGTGATTGACATGTAATTTGATATTGTAAATATCTTTGTAAGCCGACATAAGGCATGTAAAGTTGTATAGGGTATATAGGACAGTTTGATAGATCATTTTTTATATAGAAAAAAGGGAGAGACATATGATAGAAGATTATGGATATGTGAATGTAATATGATGTGAAATATATCAAAGAGATCATGTATGTGAGGAAATTCATGTAAGGGTTATTCCGGTAAAAGGCTTAGGGTTTCAAACCAGAATTGTATACTGGCATAAAAGATTCTATCTTATCAGTTCACACTTATTTGGATTGTAGTCTGGAATTTTATGTAGTCAATGAGGCTCCTTTTGTGATTGAGAAGTGTGCTCTAGGTTGTAAGCCTTCCTGCAAGTGCGGGCCCCTCATATTTTGTAATATCTCTTCATATGGCCGGTGGATTGATATTGTCGGTCACAAATCCCACCATGGTTTTTCCTCTTTGAGGTTTTCCACGTATAAATTTGTGTGTTATGGTTCTCATTTATGTGATTGTCTTATTGGTTGCATTACTTCTTTCAATTATGTATGTACTGGTATACTAGTTGGTGTATGCATGTTTTAATAAGGCTAAAACTTATCATTCTAGTATAACACCGATTCACCCCCCCCCCCCCCCTCTCAGTGTTATTCATTTCAAACACTTAAAACTTCCATCAAAGTTTCATCTTTCTTGACCATGAAGCATATGTTGATTGAGTACTTCTCAACAATGTGCTTCGGAACCCTCATCCTAGAATTCATAACCTTTTGAAATGCTTTAAAGTAACCCCACACTTTGTCATCTCTCTGAGTACCCAATGTAGCAATAGATTGTTTTAATTGCCTCCCTACCGAGATATCGATGGCCCATTTTCTCTTCCCAAAACTAGGAGTCTCATTGATGAAAAATAACATTAAACAGACAATTAGGTTATCATACCGAAAAGTTCCTTTCTTTTCTCCTTTAACCTTTACTAGGTTAATCAACAGTTCATCCAACATCCAACCACATAGATCAACTTCTCATTCTCCCTGATCATTTTATGAGTTGCATAAATGCAAGAGCTAGAAGCAAAATTCAGTGAATTTGATTGGGTTACCTTGTAACCGATGACCATGGTTCTGAATCTGACATCTATGTCGATGATAGCACTGATCCTCATTGATTGCTTGTCTAATGTTGCATTAGTGATCTTGTTGACCTAATCATTTGAAACTTTCTTCTTTAGATGTTGTCCAACCTATGGTAAACCAGGGATTGCCCTGATGGCCTCCTTTGTAATCTTATACGGTCTATCCAACCAAATAAACTCTCCATGCACTCTACTCAAAACATACCTAACAATCTCATCTTCAAATTCTGGAATGTCCCGAATGTTGGTAAACCCTAAATCCACAATATGTTGGTATTTGGGTTTAATCTTTCCAGAATCTCCCATTAGCTCATTCATGTACATGCTCTTAATGTTAGTCATTCCTAAATCCTCAATATGATAGTGAATGTAGGCTCTTACATCTTCAACATACACGAATCCTTCCAGGATACGGGAAAAAGCACCAACTAAATCGTCTAGGGTAGAAACATGCGGATATCAATTGAAAATCAGCCTGGGACGGTCCTTGACCTCAACAACAATTAGATTTGCAACAAACATAGGTACAGATGATGATCTTTCTTCCATGATTGAAGATAAATACCTGTGAATAGCTGCCAGGGAAAAATCCTAAAGACCTCTTCCAATCGCTGGTGAAATCACTCAAGATGATATCGATCATTCTGAATTGCCTTAGACTTCCTCTGAATTTCTATAAATCATTATAAATGCAAAGTGATCAGAAATGAAGTGAATTTGACCTTTTATCCTCCAAAAAACCTTAATCTATCATTGATATTAATGACTTTCGGTGGAAGATACCAGATCTTGATCAAGCATCTCCATGTCGGATAAGCATCTCCAATGTTTGTAACATCTTCCACAACCTCTTCTTGGGGCATATGCAGTATCTTCATGAATTTTCCTAACCCTAAGGCATCTTCCTTAGTTACCGAATGAGCTTCCTGTTGGTGCAGGAGCAACCTCCTCTGTCGGTTGAGTAACCGATGCATTTCCATCTATTGATTGTTCTTCTGACTTTCTGACCCATCTCTGGGTATGATCTTGCCAGATTTAATTAATATTCTCTTTTCCTTTCTCATTTGATCCTCCATTACCAACCGGTGGATTTCTGCTTCTACAGAACTTAGCAATATGTCCAACCTCATTACATGCATAACATGTAACATTATTCTTTTGAATTGCTTTTTTAAAACTGGTGTAATTGCTCAACCTGCACTGATTAGCCATATCTCCAAATTTTCCACATGCATAACATTTAATATTTATTCTACAATCTTCTGTCTTATGACCATACTTATTACATTTAGAACATTGACCAGGAACAGAATCAGGGTTCTGATTTGCTCTATTTCTACGTTGCCTAGCCATGAAACCAAATTTATTACAAACAAAGCATATACCATTAAATTTATAAGCATTAAATTGCCTTACTGGTGCCTTATTATTTTGATCTTCATTTGCAATACTGGAACTCTATCCTTGTTCAAATCCAATTCCATTGGAATATCCATTTTGCCTTTGTCTCTTCAATAACTCATCAAGTTGTGCTAAACTAATTTTGAATTTTTCTTTATATTACTTGCAATGGCCAAATCAACTCTCAAAATTATCATTTGTCTCTCAAGCTCTTGTTCATTACTTTGGGATTGTACTAAATCAGTTCTCAACATATCATTCTCATGAACCAACCTACCACATTCTTCAAATTTGTTTTTCAGAGATACAACATGATTTTCTTCCTTTTTCATTCGGTCCTCGGTCTCTTTCGACATCCTCATAGTTATAGCTTGCATTTCATTCCTCATAACCATGTTCTCCTGGCTCAGCTTTAGACATCTCTCATTAAGTGCATCTTTCTCATCATTATCCTTATTCTACAAAAGTTCCTTCCTCCTCGCCTGAACAGATGATAATCTCTCCTATAGGATAAGAATGAATTCCTGAGAAGAATTCAATTCATCTTGTAGCTTCAAGTTCTTCATCCTTTCAACATCATAATCTTCAAGTGTCACCT
This sequence comes from Cryptomeria japonica, assembly GCF_030272615.1. Lineage (NCBI taxonomy): Eukaryota > Viridiplantae > Streptophyta > Pinopsida > Cupressales > Cupressaceae > Cryptomeria > Cryptomeria japonica. The sequence continues at coordinate 487,297,178 of NC_081412.1, forward strand.
CAAGTTGCTTCTCCAAACTCATATCCATGGATTCCAGATTTAGGATCTTCCTCAAGTTGTTAAACTTCCTCTGAGGCACAAGGCTCTGATACCAATTGTTGGAATTCAAGAACATTGAGAGGGGGGGGTGAATCGGTGTTTTACTAGAATGATCAATTTTAACCTTATTAAAACATGCATACACCAACCGGTATACTGGTACATACAGAATTGAAAGATGGAAATCAACCAATATGCCAATCACACAAATGAATACTATAACACACATAATTATACATGGAAAACCTCAAAGAGGAAAAACCACAGTGGGATTTGTGACCCACAATATCAATCCACTAGTCATATGAAGAGATATTACAAAATATAGGGGCCTGCACTTGCAGGAAGGCTTACATCCTAGAGCACACTGCTCAATCACAAAAGGAACCTCACTGACTACATACAAATGCATACTACAATTTGGAGAAATGATTGAACTGCAATGATAGAATCTTCTATGCCTGAATACAGTTCTGGTTAAGCTTTATTTGTTCCGGTCTGAAACCCTAAACCCTTACTGGAATAACCCTTACATAAATATCCTTACATACATGATCTCTCTCATATATTTTGCATTGCATAACATTATCATATTCTCCTATCCATCCATATCCTTACACACATCCAAAATGATCTAACCTACTAACCTATATACCCTTTACAATTCATCATGCCTTATGTCGGCTTTACAATATAAATATACATGTCAGCTCAACAACATAAATACATGAATATCAAAACAATTGCCGATGTTGAATCTCCAAATGATGTTGGCCTCCAATACCGATAACCTAATTCTAAACCATGTTGACCTGCATTGTCGGTAACCGAAGAAATCTATCCAACCTGTTGGTACTAGTGCCGATGAAGTATCTGTGAAGTGTCTGTCGGTACAAAACTAAACCAAAATATGAAGCCAGAACAATTTACCATGTTGCCATCAATGACAACATATTGAAACCAACCAATTGAGTGTCAATTGCCAACACATATGTGTTGAAGCAAGTTTGGACGATGCTTTCTTACTTCGACTCTTATAAAAAAAATCACATTTACAGGGAAGCCAACAAAGTAGTGGATGAATTGGCTAATTTGGTGTATGAACAATCAAAGATGCATAATTCTTTTTTTGCAGAAGACGTTACCATGCCTCAACATCTTCATCAAATTTTGATTGATGAAATGACTCAATAGTCTTTGTTTTCTCTTTTTTTTCAGGCTTTCTAACTTTTTTTCTTTGTAGACATGGTCAATAATTTTAGTCGACTACTTCATCCGTCAACATTTAGTGGAGTGTTATATCGACTTGCTGACTGTTTTGATCATGATTGGTTTGATGCCTGCATTTTTTACTTTTCAACATGCTGATTGTGATGATTGGGATTAGTTGGAGAAGGGGTTCATGGCTCTCATCCACTCCTTCTCAAAGTATATATGTCTCCTCTTTGACCCCTTTCCATCCAGGCGCTCATTTCAATGTGGAATACAATTATTAAGTTTCATGTTTCATGGCAAATAAAACTACCTATTTAACTAATGATTATTTTGTCCACTTTGCACCTCTAGTATAGTTCAAATGACATGCACATACAACTCACACATGTCAGTTCATGTTTTGATTGCCTCGGTGGCCACATTCACTTCACCATCTTTTCACAATATCTAGTTTTAATTGCATAATCCGAGGAAGCATTCACATTTATATCTCCCCCATGGATTAAATGGACGAAATTTCAGCAATACATCCAACTATGCCTTTCTTGCAAATACTTCTTGTAAATGCCATAATTGAAAAGCAATTTCCAAATTCTCAAATGTTGCATGATAGATATGACATATCTTCTAATAATTGGTGTTTCTAGTTTGGTACAAATCTTCCTCCTATATACTCGCCCCATGCATCATTCTTATTCACAAAAATGGCTCTCTGCAAGCTGCTCTGCAAATGTTGCAATATCCTATGGTGGAGTGTATGTTGATGGAAATTTGAATTTTTAGTTTTAATATGCGCATGATTCAACAAATATCTTGGTAATGGATCTTTGCTCTTCCTTTTCTTCTAGAATTTTCTTGAGGCTTCACTTTTTTCAAATTGGGGTTATTGTTCTTAGTTTTGGGTCCCTGAGCAATGGATCACTATCTCAAGAATTTCAGAGTGCCTATAAAGCCTAGGAAAGGGGAATTTACGTTTGTTGAACCTTTGGATGATGGAGAATTAAGGACTATTTTTAGAGTTTCTTGCCCCAATAGGCTAGATGCTATCAAGAAAATTATTGGGGAAGGAATTCTATCCCCTCGGGCCCCAGGCTCTTATTTCATTCTTAGTTATTGTCTATTTTCCTTTCAAACTGTTTGGATTGCTTACAGTCTTTTGACATGCTGAAGATTATAGTTGATGACTCCGTTCAACCAGGGTTTCTCAAGCAGAGAGAGTTGCTAAAATGTGTGCAAAAGTTTATTCTGGGAGCAGGAAATGGTTATATCTTGGGTATATTTCTAAGATGGGATCTGAAGTGCACAAAATCAAGAGATATTTTTTATGCATTTATCTTAGCCCTATGTAATGATGACCCATGGCAACTCTATAGTGTTTTGCAGACTCATTGACAGGAGATAGATGTTGCAAGGGTTAAACTGCTCAAGGACAAGTATTTTGCCATATCTTTTCTTTTGTCTCATACAGTATCCCACCATGCCCATATTGCTTCTCATATTGCAGAATCACAAATAGCTACTAGAAAAACAAAGCCAGAAGGATTCCAAGGTGAAGCCTCCACTTCTAAAAGACAAGCTCGTCGCTAGGGAAGCTAAAGTTTCAAATTTTTGTACACAGAATTGTGTTTTTTGCTTATATTTCTTCCCCAATTTTGTAACGACAAGTTTTGTTTTCTGGTTATAATTTATAAATTATATGTATATCAATCGATATAGTAGATATATGTCATAATTATAATTATGACTTGCATACTTTCAGTTGGGTGATCCTTAGGATGTTTTCTATTTGTGAATAGTAATCACTATGGTATGAATTGCAAATTATTGCAATAATCTTGAATATGGCCAGTACTATAATTCTGGAATTTTGTAAAACTTTATATTAATATAAAAATTGCAGCTTATGCCTTTTACCAAAAAAAAAGGAATTTTAATTTGTAAACATAATTATTATAATGATAACATATATTTGATATTAAAATTATATGAACTAACTTGTTATAAATATAACTTTTAATATCTAAATTCTATAACATATTTTTATCTAGATTATATATTTTAAAAGTTTAAATTTAATATCCAAATTATATTTTTAAATATTTTAAATTAAATAAATAACATTTTTATCTATATAAATTTATTTTATTTCTTTAACTATTAATACTACTTATATTTGTATATAAATCGTTAAAAATTATTTACTCGTATACTTTAGAACAAATATTGTCTATTAAAAAATAGTTTTTAATAGATAACATTTGGTTTCTAAATTATGAGTAAATATTTTTTTAAAGATATTCTATCATATAATTTAGATATTAAGTTATATTTATAATTAAATTAATTTATATAATTTTAATATCAAATATATATAATAAACTATTTATAAATTATATTTAAATTAAATATTCATTTTATAATATTATTTATATATATAATATTTTTAAAAAATTATAATAAAAGAATAAAAATTAAGAAACACCCTGACAGTGAAATTTAAAAATTACAAACTAAAAATTAAACCCTAAAAATAATACTTAAACATCAATATAAAATACAAAATATTACAAAATTTTTAGTCACTTGTATAAATCTTGACATTACTTAACATCAATACAAAACAATACGAAATTTTCAGTCAGTTGAGGATTCAGGCCAGTCAAATCAACCTGACTATTATCTTTGTTTATCTTTTTTTGTTTGTATTCATTTTCCAACTTTTTAAAAAGTTATTTGTGAAGTTAGTGGTCTTATGAATATTTATTTATTTATTTTTGAAGTCATTTTTTGAAATTATATTTTTGAAAAATTAACTAAAAAAGAGAGAAAGAAATATACGGTTATTTTAGCCCTTTTTCACAACCTATTTTCAATTCCTAAGAGTGATTATTCCACTAAAAACGAAAAAAAAATTATCCTTGTATCATAATTTTAAGTAGAAAATGCAGTAACCACATAGAGACATGGGATTGTAGCAACCCCAACTCGACCCATCTACCCAACACATTGACACCCTGGTGTGCAAAGCTTTGTTGTTACATAATAAGGCTTAGTAATGAATATGTTGCGACATGAATAAAGGCACATAAGTTTGTGGGTTTTGTTCATTAGGTTGAAAGGACCAAAATACTGAGAGTGGGGGGTGAATCAGTATTCCCACATATATAAAAACTTTTCTCAAACTTTAATCTTTCATAGAGATAGAAATCTTCATCAAACAAACTTACCAAATATAAAACAACAAATGAAGAATAAACATTAAGAACACAACCACAAGACAAACACCGGATTGTATACATGGAAACCCCAAATAGAAAAAACCACGGTGACTGTTCACTCTCAGAAGAATATAACTAGTTATATGGTGATTACAAAAGGGGTTTCTCACTCCTGGGTGGTTCACTGTCATATTACAAAAACAGCTCATTATCAGACTGCTCACTACAAAGATACAAAGGAATCACTTACTACCGGAATGCTGACTGCAACAGAAAAGGTTGAACTGAAAAGGATTGCATCTCCAAATGCATATGATCAAATCAAAGATTAATCTTAGATTACAATTTACAAACTCTTACAGTAGATCCAGTTAGAGATCTCTATACAACTATCTTGCAGTAGATCCGGTGAAGGACTGTTGCACTATGCAAAATTGTTTGTCTTCGTTGTCTGCAACTCACACTTCACACACTACTACCTTCATTGCTAACTCTCTTTCACATATCTCATGAACTTCCTCAATCTCTTTCTCGCACACACCTTCATACCATACCATGCCATCATGCTACTACATATGTAGATATATATACCAAAGGGCACAAATATATAATAGTTTGTTGGCCAAGCCGAACATGTCAACAAGACACTCATGTCGGCCTCCGCAAGATATATACATACTTCCCTTTACATACCTTATTTTCCAATGCATATATCAAGATTATTAGAGTGGGACGAAGTCATCCGGACCCAAGAGTACTAACCCATTATACCAAAATTACGCATAGTATCTCCAAACTATAGACTCCACATGTACCAAGGATACCGCAACACGAAACTTGAAGAGATACTACTGATATGATAAAAATAGCTAATACTGGGACACATAACTGATATCGGGATCAATGATAACTCAAAATTATAGAACAAGGATCTTTCAGAGATTACCACATTATATTACCTCCATCATAGTGCATCATAATATTTTTCCATAATAGCAACATCTATCTATAACAAAAGAATTGCACATATTGACTGCATACAATATCCAGACCGATATTTGGATCAATCTGGGCTACATATATTGTCTGATCCAAATCGGATAGCTAGTTTGACATCAATGACAATAATATCAACAATATGCATACAAGTCTAACAATCTCCCCCTTTGTTATTGATGGCAAAACATATCTAAAACATAACTGCATACAACTCCCCCTTACTCATGCAACTTCTCAAATACAAGAAACCACATTCCTTTTTCCCCCTTTTGGCATCAAGGACAAAGGATGCCTTTGACAAAAAAAGAATGAAAATAAAAAGGAAGAAAAGCATAATATATACAACTACAAAAATGTCAAAACCTAAACACCGCACAAGAACCTTCAATTGCTCTTGTTTGTAAAGGTTAACTTGTGTTTCTCCTTCAGATCCAGAAGAAGAACTTCCCAAGAATGTATGGATAGTTTAATATTAACTGAAAGGCTTTTGCATTCTACTAACATATCAACTATATGGGAAAAACTACCCTGAGAAGATGGGTTCTACTCATACTCAATTGCACTCTCAAATAATGCTAAAAAATGCTCCAATGTGGCCTCAACAATCTCCTTAACCTTCCAAAACATGTTCACAAAGTCTTCTCTCTGCCTTTGTAGAAATAAGATTTCGGGTTGAAGAGGATTGACTATTTTCCTCTCCTCACCATCCTTATCATTCATAAAATCAAAAGATTTGCCTAGGGTTGTCAACTCACCTTCAATAACATCAATTTTTATTTTGTGCTTGGTTGCAACTATCGGCCAAGAGATACAATACCTATAGACTCTGCTAGCATTCCATATATAGTTCCTCAATACATGCTAATAAGATCTTTTGTGCATTAACACATTCATTCTGCAAATTTTGCATATCCAAACCTTTTTCTTCTACTGACTTCTCTAATAACTTCTCCTTTAGAACTTCATTCAAAGATTCTGAAAGAAAATTATTGATATATTCAAGGCTCATGTTGTTCTAGATCAAATGATTCAACATAATTCTTTGAATTCTATCTGACTCGACTGGTTTATTGGCCTTCTATTGTATGGGATTGACCTTATTCTTCTACAAAGAGGAAACTGCTTTTGTTCTCATTTTGATTGATGAATGCATGCATGCATGCTAGCTTGATACTGCATGGCTGATGTGCTCACACACCACTCTTCATAATGCAAATGAAAGTGCTATGCTCCTCATACAATCACAAGTGCTATGCCAAGTCAGCCACATTGCACCAATCTTCTGTTGGAACACAATGGACCACTGAGAGGGGGGTGAATCAATGGTAATCAATTAAAACTTTTGCCATCTAAAAGATATAAGCATTCATAACTTCAATCCAAATACCATGAGAAAAGATACTAACACATTAGCACATACACACATAAGAGCACATCACATAACACAAGTGTATACAAGGAAAACCCACGGTGGAGAAAAACCTCGGTGAGAACTGTTGTTGGAGTCTAGTACTCCAATCCAACCTCACAAGTAAACATCGGTTACAACTTTTATGGGCACCAAACTAAAGGATAACCAACCCCCAATGTTTATGGGCACCAACCCAAAGGAGCACCAACCCCTAGCTTTAGGGAACCAACCCAAGGAGCACCAACCCCTAGCTTTGAGCACCCACTCAGAGATTACAATGAAGATATATTGAATACATTTTAAGTACCTTGTTGCAAATGAGGTTTTGCAACACCTACAAGATCTGCTCTTGAGATTGACTTGTCTCCTTTTTTTTTTTCTCACTATCCCTAGGCTTAAATCTTAGCTCACTGTTGTTTGTGTATCATAGCTCTGGTTCTCTGCACTTTTCTCTCTATCTTCTGCTCGACAAACAACTCTTTGTTCTCTGCCTTTCTTTTTTTTTCACTTGATGTCCTCTTTGTTTTGTTTTTGCAACTTTAGTTCTTGGTGACAACCTACCTCCTCTAAATCAGTAGCACCATATACATAGACCTCTATTATGTCTTACAACTCTCTCTCTTAGTTGTTGTCTTCTCTATTCTATACATGCATCAACACTACCGTCCAATCCAATCACAATGTATCTTATTCATTGGTGCTACACTACTAAGTCACACCCCTCTGTTCTTCATGTCTAAATTCATCAATTACACCAACTGTCATTGTGGAGGTTCCATGCACCACATCATCATACAGCTCAGTCAGAACGTCAAACCACTCTTTGTCTGTCCTACCACTTGTCCTCACATCTCTGCCAACTCAGCCACATCATCTACTCCTGTCAAATCATATCTATTACTTCTTCATTCGGTCATCTCTACATTTGTTCTCACAAACTTGCAAGATCAACTGCTTCACCTACAACTATCTGATCTCATCCCAGTCCGTAAGATCTGATTGATCATCTTGAGCCACACACCTATCTATCACTAGATCCACCATTAATGAATTCTCCAACTAATCTTTGTACTTAGTTTGTTATATTTAGCAAACTCAATCTGTCTCACAGATTTGGTTCTGCCTCAATCGAACATCTCGAGCCCTGCAATCACCTATAACACGTTCGCCATTACAACAACTCTATCCTCTATCGACCTACCCTGAAGAAAAGGTGGACAAATAACATACTAAAATCCACCGTCATTGACTTCTTTATATCTGATTTGTTTTATGTTAATCATAGATCCATGTGTCTCCATTCTCTTCATCTAGATCAGATGGTCAAGGTCGATCATCGTCTATGTAGACAATTGGGTTGCTTAGATTAGTTTAACTCCATGTTGTGAATAACCTTCATGTTATGCAGACATATCACACCTATCAGGTTTACAACAAACACTTATCCCGACCTTTCTCTGTCAACTAGATCTCTCTTTTCTCATGTTCATTTTCATAGCTATCTCGATGTTGATTTCTCAAAGCTCTATCAGTATAGTTTTAATAGTCATTTGGACCTTGAAGTGTTATCCTAATAGTTATAAGTTACTCTAATTGTTCATCTCAACTTTCCATTCTTATCGACGTGACTTACCCCAATGTAAAACCTTGTCCCCTCATCAACACAACAATCATTATCAAGCAGACTTCTAGCACTTACTTTGTCTTCACAACCTATCCTGATGGCCATTTGATGCCTTTGATCACTCTCATTAGCATGAGTTACTCCGATGAAATCTTCACCTTCGATTTCCTGCGTCGCCATGAGCTATCCCAAAACTCAAACTCCATATTGACATACTTCATCACCATAAGTTACCTCGAGCTAAGAACCTCTAGGATAGACAACCACATATTGGAACAACCATAACTATTGGCATAGGAAAAAACATGTTAGATCGACAGTATAAGTCATTTTGATGACACACAATTATCCTCCCTTTATAGGTATAACTATCCCAAAAGCTCAACTTCATGGTGGCTAGGTACATCGGCATAGGTTACTCCAATGAGAACCTCCATCGAAACAACCAACACTATCATTTTAGCACTTGGACACTATCCCGTCAAAACAAACCTATCCCAATAATCCAATCTGAATACCGATCGGCAAAGCTATTCTGAGAACGCATCTCTACATTCCTTCTCCATATTGGCATATGTTATTCTGATAAAGCAAGCTTCCATATAAATGACCTTGTGATTTCTTTGTTTTGTTGCTGAGTTATGTCGATGATCATGCCAAGAAGTCTTTTCTTCACTCTTGCTCTATCAGAATAGTTGTCTTGATCTTGTATGCACTCCATATTGTGTCTACATCGGCATAAGGTGTCCTAAAAAGAAAACGTCAAGATAGATTGGTCTATCAACATGGAGATAAATTGTCATTCCACCTTCAACAAGTAATCCGATAGGTATCCTCGGTCTTCTAGTTGTCATAGCTATTTTGATACAGTGATATCGGAGTAGTTAGTTCTATGAGTATAACACAAACCTATTACTCTACCTTTATCAACTATCCTGATGTGTAGCACAAACTTTGTGATCAATATTGTTATCCTGATATGAAAAAACACAAAAGAGTCTGTACACGACCCAACATTGACATGACTTATGCCGATAGCACTTTTCTCCACATGACTCGGTATCGGCTGAGCTATTCTGATATAAATACCAGAGTAGATATTACCTACACAACACTTGATCGGTATAGTTATCCCAATCTGATCACTTGTGCAACCTACTCAACTCTAACCAGTTTGATCCTCATTCAAGGACACTCATCATTTGTTGCAACTTCTCAGCTCTACGCACACACATGTTGACATGAATGAAAACTTCAATGCAAATATCTTCTTGATTCCATCCACACTTTCAACCAATTTCAGAAAATTAGATTCATCATTTGATTCTCTAGCTTCTTGCTCTACAACAACCAAATCTCCTTCGGCTATAGGGGATTTTGGATCATCAATCACAACAACATCTTCTTCCTTGCTTCTCTTTTTCTTTGAAATACTAATAGGAATAGACTATTTCCTTTTCTTCTTTCTGGAGGAGGAACCTCCAGAACCAGAAATGAAAGATACAGATACCGGGGCAACACTCCACATGTCCAGAAACAATTTGAAATAGGTATCACAAGCTTCTTATTTGTTAATTAGACTGTTCAAATATCTAAATATATGTCTTGCAATCAAAACACCAGACTCCCATATTACATTATGTTTCTGGAAGGGATCCCAAATAGTACATAGCCAAACTTACAAGTAATGACCCAAATTGGAAAGTATAATTCTTCTCTTTTGTCATCTTGATATTATCTAACAACAAAAAATTAAATAATCCATACAAGTCGAATGATTTATTTTCCATTGCAAGCATATACATACCATATATAATCCAATTGCCGAGGTGGCACCTTCCCTATTCTTGAAATAGATTTTATAAGAGATGTTGTAAGAAACACACCTCACCATAGGGTTGACCATTGTGTTAATGATTAAAGTTCATTGATCACCCTTTACACCGGTTAGGGCTTCCACTTCTTTGTTCAAATTTGGCTTCTTTACCAGAACTTCTCCACTATCACACAAGCTAGTGATCACATAAATAGCTTCCTTCATTATTGGATAGGGTTTATCCAAAAAGATGTTGTCATCCCGCACACGGCTAAGGATCATCCTGATAATTTCTACATTATTAAACCAAGGGAATTTTGTCCAAAGATTCAAACCTTTGCAACTCAACATCACTCAAACTAGCTTCAATATCTCTAGTTTTCTCCAGGTTAAATTCATCTAGGAGCACCTTGTCCAAAATCTGAAATTCCTCACTGCTAGATTCTCCTATGATCAATTTTCCTTCCATGATTGCTTGCACTACTCACTTTTCTACTCCTCTCCTACTCGCAATAATCTCAAACACAAATAATTGATATGAAATAATGAAATCAAAAATTTGATACTTATTGTAGTACCCCTCCCTTGACCAGACTATTTTCAATACTTATTTTGGCCATGGTTAACTTTTCAATGGTTTTTGTGGATACACTATGTGGTGACGTTTTATTCAAATATTATGCTATTATGGATTATGCTTTGATGTGTGATTCAGTGAATGTTGTTATGCATTATTTCCTTATGAATGATTAGATGTTAACTTTATTTATGTGTTATTGACCATGGACTAACACATTTACCTTATGTATGAGTTCCATCATTTATCTGTCTTCATGTATGTGTGGATTTTTTATGGGGTGTGAGGAGATGATTTCCCATCACTCACTTCGATGAGACACAAAAAGTCATGAATCTCTTTCACCAGTGTGTTTACCATGTTTGTATATGATGAATACAAAGAGGGGGGGGTGAATTAGTATGCCAAAAATTACTGCACAAAAGCACTTACATAGTCTAAAGATAAACTGGTAAAGTAGTCTGACAGTCAAACCAGTTACCACACATGCAAACCAAAATGCAAATAAAGAATTCACCCACAAAAGCAATACAACCATAACATAGGATATTTGACGTGGAAACCCAACTAGGAAAAACCACGGTGAGATGGAACTCACAAGTCACTATCTGTAGAATAGAAACCAGACCAGTTAAGGTCAGACCGGTTAAGGTCTTACAATGTTCTTCACCAGAACAGATCCTGTTAGGAATCTCAATCTCTGTTAGGAGATAAGTCCAATTAAAGACTACCTCGTTAGAGGATTTTAGATTCACAAGAGTGAACCACCTTGTTAGAGGATTTTACAAAGGCTTTGAGGCCTACCTGGTTAAGGGCTACAGACTTGTCAAAGATGTGAGTAATCAACAAATGTTTGATCTATCTAATAGCACAAACTACTTGGTTAGATCCAATATTGCTCACAGCTAATGCATTCCAGCATTACTTCAGTCTTCTCTCTCTCTCTCTCACACAGTTACAACTTGATCTTCTCAAATAAGATCGTTCTCTTAACCACTCAACTTCCACCTCAAACCCTAGCTCAACATTAACCCTTTTAGCAACTTAAAACTCTAGACATGATGTCCTTTTAAAGGAATCTAATTTCATGTCGGTCCAATAGGATTACATTACAATTTCCTAGGTTCAATGAATCTAGACATACTTAGTAACATGACACAAGAATCACTGTCAATGTGTCGGCACCGTCAAATAATCGGTGGATTGGTAACTCATCATAGAGTATTACCGGTTCATACAAAATACCAGTTGTCGGTTCGTCACAAATGAAGACTAGTAAGAATGTGTTGTGCTACTTTTCTCCCTCGTACCACTTGTGATCTGTGAACCGCTTGGGGTTGACATGTCGCTTCAGACCGAGAAACATATTTTGCAAAATCACTAGTCTAGAGACTAGTATACAACATACGGGTTGCAACAAATACCGGTTGAGCACAAGCTCATACATATAAAGGGGATCTCAATACAAGTGTGTGTCCATCAATGACAATCACAACATAATCATCAAAAATGCCAACAATCTCCCCCTTTGGCATTGATGGCAACACTTAGGAAAGTAAAATTTTGACATCTAAGTGTTCTACAACAAAAACTGGCCATTAACAAAATTGCTCCCCCTAAGCATATACACTATCCCTTAATCAATAGAGTGTATAGTAATTTTGCATTCAGAGCATAATCATCAGAGCATATAACATATAGCACAACATATATCAAGATTTCAAAATAGATACTTCTCCCTCTGATATACTTCTCCCCTGATATATCAAAATTTCAAAATTTTAAAAACAAAAACCAGATATACTTCTCCCCCTTTGCCAACAATGACAAAGTACCACTGAAAAACCTGTTTCCATATATATATATAAAAGAGTTTATGACAATAATGAATGATACTTTTCAAAAACCGCTTTATAGTCTTGCAAAAATTGACCAGGATTCAAGTAGGGAGGTTGCCACTTCCTTCTCTATCTGCATCTGTGATACTTGTTCCTCCATGGCATCTATTGTGCTCAGTTCTTGTGTGACTATCAGGGCATCCAGGTTCAGATAACACTTCTGAAGAATTTGCAGTTGTGGAAGTAATACTAGTTGAAGCTCCTGCAAATCCCTAGACCTTGTGCTGATCTCTTGCTCCATCTTGGCTGACTGGATCTGGAACCGGTGAATGGTTTGCCCATATGCTACAAAGGAGTTGTAAGGAGTCTTGAATGTGCCCAAGTAGGACTGTAAGTCTGTTTGAAGCTGTTTCTTCTTGGCTAGCACATCATCATAGAACAGATGAGGTTGACAAATTTTGTTGAGTAGCAAGTTTCCCTCATCCAAGGCATTCCTTATGTCCTTTTGATCCTTTAGCAGTTCAATCCTAAGCTCATTCAACTTCTTCACTAGAGCAAGATTAAGAGCCTTTTGGTGCTCTTTCTTTACATTGGCCTCTACTGCTTCTTCTAGACTCTGCACCTAATCATCCACTATAGTACACAGAAGTTTGAGTTGTGCTAGTGATGAATTAGTGTCAAGAAGATTAGTACCAGGGATTAAACCGGTAAGTGTGTCTACAGCCGCCTGAATAATATCTTGTTCTCTTTTCCTTTGAATGCCTTCAAGGTGCTCTTGGAAAACCTTGATGCTCTGCATAAGCTCAGACTCACTTGTAGATTGGAGATTAATGGGGCTCGAGATAGCAGTCGGTTTGGCTTGGCTACCGGTTGCCTTAGGAGTTTCCATCTATGTGGTCTTCATTGCTTCAATGGTCTTGTCTGCTTCTTCCTTCTTTTTCTTCTCCTTCTCTTCCTTTTCTTTCTCCTCTCTCTATTTCTTCTCTTCTTCTTCCATCTTCTTCTTGTCTTCTTCTTCTTTCTGCTTCTTCTCTGCTTCTACCTTCTTCTTTTGTTCCTCCTCTTCCTTCTTCTTCTTCTCTTCCGCTTCCTTCTTCTTATGTTCTTCCTCTTCCTTCTTCTTCTTCTCCTCTGCTTCCTTCTTCTTCTTCTCTTCTACTTCCTTCTTTTTCTTCTCCTCTTCTTCCTTCTTTCTCTTTTCTTCCTTATCTTCTTCTTCTTTCTTTTTCCTGTCATCTTCTTGCTTCTTCTTTTATTCATCTTTCCATTTCTCCTCTTCCTTTTTTCTCTTCTCTCCCTCTTTCCTCTATTTCTCATCTTCATCCTTCTTCCTTTTCTCTTCCTGTTCTTTTGCCGCTTGTTGTGTGTCCATAGCTTGTTCACCACCCTGATCAGCCTGTTGCCCCTGTTCAGTTCCCTCAGAAGATATGTCCTGAGTGACATCTTCTACATCCAGGGTATCGACATCTATGGTGTCGATTGGTTCTTCCACCAGGTTTCCTTCCTCATCAAAAACCTCATCCGGTTTGGAAATAACCAGTTCCTTTTCTGCTTGGAGGTTGTCCATTCGTGCTTTGTGAGAGCTGATAGCATGGGCCATGTGTTGATGTGTATCTTTTTCTACATCATCAACTCTCCCCTCCAACAACCAGAGTCTTCTTCTCCTTGTGAAGAAGAGACCTTTATTTTGATCTAGGGCATCAAACAATTCTGAATTTGAGAGTTCAGGGAAGTACTGTGCAAAAAATTTCTCCCTAATCTCTTATTCCTTTTCAATGGCAATGAACCATTTATTATCCAATGCTTTAAATAATGAATCCGGTGTCTGAGATTTAATCTTTGATGGTGACCGGTCATTTTTACATAAATAAAGAATGATTTCCTGCAGTACTTCATCTTTTTCCTCACTATTGAATTCATCATAATAATCTATTAAATCATGAAGTAACTTTCTTCTAATATTCTTTACTATTCTTTGATAATGTGTCAAAGGTTTGTAAGAGGAGATATCTATATTTACCGGTGCGGATGCTGCAGGTTCATTCTTCTTCATCTTCTTGGTCTGTCTAGCCTTCTTTGGCTATTCATCAGACTCAGTTTCTTCAGAGTCCAGTTCATTTTCCTTAGTCTTCCTCTTTCTTTCGAAGACTTTTGCTGGTGTTACCTCTGGTTTCTTCTTTGTCGGTGACCGCTTGGTCACTCTTGGAGTCGCAGTGGTAGCCGGTGCCGATGCTGCAGGCACTGCCTTAGCTTTCTTAGCTGCCGGTTCTTTTCCCTTATTCACTGATGGTTCTTCAACTGGTGCGATCCTCTCCAAGTAGGTTCCGGTCCACTTAGCCTTTGGATCAAGAGGCGAGGCAATAAGGGTTGAAGCATACCCTTCCAACATGTCAAACATGACCTCATAGCCCATAGGCTCTACTTCCTCCATTCTAGGCTCAACAACCTCCATTAGACATTTGTCCACCTGAATAGTGAAATAGATGTCATCTTCGTATTTCTTCACTATGTCACTTGAGATTCTTACCCTCTGATTCATCTTTCTTCTGAACTCATCAAAGTATTTGTTTAGTACCTCAGGGTAGCCGGTTCCAATGGCTTGCATGCTTTCCTTTATCTGCTTGGTTACCGGTTGGTCAAGTGACCACTGGACATCTCTTACACAGTATGTAGCCTTGGAAATAAAAGAAAAACCCTACTAGTAGTTGTCCAAACTTAAACCTTAGTGAGTTTTCCTACTTGATTGCCTTGAGATTTAGAAAGAGTTGCCTCTACATGCCGGTGCATAAGTCAAAAGATGCATCCTCTTTTATCATTCGGTAAGTGGCATTTACCACTGCAGCAGATACATAATTAATCCTACTGGCTGAGAATGTTCTGTATCCAATCACCATACATGCATATTTCACCAGATCATCCTTGATAAGATTGACTGTCATGCCCTGTGAATCACTTGTTGAACCGGTGAGCTTGGTGATTTCCATTTTGCTCACTTTTCTCAAGGCTGGCACTTCCCCTGTGTTGCAAAAACTAGTGACTACATGAATTGCCTGAGGCGTGATATCATGCATCCTCTCCAGGTACATCTTGTCACCATGGACTCTGCTCAAGATGATCCTGATGTGATCCTCTGCGAAGTCTTCTAGGAAATATACAACATTGTGGAATTTCTTCTTCTCTATGACACTAACTTCCGGTTTGATCCTTTTGTCCTTTCTGCAAAATAGACCTAACTGAGTATGAATGGCTAAAGACCCTAGGTCTTCTATTTTGCAATCAATATAATCTAAAATTCCTTCTTCGACTATGACTCCAGCTGGAACTTGTGATAAAGCATTATACTTGGACTTCCTCTGAATGAAACTTTCTGACTCAATGGATATACTTGAACTAGTATGAGATGCGGAATCCATTGAAGAGTATTTCAAGAACACGAAAAATACCTTTCAAAAGTGAATTTAGGGCTTCCTAATTCTGCTTCACTTCGCTCTCCATCGGATGCCAAATCACTGCTTTGAGTTCTCCACTACCGCTTGCAAACTAGATTTGAATCTCTTTCAAGGTTATCCAATTTCTTGAAATCTAAGCTCAAATCGCCTTTTCTTCGCTCTGCACTTGAAAACTTTTCTTCGCTCGAAAATAGATAGTGAGAAATGATTTGAAAATTGCATTTATACATGTCTCTCACCTATCATCATTAATGCTCCTCTATTAGGGCGTAAACCCTAATTTTCCTTTTTACTATTTCTGGTCTTCTGCCAAGCAACATGTATAACATACCAGTTAAGGTCTTTTACCATTGTCAATCGGGGGTTCGAAAGCATTTCGCTGTTTGCTCCCCCTAAGCCTTTGAGGCTTAGTTTTTCCCTTCCGATATTTCCACACTAAGTGCAGAAACCGGTTCCTCTTCTGACAATATTGGTTTCTTCTTCCATGTTTTCTTCATGTCTCTTTGAACTTTTTCAACATCTATTTCTCCTTCCTGAGTGACCGGTATATCTTCATATATACTTTTTTTGCTTCTGTAGAATCTTGCAATGTGACCCGGTTTGTTGCAGTGATAGAAAACAAGTCTAGGTGCTCTCCAAGGTCCATTGTACATGTCTTCATTCTTCCTTCTGCATGTTGCAGCAGTGTGACCATGACCATGACAGATCATACAACTTTCTCTCCATCTGGTTGCCGCTTGATGACCACCGCTTCTTAACTGATGATTGAAGACATTAAACCGGTTATGGTTCCGGTTCATAAAAGGTTCAGGACCAATTCCTTGGGTCCTCTGAGGATATCTTCTAGTGTTATCCATTACAAACCTGCATTCAAATGCTCTATGCCCAAACTTGTTACATGCATAACAATGACCATTGAACTTATTGGATCTAGGTACATTGTTGAAAAAATAAGGAAAATTATTGTATGCTTTGCTCCTACATACATTGGCAGTGTGTCCTTCTTTAAGACAGTTAAAGAAAATAGGTTTGAATTTTTGCTTACCTTTTCCTTTGATTGTCGGTTGCTTCTTTGATGCTTCAGCATTTGTTCCTGAGGATTCTCCTTCCTCATGTCCAGAAAAACCAAGACCATTGGTATTCTTTGCCGGTCTAGATGACTCAAGCTTTTGCTCTAGCTTGATTGTACTTTTGCCAAACTTAGCAAGTATTTCCTTTGACTCAAAGAGTTCTTTGGAAATAGCAGTGTTTGTCTCCATAAGACTTGCATTTTCAGAGATGGCAATGTTCAGTTCTCCTTGCATGTCTTCTTTTTCCATTCTGCTCTCATGAAGGTGAGCAGTTAGTGCACTAATCTCATGTTTCAACTTGGAGATCTCATGATCTCTATCCTTTACCAGATCTTCCGCTTTTCTCTGATTCTCAAGCTCTTGACTAAACCGAATAGTCAGCCCTTCCAACTCCTTTCTCAGATTGGAGTTTGAATCATTCAACTTATTCACTTCAGCAATCATGGCTTCCATGTTAGCTTCATCTTCAGAACTACTTTCAGATAGTTCCATCAGCCTCTCTGCATGTTGTCTTCTTTTTTCTTGAGATGCCTTGTATTTGACTAGAAGATCATCATAGGCTTGCTCATGCTTAGTGAGCCATTGAGTAAGTTCCCTCAAGGTGTATTCCCCCATATCTCTTTCCAAGTGGTTAAACTTATAGAAAGGTAGGCTCTGATACCAAATGATGAATACTAAGAGGGGGGGGTGAATTATTATGCCAAAAATTACTGCACAAAAACACTTATACAGTCTAAAGATAAACCAGTAAAGCAGTCTGACAGTCAAACTGGTTACCACACATGCAAACCAAAATGCGAATAAAGAATTCACCCACAAAAGCAATACAACCATAACACAGGATATTTGACGTGAAAACCCAACTAGGAAAAACCATGGTGAGATGGAACTCACAAGTCACTATCTGCAGAATAGAAACCAGACCAGTTAAGGTCAGACTAGTTAAGGTCTTACAATGTTCTTCACCAGAATAGATCATGTTAGGAATCTCAATCTCTGTTAGGAGGTAAGTCTGATTAAAGACTACCTTGTTAGAGGATTTTAGATTCACATGAGTGAACCACCTTGTTAGAGGATTTTACAAAGGCTTTGAGGCCTACCTGGTTAAGGGTTACAGACTTGTCAAAGATGTGAGTAATCAACAAATGTTTGATCTATCTAATAGCACAAACTGCTTGGTTAGATCCAGTATTGCTCACAGCTAATGCATTCCAGCATTACTTCAGTCTTCTCTCTCTCTCTCTCTCTCTCTCTCTCTCTCTCTCTCTCTCTCTCTCTCTCTCTCTCTCTCTCTCTCTCTCTCTCTCTCCTCTCACTCACTCAGTTACAACTTGATCTTCTCAAATAAGATCGTTCTCTTAACAACTCAACTTCCACCTCAAACCCTAGCTCAACATTAACCCTTTCAACAACTTAAAACCCTAGACATGATGTCCTTTTAAAGGAATCTGATTTCATGTCGGTCCAATAGGATTACATTACAATTTCCTAGGTTCAATGAATCTATACATACTTAGTAACATGACACAAGAATCACCATTAATGTGTCGGCACCGTCAAACAATCGGTGGATTGGTAACTCATCACAAAATGCCAATTGGTAACTCATCACAGAGTATTACCAGTTCATACAAAATACCGGTTGCCGGTTCGTCACAAATGAAGACTTGTAAGAATGTGTTGTGCCACTTTTCTCCCTCATACCACTTGTGATCTATGAACTGCTTGGGGTCGACATGCCGCTTTAGACCGGGAAACACATTCTGCAAAATCACTAGTCTAGAGACTAGTATACAACATACCGGTTGGAACAAATACCGGTTGAGCACAAGCTCATACATATAAAGGGGATCTCAATACAAGTGTGTGTCCATCAATGACAATCACAACATAATCATAAAAAATGCCAACAATATATATGTGTGTGTGTGTGTGTGTGTGGTTCGATGATGCAGGAATTGCAGGTATAAGGTACTAACTTCACCTAGTTCCATAGGTCTGAGCATACCTAATTAGTCTGATGGAAGTGGAGGAGATAGTCTTAAGGCCCTAAATATCATCCCTTGCCTTGCTCAATAGTGAGCATTGTTAGTCTTCCATCAACCTTCCCTATGTTGGTATGCGGGTCATGTCTTTATTTTGTTCATATGTTTTTGTGTATGCGTTTTGGGACTTTATTAACTCTCTTCTAGTGTTATTTAATATGAAATTAATTATTAATACCTTATGGTTATTAATAATTAATGTGTATTGCTTTTATAAATTAAATTAAGAATAAATTGTATGGGCACTTTTTATGGTTAAATAGATAAATCAAGCATACTAGGTTGATTGATTAAATTAATTATTTAAAATTTATCATATAATGGGTTTACTATTATGTCGTGTGTATTTGTAAAAAGCCATTTTTACTTTTTAGTAAATAAGCTATCTAAATGGCCTTTGTGTTTGAGGAAAATTATGTTTTTAAATTTAAAAATGTAAATGTTATTAATTGGGGAAGGAAATTCAATTTTAATTTTCTTGAGGAAAAGAATTTTGCCCTAAAAGATATTTTGGGTAAAATCCTTTATATTTTGGGGGTTTTTCCAAAATAGGGAGTCTTTTCTTTTTGGAAAATTTCCTCTGTAGTTAAAGGTGGATTTTGTTGGAAGAGTTGAAAGAAGTTTGGAAGGGTTTCAATTGGTGCAAAGCTTTGGATTTACCTTCAATTTTCAATTCCAAGAAAGCAATTGAAGGTAGGGTTTTAAATCTTTGCTATGGAAATTTTGGTGATGATTATGAAATCTCTGTGTTTTTTTGTTAATTTTTTGTTTAAAGTTTATTTTTATTTCTCCATGTGAGACTCAAATTTGTAGAGCAAAAGAAAATAAATTTTTGGTTAAACCTAGGTTTGGGAATTTTTTAATTTCAAAATTTTTTGCTTTATTGTGAATGGGAAAAATGGAAAATTTGAATCTGCTATGGTTGCAAATAAAATATATTTTACCTGAAGAAATTGTTTGTTTGTTGTTTGTATACAGCTGGGTTTTGTTTAAACTTATTTTAAAAGAAACTTTTTTTTAGAATGCTCATAAATAAATAAATATTGTTTTAATTTATTACTTAATGGGAAGGGCACTTTTATCTGTTATTGTTCTTTTTATTTGATATTAGTTTTATTATTGTTGGGGCATTTAAATTTGTTTTACCCTATGGTATGTGGGCATACCACAACGTGGGTGCCCATGTGGGAACCCACGTCTGTGGGTGCCAAGGCACTACCACAGTGTGGGCGCCCATAGGGGAACCCACGGTTGTGGGTGCCACGCCACCACCACAAAGGGGGCGCCCAATGGGAACCCACGGCTGTGGGTGACATGGCATTCCCACAACATGGGAACCCACGGTTGTGGGTGTTGTGGCACACCCAGAGCATGGGCCCCACAATCCCACACCTTCCCTCCTTGCTAGGTGGGCCTAGCTTAAATAATATTTAATTTAGTTTTTTTATATATGTATATGTATATGTATATGTATATACATACATATATGTATATGTATATGTATATAAATACATATATGTATATGTATATGTATATGTATATACATACATATATGTATATGTATATGTATATAAATACATATATGTATATGTATATGTATATGTATATGTATATGTATATGTATATGTATATGTATATGTATATGTATATGTATATGTATATGTATATGTATATGAATGTATATTAATATAAATATATGTTTGGAAAATGAAAATAGATAATTCTGTTTTTTATAAATTTTCAAATTAAATAAATGCAAGATTTATATATATTTATATATGCATAAATATGTCTAAATTTATCTATTGTTGTT
Source organism: Cryptomeria japonica (assembly GCF_030272615.1). NCBI lineage: Eukaryota > Viridiplantae > Streptophyta > Pinopsida > Cupressales > Cupressaceae > Cryptomeria > Cryptomeria japonica. The sequence goes on from NC_081412.1 coordinate 487,318,292, forward strand.
TTAGAATTTTAAATTGATGTTAGTGAATATTGATTGGAAGCTTTTATTGAATTTGGGAAATTATTGTTAGTAAGTGATTTAGATCAAAAATTTAGGAATTATAGTGAAACTTGATCAAATATGAATTAGATGGAAAACAAAAAAAATCTATTTTTGAATGTAATGATGGTTTTTTGTTTCTTATATGATTGGCTTTGTAATTAATTCATATTGCAAGTCAATTGGTTATATGTAGAATTAGACCTTTTTGTGTTGTTTTTCCTTTGTGGTCATGTCTCTTGATTAGACCAAATTATCCAGTTGGTTACACCTATATGGTAGGGTTGGTGACCAAGTGTACTTCCTTAGTTGTTTTTGAACTCCCTTTGTAAGGTTGTCTTTTGTGTTTTTGCCTTGGAGTTATTTTGGGATTTTGTAGTGTCATAAGGAAGAGTGGCTTTCAAGTGGGGGTCGAGCCCAAAGTGGCTGACGGGATAATCCCCTTGGTAGTTGGATAATTAAGTGATAACCTAATAATGTATTAGGGGGTTTGGGTAGCTTAAACTTTAATTAAGATTAATTGAACCTCACTCATGGTTGAGTGCTTGTACAAACTCAGGATGCAGTGGGAAGGTCTGGAATGGAAAAACCAACAGCCTTGTCCTCATGAAAGGTTTGTTGGGTCCACATGAGACTTGTATGGAGTTGGGGGTTCAGGAGAGGCTAACAGGATAATCCAAGATGGTGGCCGAGGTGGCCGAGGCCCATGGAGGCCTGCCAAGATAACCATTCCAAGCTATGTGATGACACTCTTCCCTTATGATCACTGATGTGTAGACTTGTTAATGTCACCTGGAGTTTTATTGTGGAGTCATATTTGTGTGTGTATGCTTTGTGTGGTTACCCGATGTAATGTTTAGACCATGTATACATTTTTTGTGGTTTGATAGTGGGTCTTATTGATATCTCCTAGCACTGTGGGGTGGTTCTTTTTGAGCCACATGGTTGGGTGGTAGTGCCACTTTCCATCGGGTGTTCATTCCTTTGTAGCGAGGTTTGGCTTCATGGGTGTTCCAGTTGTTCTCGTGGATTTGATCATCTCACGTACCAGTTGGATCCTATGTGTTCTTCTTGCATCATTCTTATAGTTATTGGACCTTATGTGGTCAGATGTATCTTTTATTATGTATGCCTTCATGGCAAGATGTAATTTTGATGTAATCATTATGTACTCTTATGAGACTTGGTGTTTTAAGTGCAATGTAATATTATGAAAACCTTGTAATGTATATGCAATTTATTATGATGAGAATTAGATGGTAGGATTTATATCTTTAATTAAAAACATTGTTGTAATGAAAATGAATGTATTATTATGAATGTAGCATAGAAATGTTTATGTTATCAAGTGAAAAAGAATGAATCAATCATTATTTGATTTAATTAAGTTCTTAATGATTAAATATATCTTAAGTGGATTAATTGACCTTAAGTAATGATTAATTTAATTAAGTAATCCATGTTGGGGAACACTTTAGGAGTTATAGTTAAGTCTTTCGCTTGTGCAATTTAAATGTGATGTTTATCTTAATGCATCTTTTAGTTTAGTAATGTTTAAAAAAAAATTTGTTTCCACTCTTTTTCAAGTGTTTTTGTTTAATCCTTTTGTGTTCCTTGGCAGGGCATTAAACTTATCTTGCAAAAAAAAATACTTTCTTAGGGTTTTACCGCCAAGAATTGTCTTGTTGATGATGTTAGTAAAAATTCCTCTGATTACCAGATAGAACTTAAAACATTGTCATGTCGGATCAATGACATGATCCACTCAGACGGGGAGGAAAGAAGATTTTTCTTTCAGAACAAATTCCCCTTGACCCAAATCTCTATACTTAGTTACCGAAGGAAGAGGTGCTTGCACCGAATTTTGATACATCAGGTGCACTCCCTTTGTTCTTAATCTTCTTTCTCCAGACCAAATTTTCTTTCATTAATTCACCATACTTCATCACACTCTTCTCAACAAATTTCTCCTTATTTTCAATTCTGCATTGATTAGCATAATGTCTAGACTACTTGCATTTGAAACACTTGGTGATTTTCCTTTCGGGTCTTACCAAATATGATCAGTGTCTACATTGATTAGCCTTATGTCCATAGTTATTGCAAATGTAACAGTATCCATGAAAGTTGTAACCCTTATTGTTTTCTTCTATCCGATTATAATTTTAATTCATAACATGATTTCTACAAAGACTCGCTTTATGTCCAAACCTCTTGCAACTATAACACTGAATGCTTCTACAATTTACTGCCTTATATCCAAATTTATTGTATTTAAAACAATAGTCATTAAAAGATGGGTACCTTTGTGCACTATGTTGTCAAACCGATATTCTTCTTGCATTATAATTTTGATTCTGGGATTTTCTTTCATCTTCTATCTTTTTCTCCACTTTAGATTTGACTTTTTTTTTTTCCTCTTTATCATTCTTATCTAGAAACATACTGGGCTGGAAACCAAGTCCATTTTTTCTGAATTAACTTAATGCATGTTGATCAAATCTTCTAGGAGCTTACCACTATCAAGGATCTTATTTTCTACCTTTAGATTCTTCACCTTCTGCTCGGCTTTTCATATTCCTCAGACTTCTGCTTTATTGTTTCCTTCAAGAATTGTTCTATCTTGTCATTTTCCTCAATCTTCTACATCATTTCTTTAATAGTCTCATTCACCTACTTCAATTGATTGTTAACCTCCTTTTGCCTTAGTTTGAACTTCCGGATTTTCTCTCTCAGCTTCTACACACATTCATTTGGTATCTTCACATTCTCTTTCAATTCTCCATTCTCTGATTCAACACTTTCCAAATCTTCAAGAGTTGTCTTCAAATATTCATCCATCTAAAAATCTTCAATCATCCATATAGGTGTCATGATTCAACCAACACGGATCTCCCTCAAGTGGTTAAGCTTCCAAGCAAGGTACCAAAGCTATAATACCAATTGTTGATTAGGTTGAAAGGACCGGAATACTAAGAGGGGGGAATCAGTATTCCCATAGATATAAAAAAAAAATCTCAAAACTTTAATCTTCCACAGAGATATCAATCTTCATCAAACAAACTTAACAGATATAAAACAACAATTGAAGAATAAACATGAAAAACACAACCACAAGACAAACACCAAATTTTATACGTGGAAAACCCAAATGGGAAAAACCATGAAGAGTGTTAACTCTCAGGAGAATATAAATAGTTATATGGTATTTAGAAAAGGGGTGGCTCACTATCAGATTACAAAAGCGGCTCATTGTCGGACTGCGCACTACAAAGATACAAAGGAACGACTTACTCTCAGAATGCTCACTACAACAAAAAAGGTTGAACTGAAAAGGATTGCATCTCCAAATGCATATGATTAGTTCAAATATCAAGCTTTCATTACAATTTAAAAACTCTTACAACAGATCCAATTAGAGATCTTTGTACAACTATCTTGTAGTAAATCTGGTGAAGGACTACTACACTATGCAACATTGTTTGTCTTCACTGTCTGCAACTCACACTTCACACACTTCTACCTTTGCTGCTAACTCTATTTCATATATCTCATGAACTTCCTTAATCTCTTTCCCATACACACCTCCATACCATACCATGCCATCATGCAACTACATATGTATATATATAATAGAGGGCACAAATACAAAATAATGTGTTGACCAAGCCCAACACGTTAGCAAGACACTCATGTCGGCCTCTGCAAGATCTCTACACACTTCCCTTTACATATGATGCAAGAGCATCCTCGGTCTATGAGCAATCTTGCATCAACCAAAAATATTTCCTTTCAATTTAGTTCTTATTCAGTTCAGTGTGCAGTTTTATGTGTTCCTCCCGATAGGTGTCGGTAGTTGCTTTCTTTTCATTGTAGATCCTATTTTCGGTCTCTAGGATGGTTCATGTGCTTAATTCCATATTTTCAGTCCATTTGGATTCTTTTATGGCTAGTTATCGCTCCCAATTTGACTGTTTCTGGGTTTCCAAATACTTCTTGTGCTTACCAATCGGGTTTCCTTCATTTCCGGAGTAGTTTCTTGGCATGTGGATCTATTTGGGGTCTTGCCCGATGTTCTTTGGTATGTGTCCAACCTTATTTTTTATCCACACTTCTTGGTTGTTATTTTCCAGAATAATTTATTTCATTCTTAGGGCCGACCTAGTTACACGTTACATTTTCCTGCATTGGTAAATGTAATCTTTTGCAGCTGACCTGAATATGTTTTGGAAGGTATAAATAGGGTATTATGTAATCATTCATAGGACAGAGGAGGTAGAAATCAGAATAAACATTGAGATTCATGATTAGTGATTTGGTTGATTCTGAGAGTCTTGGATGGATTGTATCTAGCTTGTAGCCTACATGTAACCGGTTAACTACTGAATGTTCTATGATGCTTGTATGATGATAATCGGTTGGTTGTCAGAGGTTATAAGACAATAATATGATCTATTTCTGTAATCTTGCTATGTTTTCTTGTTGCTTTCATTGTGTTACTCTTGATGCATAAGCTAGTTGGTTCTCTTTTGAGGTTTTACCGGTTATGGCTGCATCAATTGGTATCAAAGCAGGTTATGAACCAATTGGTGGAGGAGTAGTTTGCGAACATTGAGGCATTCCTTTGGGTGTACAGATCATCGATTGGAGGAAGGTTGCATGTGTGTTCAATAGATCACCAAGTGAGAGGCAATTGAAACCAGTAGTCAGATAGCCGAGTTGAGGCAGTTCACTAGAGTAGAAGAGGAGATGTCACCTAGATGGACGAACCCCCAGATGGTAGAGCAGATGATGGAGGATTTCAAGAATGAGGTGAAGAATGAAATACGGAATGCATTGGTTGGTTTGCGAAGGAACCAATAATTTGAGGATGAGTATGAATAAGTCAGTGAAGATCTTGAAGCAGAAGAGGCTAAAGGACCGGAAGACGGAAGAAAGGAAAGATTCCTAAGAGCAGTGGCACAAGCAAGTAAAGTTCATAAAGTGGAGGTTTCAAACTTTTTCAGAACACTAAACTCAAAGGACTTGATTGATTGGATCATAGAGTTGGAGGATCACATAGAGTATGAGGATGTCAAGGAACTGCAGAGAGTCCGATTGGCATAGACTAAGTTGAAAGGGCATGTTGCCTTATGGTGGAAATAATTGCAGAAAGATAGAGTGGATGATGATGAAATAAATATCACCTGGTGGAGACAGATGGTTGCAAGATTAAAGGCCAAGTTCATACTGGGAGACTATGAGTTGGAATTGTTCAAGAAGTTGCAAAACCTAAAACAGAGAAACGTGACTATGAAAGAGTATACTGAGGAATTCTACAAGGTGATGATTAGATCTAGACATAGAGAGATGGATACAGAAAAGGTGGTGAGGTACATAAATGGACTTGCATTTAACATTTAGGATGAGATGAGTATGTTGAGGGTTTCCACAGTTGAAGAAGCTTACCAGTATGCTTTCAAGGCTGAGAAAAAGGTAAGAAGAAGATAGTTGAATAACCCTAGAGGGAAGGAGAGATTCGAGGGGCAGATGAGTACAGAGAAGCAGAATGTTGAAGATGAATCAAAACCTAAGTGGAGTAAACAACTGGAATAGAAAACACAGAGGAAAGGCAGTGGCAGCACCAGTAGAGAATTTCCTAGCAAATGTTTTTGTTGGCATTCTGTTGTCATTGATGTCAACCGGTATAGGATGTTATCGGTATCACTGACATTGATGTCAACTAGTTTGTTGGCATTAGAGTTTGATGTCAACTAAAATGAAAGATGGGCTGGCATGGGAGAAGATATGATGTGATGTCACCAATGACAACTCGATGACCATCTTCATGCAGAAGGAAGAACCGACATGTATCGGTATGCTAGAGGTGCAATAAAATGACCACTCCACTCAGTAAAAGGGTTGTTGATATGGTGGTGCATACAACCGGAATGAAGAGACTACATGATGGGTATTGATTGTACTGATGTAGTGGAATGCTATTTAGATCACATCAACATTGGAGGTGAAGTTTGAGCAGGCCACCAGATTGCTAGTGTAAGGATAACTAGCAGGAATCCCACCGGATGAAGAAGCTATCACAGGCTATGTGATAGGTTGATAGAGTATGTTGCCTCTATGTGCAAGATGACATATGGAAAACCACCATGACATATGTCATGTTGAAGATGTATTCTCCCCTTGGTAAAGTCACACTTATACCGACAGAGTGATTCCCTAAGATAGGTAGGTGATTGAATGCAGAGACCGGATGAACAAGTGGAAGATAAGGAAGCCCCCAGAGCATGAGATCAAAAATGCACACCGGATAAGAAAGTGAAAATAAGGTGTGTTACCGGGATAGTGAAGGAAGAATGAGGAGTTGAGATGGTATGTTTTTCATCTTAACAAACCAATTGAGAGGAGAACTAGTTGGATGAACAAGGACACTAGTGATTTTGCAGGAACATACATGGTGATATCGAGATGTCGATGAAGGTTTATGCAGAATAGTTAGAGTTTGATGACTTGGCATCACCAATGAGTCTCACCGACAAGAAGGGATGTATGTTGTTACACCAGTAGACACATCTACCAGAATTTGCATTAGTGATTGTTGACATGGTATGTCAACTGGTGAAAAATCATAGAAGAGACAAGGAAGATAAGGTTCTCACCTGATAAAGAGGAGTGGAACATACCGAAGAATAAGGAGAGTTGTCGGAAGTTGCTATGGTGCTAGCTAGTGAACACATTCACAAAGGTGTTTCACCAATAAAGCAGTAAACTGTAGACATAAGGGTTACACCAGAAGTATAGAAAAGGTGATGGAAGGAAGGATAATCGGCAAGGTGATTTGTGTCAGTAGGGTCAATGAACTGGTATGTGTGTACCGGTTATGTGGGTGGTTGGTGACTAAGATGAATCGACAGAGCAGTGTGCCAAGGTGGATACTGATAGTAATGCCACATAGAGGTGAAGTGGCAAAATTTCACAAGTCGGTGTAAAATATCGATGAGGTAGTTGGCAATTGGTCCAGCATTAATGGTGACTACGAATCTCGAGGGATGATTGTAGAGGGGTTGCAGCTTGAGACAGGACAGATCTGACCATATCCATGGTGTGCACTGATCGATGTAGATTGTCTGGATGTAGATTGGAGTTGTTGAGGCAATCCATCGTGCCATTAATGGTGATTGATCAAGGGGTGTGCCAACAGATTGATTATAGGTTGCTGAAAAAGGAAGGTGTATTCTGGAAGGCACAAAAAATGGCGGATATGTGCAAGTAGTGATCTCCGAGTTGTGATCCGATCATATTTGATTGGATTTGACGTGCCTCGTGAATAGAGGAGAAAACCCTAACCACCTGTGATTTGAATTGGTTTTTGGCGAGAAGACTGGGCTATAAATATGCAAGCTAAAGATATTGTTAAGGACTGCTAGCTGAGAGAGTGTTGTTGCTGCAAAAGAGAGAAAATCAATCAAATGCTCATCAAGAGTAATGGTGGGAGAGAGAATTAGGTTGAAGAGTTCAACCGGTAAGAGAAAGGAAATCGATAGTCGGCCATTAAGTCCGACAGAGGAGGAAATTAGTTGTGTCTAAACTGACATAGAAGAGCCATAGTAGATTGCAGAGAAGGGAAGTTGAGGATCGGCAGGAATCAAATGATAGATATCTAATTGTGTTATTAAGACTGGTGGTGAAGAGAAGCAAAGTTGTTGAGATAAGAGGCGACCAGAGGAGAGACCGGTAGAGTGTAAACCGGTAAAGCAACAACAGAGAGAAGTGAACCAATGTAGCAGAGAAGGTGTCTCACCAGTAGTGTAAGGTATTTAAAATGGTTACAAGATTCACTTGTAACAGAATGATTACTTTTGTATTTGATGTTATCATTGTGATCACTGAGTTGTAGCTCGGTGTAGGGGTTGTAGCTCCTTTGAGTTGGTGCCCATAAACTAGTAGTGTTTGTAGCTCCTTTTGTTTGTAGCTCATAAATCAATTAGGGGTTGTAGCTTCTTGGGCTGGTGCCCTAAACTTTGTAACAGATTTGATTGTGAGGCTAGATTAGAGCAGTAGACTCTAGCAGCATTTCTCACCCAGGTTTTTCCCATCTTGGGTTTTCCTTGTACATGATAGTGTTTTGTGATGTTCCTTTATGTGTGATTACACTTGTGATTAGTCTCTCCACTAGCTGGTATGTCTGCATTGTGCTAGATTCCATAACCAGTATACACACATAAGATAGTTAAAGAAAAAAATTTGAGAACCACTTATTCACCCCCCTCTCAGTGGTGCATTGTGTCTAAGAATTGGTATCAGAGCCTAGGTACCCTGTTTATCAATCTTTCTCTCACTTGAGTAGATTTTGGCTTAAGGACACAATGGTCTGTTTAGTGTCAATCCCTACTCCAGTGGTTAATGGATCAAACTATGCCATTTGGAGTTGCAAAATGGAAGTCTACTTGTCCTCCCTATGATATGATGTATGGATGGTAGTTGTTAATGGTCTTCCTAATAATGTCAGTTCTCCCACCAGTTCTGAAGAAGAAAGAATATGCAAGTGCAACGATGTAGCCATGAAGGCTATTTTCTGTGGACTCACCAATGTTGTTACCTCACAGGTGGATAAGTGTAGATCGGCAAAAAGTATATGGGATAGACTAAAGAAACTCTATGGAAATGAACCCTGCACCACTGAATTAGCTTGTGAGAGTGAGAAGAACAATGCAGCAGATAATGTGCAGATGAAAGAGGTAGTTCAAATTGTTGCAGTAGCATTGGTGATGAGGAGACTCATCTGTTCATGGCCCATGAGACATACATTGAGAATCACGCATCAAAAGGGGATAATGGAGAAAGATCCCACCAGTAAGATGTGTTTGGCAGCGACCTTGAAGAAGATGAAGAGGAAGGAGACAAGGTAGATAGATCTAGCAGGCAAGATCTATTTTGAAATAATGATGAAGAAGAAGAAGATGCAGAAGTTAATCTAGAAGGTAAATTGCTAAGTGCCCTTGTTGAAATGGAAAATGTTAGAAATGAACTTAAGGATTACAAGAAATCAGTTCATGTAGAATGCAGCCAATTGAGAACTTGCCTTGAAGATTCAAACAAAAAGGTTACTTTATTGACCACTCAACTAGATGAAGCAAAAAGAATGAAAGACAATTTGAAATCAATCTTGGATGCCAAGGAGAGAAGATGGGATGAATTTTTGCTAGACATGAATTCTAGGGACAATGGATGTCATGATCTGAAAAGTGAAATGGAGAATTTGAGAAATGAATACAAGTTGTTTGATAATGTTGCAGTTGTTAAGAAAAATCGGTTGATCAAATGTCTTGAAGATTCTAAGAAATGTATCTCAGTGTTGAACACTCATCAAGATAAAACCATGAAATGCAGGTGCAATGATTTATAGTTAGAGTTGGATGCCCAAAAGAAAATATGGGAGATGTTGCATCAAAAAGTGGAGACTGAAGGAAGTGAGTGTCCTAATATTAAGGATGAAGTTGCAAAGCTCACTTTAGAACTTGAAAAGTGCCAAGATGAGCTCAAACAGAGAAAGAACTATGATGGTGACATTGAAGCCTTGGATAAGATGTTAAACTAGCAAAAACATTCCAAGGACAATAGAGGATTGGGAAGTGGTACCAGTGAATACTCTGCAACCAAGGAGACCTCCCACAAAGATATTAAATTTGTCTCCTCAAATGGACATGGAAAGGGTCAAACCTTCACTTTCAAAAATGCTCCAAAGAAAAGGATGGATCTGACTACAACCGGTGAGGACATGAAGATGAGGGTGAAGAATGGTGCTTCATGGAGAAACAATGCAGATCTGAAAGGAAAAGGGAAAATAGAAGAAGATAGCTTCTCTGGAAGCAAGAACATGAGAAGGCAATCTAGAAGGCCTCTGATTAGTAGAAAACAAGGAGATGTTGCTACTCACACATCAAGACAAGTGTGGAAGATGAAGGGATCTGATGGAAGACCTACAAAGAATGAACATCCCAGAGTTTATACTCGAAGAAGTAGATATGGAGATGCCAAACCAGTAAGATCACCTCATGTTTGGCAAAACAAATTCATAAGTAATAAGCCTCTTTTCTCTGGTTATTGTTTTGCATGTAAAGATTATGGTCATAGAGCAGAAGAATGTAAAATGAGGTATAGGAATAGACAGAGTGTTCTTCCTAGGTATAATAAATCAGATGGCTATGGATTTCATGCATATAAGTAAATGTTTCACAAAGTAGAAACATGTGTGTTCCCTTTCCCGGTTATGCTAACATGAATCCATGCACTACTCCTAAAAAAATAAACATTACATGTTATAACTGCAATGGATTAGGTCATAGAAGTTATGAATACAAGAAGAAGAATATGCATTCCTTTGGCAATTGGTGGATCAATCATGTGATAGTTTTGATACTTAATGTTTAGTACAGATGCTAAGCTAATAAGATGAGAGGGGGGGGTGAATCATACAAACTTAATCTTCCATAAAAACAACTGATTCAACCTCGGTAACATATACTTCAGTAATGTAACCAAAATTGCTAAACATGCAAACTCATAAGCATATAAACATCATAACACTCATAACACCAGATTTAACGTGGAAACCCAAATAGGGAAAAACCACTGTGGGATTTTGGACCCACTAAGAAATATACTCTTCTAGAGTATGCTCGGTTAAAAGCAAATCCTGTTAAAGATTACAAACACATTGCTAGATGTGACCCGGTTAAGGGATTTCCCTCAGATCTGTTAGGATCTTCACCTTGTTAGAAGTGACCTTGTTAAAGAATTTCAAACACTCAATCAAAATGTCACCTTGCTAGAGGGTTTTACAAATAAGATTGTTAAGTCCACTCGGTTAAGAGATTTTCTGTCACTTTACAAAATAATAGTAATAAAAATCTATCTGCAACTTCACATCTAAAATGCTAAAGAAAATTCTTATTTTCTCAATAAAATTTAGTCATAGGACTTATCTTGTCCATCTGTCGGGCTCTATACTTTGTTATTCAAATAGTTCTTCAAGCTGATGTGCTTGGTAATCACTATGTAGCATCCCTATGTATACACTTGCCCACATACATTGCTTATCAACAGTTCCTTATTTATAAACAATTTGCCAACCACTTAATCTCCTTGATCACATATCCCATGATCAATCATAGCCATCAGATCTTTAAACTTGACCAGGTTCAATGTATCCTTCGATCTGAAAATGTTTTACCCTACCTTGGAACTTGCATACATTTCTTGGAACTTGTGGTAGGGTATTGCGGTTCAATCTGAGCTGTAGATCTTCTTGCCAATTTTCCTTTTCCATAGATTCTTTAACAAACTTCATGCACGGCATACCAATCGTTTAATCATAACTAGCTCATCAGCTTCCTTCATTAAATAATGCTTTTATTCATTCAATGCATTCTGTTATTACTTAGTTGCAACTCGGTAAATACTAAACTTCACTCGGTAGATATACTGCCTTCATTAACCGATAGCGATAACCTTAGGGTTTATCGACTAGGTTCCTTAGGGTTTACTGACTAGGTTCTTTCTCGGTAACATAGTATAGTATTAACCTTACAATCAACAACATATGTAGGATATCAAAACAATCTAAACATCATGATCTCATCATTGTCTAACTTTGTAATAGTTGCCCATTGAATAAATTATTTCTCCCCTTATTCATCACATTCTTTATGTGTCTTTTACCGACATCTTTATACTCACCAAATCATACTTCATAAGATATGGCAACATCATACTGAATTAGAAAATCAATTTCTTGACATCAATGACAAAATAATAATATTAAGATAGTAAACATCCTTTAGCAATTATATCCAGAATCATCAACAACCTTCTCAATATCCTAATTGAAATGCCAACAATCTCTCATTGTAATTGGAATGCCAACAATCTCCCTTTGTCTGTTATAATGCCAACAATCTCCCCCTTTGGCATTGATGGCAAAACCAATTGATTCGGATTCAGATTGCTGAAATGCTTAAATGCTCTCCCCCTATCATTAGACTTCCCCCCATACATTAGTCTTCTCCCCTTTTCTTCAGTCTTCTCCCCCTTTGACAGCAATGACAAAAAGTAAAGAACTAAAATATAATTGCTTCCTGTATGAAGTGATTTCCTATTGTTATGTGTCAACTTAGTCTCAGTCAGAGCATTTTGTCTTCAATTCCTGATCCCTGTATTGTTTCCTGCACACCTTTAGAAAACATCCTAAAGTGTGTAAATCAACATCAACTCCTAAAAGATATTTTGTAGAGTCGTCGAATTGATGCTTTCATTGAACTTGGTCAGTGAATGGAAGATAGGGGTAGGACCCCTAACTTACTTTTGAGATACTCAAAAGTGTCCCTTGGTAGTGGCTTGGTGAAGATATCTACTATTTGTTCATTTGTGCTAACATACTCCAACACCACTTTCTTCTCTTGAACTTCTTCTGTAAGATAATGATATTTGATAGAGATGTGCTTTGTCTTAGAGTTCATAACAGGATTCTTTGAAATGTTTATGGCACTAGTATTGTCACAGAATATAGTTACTGGCTCAGTAACTTTCTCATTTATACCTTCCAATAGTTGTTTGATCCATGCTATATTGGTACAATTCAATGCTACAGCAATGTATTCAGCTTATGTTGTTGACTTTGAAACACATCCTTGTTTCTTGCTAAGCCAACTCACTAGTCTTTCTCCTAAAAAGAAAGCTCCTCCACTTGTTCTTTTTCTGTCATCAATGTTGCCTGCCCAATCAACATCAGTATAGACTTTTAAATCAAAAACATTTCCTTTCTGATATACTAAGCCATAATCCTCAGTGCCTTTCAAGTATCTAAAAATTCTCTTGATTTCTATCATGTGTGTTTCCTTGGGATCTGTAGAGAATCTTGCAACTATACATACTACATGTGCTATATTTGGCCTACTGTGAACAACATATTGTAGCTTTCCAATCATGGATCGGTAAAGTGTCTCATCAATAGATGTAGATTCATCATTCTTTGATAATTTACAGTTGGTAGTCATAGGAGTACTTACTGGTTTTGAATCCTCCATTCCAAATTTCTTCAAGATTTCCTTTATGTACTTGGATTGAGTAATGAAAATCTCATCTTTCATTTGCAGTATTTGTAAACCTATAAAATACTTTATCTCGTCGATTAATGACATCTCAAATTCTTTGCTCATTTCATTTCCAAAGTTCTTGCATAGAGAGTCATTTCCACAAAAGATAACATCATCAACAAATATGGCTAAGATCAGTATTCCATTTTCATCATTCTTCATGTACATATTGATGTTTTCACTTGTCCTTATAAAACCAATCTTGATCAAATAAGAGTGTAATCTCTCATACCATGCTCTAGGTGCTTGTTTCAAACCATATAAAGCTTTGTTCAATTTACATACCCGATCTTTATTCTTGTCTTCAATAAATCCTTCAGGTTGTTCAATAAAAACTTCTTCTTCTAATATACCATTCAGAAATGCAGATTTGACATCCATTTGATATACCTTGAAATTCTTGTAAGCAACATATGCCAACAATGTTCTTACTGCTTCAAGTCTTGCCACAGGTGCAAAAGTCTCACCATAATCAATTCCTTCTTCTTGGGCATAACCTTTGCAAACTAATCTTGCTTTATTTCGAATGACATCATCTTTTTCATTCAGCTTGTTTCTGAAAATCCACTTTGTACCGATTATATTTTTGTCCTTCGGTCTTGGGACCAGTGTCCATGTGTCATTCTTCTTGATTTGATCAATCTCTTCTTGCATAGGATTTATCCAATCTTCACTGTTAAATGCCTCTTTCACTATTCTCGGTTCAAATTCAGATATCAAACATGTGTTTTGTCTCAGTTTGTTCCTTGTCATCACTAGATCATTCTTATCTCCTATAATATGACTTGATGCATGATGTCTTCTAACATACTTGGCTAATACAGGCTCGGTAGGCTCTGTATGATCTTCTTCATCACTCGGTAACTAGATATTCTCTTCATTTTCTTCAACAATTCTCTCGGTTAGACTTGTCGGTTGAACATAGACAAATCCTTCATAATCTTATGGTTCTTTGGAGTTTCCTTCATCATTTATTTCTACAAATTCATCAATTTTCACATTTGCACTTTCTACTATTTTGTTAGATGATTTGATCAGACATTGAAATGCTTTACTTCTAGAAGAATAACCAAGAAATGTTCCTTCTTCACTTTTCTGATCAAACTTGCCATTTCTATCATCTTTGTGAACATAGCATCTACTTCCAAAGATTTTAAAATAACTTACATTAGGTTTCTTGTCATACCAGATCTCATATGGTGTCTTCAAAGTTCCTTTCTTTAGTTGTACTTGGTTCAGGGTGTAAACTGTTGTGCTTATTGCTTCTCTCCAAAATGTTTGCGGCACTTTCTTTTCAATCATTAGGGTTCTGGCACAATCCACAATAGATCTGTTTCTTCTCTCAGCTATCCCATTTTGTTGTGGAGTTCTCGGTGCAGAGACTTGTCTTTTTATACCATGATCATTGCAAAATAAGTTGAACTCATCAGATGTGAACTCTCCTCCTCTGTCTAATCTAAAGACATTTCAGTTGTCTTCTTGTTTCATTTTCAACTCTTGCCTTGTATCATTTAAACATTTGAAAAGCTTCTGATTTTTCTTTTAAAAACATTACTGACATCATCCTTGAGTAATCATCCACAAATAATATGAAATATTTATCACCATAATAACTTTGAACTTTCATAGGAACACAAAGATCAGTGTGCACAAGATCTAAAATTCCCTTAGAAGTGTAGGACTTACTTGTAAAGCTTGATCTTGTCATTTTACCCATCTGGCATCCTCGGCACATAGCATTCTTAGGTTTTTCAAGACTCGGTAGACCTCTTACTCAGTGCTTCTTGCTTATTTTGATCAGATTATCAAAATTTACATGACAAAATCTTTTATGCCATAACCAGGTATCATCTATCTTTGCATATAGACACTTATTCCGAGTTGAGTCAAGGTGAAATGTGTTACCTTTTGTTTGTGTCCCGGTAGCAGCTAACTTTTCATGCTTGTCATGAACTTTGACAATTCCTTTCTGAAATTCTATTCGGTACCCTGTGTTGTTTAGCTATGCTACACTCAACAAATTGTATTTCAAACCTTTAACCCAATAAACATCATTGCATTTTGCATTGTCAAGAAGTGTTATAGATCCTTTACCTTTTACCAGATATGGTGCATCATTACCAAATCTTACATAGCCTCCATCATAATCTTCTAATATAACAAACTTGTGTTTATCACCCGTCATGTGATGTGAGCATCCACTATCTATGATCCAAGAATCATTAGTATTTATGTGAGATATTAGGGCTTTTTCTTCATACCTTTCTTCATTTGATCCATCTTTGATAGCCACATAAACTACTTCCTTTGTATCAGTTTCATCTGATTTATCATCATTGGATTCCTCATCGGCTATTAAGCATGACTTTCTATCTCTTCTTATGAAGTCTCGGTGTCCTCTGTAATGATTATCTTTCTGTCTATCATCTCGGTAATCTCTCTTTTCAGTAGAATCTTTGTCAGGACAGTTAGAAGCCATATGTCCTATCTGTAGGTCCTGGGGACAACTGAGAAGGGGGGGGGTAAATCAGTTGTCTAATAAATTCAAACCAAAATCTTATTAACCAACTTATTGCTTAATACCGGTAAGATAGTCAATTGTGCCGGTAAACAATGTTAATAGGAAATGTTGTACCGGTAAGAATTAATGCATGAAACATAAGCACAAAGTCAACCACAGCACATGACACAAATATTTGTACGTGGAAACCCTGTAAGGGGAAAAACCACGGTGGGAAAACTTACCCACAATCAGATGATACTACTACAGATAGTAAGTGTACAAGAGGGGTCTGCACATGCAAAAAGGCCAACAACCTAGAGCTCACTGCTCAAACACAAATGGGAGTCACACTGACTATATTTGGATGGTTAAATCCAATGAGTATGTACTGCACAAAATAGCATCTTCATATGCTGGATTCAGTACTGCTGTAATGCTGATATGCTTTTACAAAAACCTAGCTTCACCTTCAAATGATGTCTTTGTGTATACCTCTGCTTAATCTCGCATATACCTTCTTATAATTCTTTTTGCATTCCACACTTGATCTTACAAATAAGATCTTACATTTATACCATACCCTAAGACCAATTTTAGTAGGTCGGCTCTACAAGATATTGCAATAAAACATTTTACAAATAATATAATATCCAATGCAATAACCGATTGAACATGTCGGCTTAATGCATTTACAACAATAATAAATCATCTTCATAGCGTGCCATGCTGATCTGGAAAAGATAAACCTGCCGGTGTAACCCTAGATAACCTGGACCTATTTGTCGGTAAAGGCAAATATGCAAATAAGAATATACCAATGATATTACTTCAAGGAAAAGTTTCCACATGATGCCTTCGACATTACCAAGTGTCTTCCATGTCATTGCATGTACCGGTGTACATTATATCCTATCGGTTAACCATATATTGGAGATTGTTGAACAGTTTACTGAATGCTGGTGAATGTTGTTGGATCTCCAAAGTAGGTGTATTTAGCTAGTGTTGACATCAACGACAAAACCATACCAAAATACCAACAATCTCCCCCTTTGGCATTGATGGCAACACAAGATGGAAAAACCATCAAAGTGCCAAAAATAGAAATGCCAAGTACAAAAACCAATTCTCCCCCTAGGAGTAATATGTGTTTACCCAAAGATTTATTTTCAATATCAATCTCTCATACCAATCTCTCCTCAAAAAGATAATGCATTTTTCCATATATCTCTCCCCAATGTTTTTCCATATATCTCTCCCCCTTTGACATCAAATGCCAAAGTCACAAAAAGGTCAAGTTCATACAAAATACCAATCAATTCAATATACCAACTACTCCCCCTAACAAGTAGCTTTCTCATCAAATACCGGAATAAAAGATTTGTCCATTTAATTCTGTCGGTTGATGACAATCATCAACTGTCTAAGTCTCTACCGGTGGAGGTAAGACTCCGAGCTGATCTCTGAGATACTCAAAAGTTTCCTTAGGCAAAGGTTTTGTAAAAATATCTGCAAGTTGTTCTTTAGTATTCACATAAACCAGTTTTATTTCCTTTTCTTCAACTTTTTCCCTTTGAAAATTCAGTTTGATAGAAACATGTTTTGTTTTAGAATGTAATACTGCATTCTTAGATATATCAATTGCTGCAGTGTTATCACAATATATAGTAATAGGTTCCTTGCATTTTACAACTCTGTTTCTTACTTAACCAAAGTACCTATGTACAGTTTGTTGCTACTGCAACATATTCTGATTCTGCTATTGATAAAGATGTACAACTCTATTTCTTACTTAACCAAGAAACTAATCTCTTTCCAAGAAAGAATGCTCCTCCAGTGGTGCTCTTTCTATCATCCACATCTCCTACCCAATTTGCATCTGTGTAGGCATATAGATCAAAATTTTCATCTTTAGGATACCATAATCCAAGATTTGTTGTGCCTTGTAAGTACCAAAAAATCCTTTTTACTATTGATTCATGATTTTCCTTGGGATTACTCTGAAATCTAGAAACTATACATATTGCATTCATAATATCAGGTCTAGTTTGTGTCAAATATAGTAAACCTCCTATCATAGATTTGTATCTAGTTGGATTAACAGGTGTAGATTCATCCCTTTGAGATAATTTGTCATTTGTAGTCATAGGTGTGCTTACCGGTTTAGAGTTCTCCATCCCAAATTTCTTGAGTAGTTCTTTCAAATACTTAGATTGACTCAAAAATATGCCTTTATCAGTCTGTAAAATCTGCAATCCTAAAAAGAATTTTATTTCTCCAATCATAGACATTTCAAATTCATGTTGCATTTTAAAAGAAAATTATCTGCATAATCCATCTTCTCCTCCAAAGATTATATCATCAACAAATACTTCCATAATCAAAATGTCATCATTAGTTACTTTGTAATATAAATTGCTATCTGCATTTCCTCTAGTAAAACCAATTTTTAAGAGATACTTATCCAATCTTGCATACCAGGCTCTTGGAGCTTGTTTTAGTCAATACAGAGCTTTTCTTAATCTGCAAACCATATCATTGTTATCTGTCAAAGAAAATCCATCAGGTTGTTCAATATAAACTTCTTCTTCAAGATCTCCATTCAAAAATGCACATTTAATATCCACTTGATAAACTTTGTAATCCTTGTGAGCTGCAAAGGCTAAGAATAATCTAATTGCTTCAATTCTGGCTACCGGTGCAAAGGTTTCATTGTAATCAACTCCTTCTTTCTGAGAATACCCCTTACAAACTAGTCTTGCTTTATTCCTAACAACCTTACCATATTCATTGAGTTTGTTTCTAAATACCCATTTGGTTCCAATTACATTTTTATTTTCAAGTCGGGGAACTAATGTCCAAGTATTATTTTTCTCAATTTGTCCTAATTCTTCTTCCATAGCTTTAATCCAAAATTTATCTTCACATGCCTCATTGATAGATAATGGTTCAATTTGAGAAATAAGACATACCTCTTCATTTGCCAATCTTCCTCTTGTCATGACTCCTTTAAATTTGCTTCCAATTATCTAATCTTCAGAATGATTCAGTCTTACATACTGGGGTGTCTTAGTCTATTGTTGTTCTTCAATTAATGTGGTATCCTCTGATGATACCGGAGTAACTGGGTCATCATTCTATACTGGTGGATTTACTGTTGGTTCATTTGTCATAATTTCTGTTACCGGTTCAGAGTGAGGTTCCTCTGAATTGTTCATCAATCTTTACATTTGTACTCTCAACAATTTTCTGTAATCTTTTATTAAAACATCTAAAAGCTTTACTCTTAGATGAATAACCAAGAAATATTCCTTCATCACTTCTAGGATCAAACTTGCCAATATACTCATCTCTTCTAATATAACATTTACTTCCAAAAATTCTGAAATACTTAAGAGTAGGAGTATTACCAAACCATAGTTCATGAGGGGTCTTACCAGTTTCACCTTTGATGTGAACTTTGTTGAATGTATAGACAACATTGCTTACTACCTCTCTCCAGTATACATGTGGTAGATTTGCTTTTGATAACATACTTCTTGCTGCATCCAAAATAGTTATGTTTTTCCTTTCAACAACTCCATTCTATTGTGGTGTCTGAGGTGCTGATAACTATCTTTTGATTCCATTCACTTCACAGAATGTATTAAAATCTCTAGATGTGAATTCTCCTCCTTGATCTGATCTTAGACATTTAATTTTCTTACCGGTTTCATTTTCAACCATTGCTTTGAATAGTTTGAACTTCCCAAGTGCTTCTGATTTTTCCCTGAGAAAAGTAACCCAACACATTCTAGAATAATCATCAATAATTAGCATGAAATATCTATCACCTTGTAAGCTTTTAGTTCTAGTAGGACCACATAAATCAATGTGAATTAAATCAAGAGCATTATTGGATTTTTTTGGAATACTTTTGAAACTAGCTCTAACCTGTTTTCCAAATTGACATTCCTTGCAAATTGTATTCTGAGGTTTCACAATTTTAGGTAGATCTCTAACTGCCTTAGAAGTATTGATTTTTACCATGCAATCAAAATTTACATGACATAGTCTTTTATGCCATAGCCAACTTTCATCTATATGAGCAATTAAGCATGCTTTTTCACTGTTATTCAAATGAAAGATATTACCTCTAGTCTGATTACCGGTTTCAATTTCCAAACCAGTTCTATTCATGATTTTGCATTTTCCATTTTTAAATTGTAACTGAAAACCTTTCTCAACTAATGGACCAACACTTAAAAGATTATTTTTTAATCCTTCAACATAGTAAACATTTTCAGTGTTATGTTTACCATCAAGAGATATTGAACCCTTACCTTTGATTGAACAGGCTTTGTCATCTCCGAATCTTACTAAACCTCCATTGTATTCTTGAAAGTTCAAGAATTTGCCTTTGTCTCGAGTCATGTGATGTGAGTATCCTGAGTCAATAATCCATTCATCCTTTGATTCAACTTTAGCTGCTAGGGCTTGTTCTACCAGTGGAGCAATAGGTACCGGTTGATCTTCTGTTATAGCAACAAAGACCCATCTATTGTCTGATGGATCCTCATCAGAATCATCAGTCACACCTTCATCAGCAATGTAACAGGATTTATCTTTTTTTTTCTTAAATCTGTATCTCTGATATTCAGGATTAGGTTTGTATGTCCTTCTAGCTTCTTCTCTTAGTCTAGCATGTCTATCAGGGCATCTTGAAGCCATATGACCAATCTTATTGCAATTGAAACATTTAAAGGGTGCTTTACCTTCATACTTACTTCCAATTGGACCTTTTGGCATTTTTCTTGCAAATAGTGCTTCAAGTTCTTCAAGCTCTTCATTCTCCTTTTTGGTTTCTTCAAGTTCTCTTGCATAAAAGGCTCTCCAGTTTGATTTGTCAAAACATGGAGCAGATGATGTTGATGCTTTGAAGGCCAAATCAGTTTTTATAGCAACAGGACCAAATTCCTCTATTTCAAAAGCTGAAAGTTTTCCAATCAATGTATCCCTAGTTACTGATGTATTAGGCATTGTTCTCAGCTCATTAATAGCAGTAACCTTCATTTTATATGCTGGTGGCAAACCTCTTAAGATTTTTGAAACAATCTCATCTTCACTCAAGGTTCCTCCACAACATTTGATGCCTAAAACAATTTCATTTACTCTTTCCATAAAGGCAGAAATTCTTTCATCTTCTTCCATTTTCAGATGTTCATACCTGACTCGGAAGCTTTCAAGTTTTGCAATTTTGACTGTGGAATCCCCTTCATTCAGTGTTTCCAAATGATCCCAAATAGATTTTGTAGTAGATCTATCTAATAATCCCATGATTTGTTGATCTGATAATGCGCTCAAAAGTGCTTCCCTTGCTTTGCAATCATTTTCTTCATCTTTACCTAGAGTAATAGGAGCAGGCTGACTAGCTATAGCAGCAGTATAACCATTCTTAGCAACTTCCTATATGTCTTTACCAATGCAATTCAGATGTGTCTCCATTCTGATTTTCCATATTCCATAGTTGGTTCCATCAAGTTTAGGACTATCCTTCCTGAAATAATTAGTAGACATTGGATCTCCTCAAGTTGTTAAACTTCTGCAAAAAGAGGAATAGGCTCTGATACCAATTGTAGGTCCCAGGGACAACTGAGAGGGGGGGTGAATCAGTTGTCTAATAAATTCAAACCAAAATCTTATTAACCAACTTATTGCTTAATACCAATAAGACAGTCAATTGTGCCAGTAAACAATGTTAGCAGGAAATATTGTACTGGTAAGAATTAATGCATGAAACATAAGCACAAAGTCAACCACAACACATGACACAAATATTTGTATGTGGAAACCCTGTAAGGGGAAAAACCATGGTGGGAAACCTTACCCACAATCAGATGATACTACTGCAGATAGTAAGTGTACAAGAGGGGTCTGCACATGCAAAAAGGCCAACAGCCTAGAGCTCACTGCTCAAACACAAATGGGAGTCACACTGACTACAGTTGGATGGTTAAATCCAATGAGTATGTACTGCACAAAATAGCATCTTCATATGTTGGATTCAGTACCGGTGTAATGCTGATATGCTTTTACCAAAACCTAGCTTCACCTTCAAATGATGTCTTCATGTATACCTTTGCTTCATCTCGCATATACCTTCTTATAATTCTTTTCGCATTCCACACTTGATCTTACAAATAAGATCTTACATTTATACCATACCCTAAGACCAATTTTAGTAGGTCGGCTCTACAAGATATTACAATAAAACATTTTACAAATAATACAATATCTAATACAATAACCAATTGAACATGTCGGCTTAATGCATTTACAACAATAATAAATCATCTTCATAGCGTGCCATGCTGATCTGGAAAAGATAAACCTGCTGATGTAACCCTAGATAACCTGGACCTATTTGCCGGTAAGGCAAATATGCAAATAAGAATATACCAATGATATTAATTCAAGGAAAAGTGTCCACATGATGTCTTTGACATTACCAAGTGTCTTCCATGTCATTGCATGTATCGGTGTACATTATATCATGTCGATTAACCATATACCAGTGATTGTTGAACAGTTTACTGATTGCCGGTGAATGTTGTTGGATGTAGGTGTATTTAGCAGGTGTTGACATCAATGACAAAACCATACCAAAATACCAACACTATCTTATCACAATTGAAACATTTCAAAGGTAGTTTTCCTTTATACTTACCTTTGCCTCTCGATAACCTTCTGGCTAATAGTGCTTCAAACTCTTCTTGCTTTCTGATTTCCTTGTATAGTTTGTGCACTTTTTCCATGTTCTGTGAAATCTCTCACTTCCTCCACTATGATCCCCTTCAGTGTACTTACTCATTCTATCATTGTAATCATCAGATTCACCAATATGAAAAGAACTAAATGCATACTCAACTTTATTTACCAATGACCCACTATTATCAAAGTTACTTAACTCAAATGCATGTAGCTTACCAATAGTAGCATCTAAAGAAACTGACATACTGGGTATAGACCTTAATTCATTGATTGCAGACACTCGGATTGCATAAGCTGGTAGAAGGGTTCTTAACAACTTACTTGTTATATCCTTTTCTTCAATAGTTCCACCTGCTCCTTTGATTTGATTGACAATCTCCTTTAGTCTTGTACTGTACTAGGTTATGTTCTCACCTTCATTCATCCTCATAGATTCAAGTTGCCCTCTTAGACTGTCCACTTTTGCTCTTTGAACATGTTCATCTCCACCATACACAGATATGAGCTTGTCCCACATTGCCTTTGCATCATTGCGGCCTTCTAGATCATTAAACTCTGAGTCGGTCAATGCAGATGTTATTTTAGTCATTGCTTGGATATGTTCTTTCTTTGCCTTTATCTCTTCCATTGTCAATGGATAGGTGCTCGATATAATGAAATCATTCTCCAGATAATATACAACATATTCTCCAACTCTTGATAGGTGCAGCTTCATCCTTTTCTGCCATGTAGAGAAACTTGACTTGTTCAGTTTCGATGCATCCCTCTTGTACATCTTTGGATCTTTGTCTCAAGTACCTTTAAACTTTTCTTCTGGAGTCCAAAGCTCTGATACCAATTGATAGTTCTGATACTTAATGTTTAGTACAAATGCCAAGCTAATAAGATGAGAGGGGGGGTGAATCATACAAACTTAATCTTCCATAAAAACAACAGATTCAACCTCGATAACATATACTTTAGTAATATAACCAAAACCGCTAAACATGCAAACTTATAAGCATATAAACATCATAACACTCATAACACCAGATTTAACATGGAAACCGAAATAGGGAAAAACCATTGTGGGATTTTGGACCCACTAAGAAATATACTCTTCTCGAGTATACTTGGTTAAAAGCAAATCCTGTTAAAGATTACAAACACATTGCTAGATGTGACCCGGTTAAGGGATTTCCTTCAGATCTATTAGGATCTTCACCTTGTTAGAAGTGACCTTATTAAAGGATTTCAAACACTCAATCAAAATGTCACCTTGCTAGAGGGTTTTACAAATAAGACTATTAAGTCCACTCGGTTAAGAGATTTTCTGTCACTTTACAAAATAATAGTAATAAAAATCTATCTGCAACTTCACATCTAAAATGCTAAAGCAGATTCTTATTTGCTCAATACAATTTAGTCATAGGACTTATCTTGTCCATCTACTGGGCTCTATACTCTGTTATTCAAACAGGTCTTCAAGCTTCTGTGCTCGGTAATCACTAGTAGCATCCCTGTGCATACACTTGCCCGCATACATTGCTTATCAACAGTTCCTTATTTATAAACAATTTGCCAACCGCTTAATCTCCTTGATCACATATCCCATGATCAATCATAGCCATCAGATCTTCAAACTTGACCAGGTTCAATGTATCTTTCGATCTGAAAACGTTTTACCCCGCCTTGGAACTTGCATACATTTCTTAGAACTTGTGCTAGGTTATTGTGGTTCAATATGAGTTGTAGATCTTCTTGCCGATTTTCCTTTGCCATAGATTCTTTAACAAACTTCATGCACGACATACCAATCATTTAATCATAACCAGCTCATTAGCTTCCTTCATTAAATAATGCTTTTATTCATTCACTACATTCTGTTATTACTCGTTTGCAACTCGGTAAATACTAAACTTCACTCGGTAGACATACCGCCTTCATTAACTGATAGCGATAACCTTAGGGTTTACCGACTAGGTTCTTTGCTCGGTAACATAGTATAGTATTAACTTTACAATCAACAACATATGTAGGATATCAAAACAATCTAAACATCATGATCTCATCATTGTCTAACTCTGTAATAGTTGCCCATTGAATAAATTATTTCTCCCCTTATTCATCACATTCTTTCTGTGTCTTTTACCGACATCTTTATACTCACCAAATCATACTTCTTAAGATATGGCAACATCATACTGAATTAGAAAATCAATTTCTTGACATCAATGACAAAATAATAATATTAAGACAGTAAACATCCTTTAGAAGTTATATCCATAATCATCAACAACCTTCTCAATATCCTAATTGAAATGCCAACAATCTCTCATTGTAATTGGAATGCCAACAATCTCCCTTTGTCTATTATAATGTCAACATCATGCTCAGTGTGAGAGTAGTTACAAGGGATATGAGCAACATAGACCTGCTTGGAACAAAAGGAGAAGTACTCTTGCACAATCAAGGGATTCAAGGAAACCGGTAACCAGCCATAATGGCATGATCAAAAAAGGAAGAGAAAACTGGTATGTTAGAAGGTTCCCCAATCATGAGATTGGCATGGATTTTGTATACTACTATAGCCCTATCTGCAGAGAGAGGACCAATGAGGAGAAGAAGGTTAACCCTGCTCTCAAGACCACAAATGTGGAAAGGAAAGAAATCAAGTAGACATGGAGGAAGAAGCTGGAAGATAAGAGCATGGATCGGCATTGTGCATTCAATGCACAAGTGATATCTCCTATGGCTTAAAGGAGATGCAGGACTTGGGGGGAGTTACATATTAACCAGATTATTCACCCCTTAGTTGAAAGAACAGATTTTTTTAGTGGCGAATCTTCGCCAATTGACGAATTCCGCATTTTTTTTTAGGAAATGGTGAATAGTCTGGGGCAACATAGTGGTTAAATCGCCTAGAATTTTGGAGTTAACGGTCCACTTTATTCTAGCTTTGTCATTGACCACACATCGTTTGATGTGCATGCCTGTAATATTCACCTGGAATCACTCAGACGTGGGTATTAGATCACCTCTATTATTCACCAGAAATAGTAAAACGACCCTGAACCCAGGACCTATTTCGCCAACGATAAATTAAATGTTCATTGCACACGTCGGCCAATTTTGCCTATTGTTAAATTTCATGTTAAGCATGATGAGGCCCAATTTTCCAATATCAATTAAAAAATTATAAGCATTTGAGGACCCATTTCGCCCCACTTAAATCAAGATGCATTTTGAAATGCCCACAAAATTTGCCAAAAATGCAATCATGGATTGATATAAATACAATAGAAAGTTTGAAACAATCTTTCTTACAATTTGTTCATGTCTAATTAGTAAATTTGGGAGCTCTCGATTCGCATTCCACAATTTGAGTTGGAACGTTAAAGTTGATTGTAGGGCGGAGGGCCAGAGTTACAATCTTGCAACACAGGCCCAGGCATTTCTGATTCCCAATTCAGAGAATTGAGAAGGCATAAAGGTGAGTAATCATTTCTTCATACTTGATAGTATTAGTTTTAATTCGTAGTGAGAGGTCAAGACTCAAGATGTCAGACATGGGTGAGACTCGGGGTGGTGAAAGGATTGAGATGTTAGACAAGGGTGAGACTGAGACTCCTTAGGGTGGTGAAGGGATTGGGATGTTAGACAAGGGTAAGACTCCTCAGGGTGGTGAAATTGTTGGGATTGGGAGGCCATCAAAATGCCCAAAATTTAAAGATACTACCATAAAGTCCTACTTTGGAATTGGCAAAGTTTCTGGTCCATCAACTTTTGCAGTTGCAAAAGCCATTCATTGTAGCTCACCACCACTACAAGGTGGGATTGTCATTGAGTTAAATGCATCAAATGAGGATGATAATACCAACATGATAGAAGATGTTCTAAGGGATACCCACAATGAGATAATTGACTCGGATGCAAATGCTAGTACTGAAGATGATGTTGGTAGGAAGAAAAGAAAAAGGAAAGTAAAACTAGGGTGGGAGTGGGAAATGACAAGGAGTTTTAAGATTGATTGGGAAGCAAAGTACCCATTCATTGAACTAGTCCCAAACAATGATGCTCAACCAATAGAATGCAGGTGTAAGCTTTGTAGCTGGAAAACTAAAAGAGAGAAGAAGATGTGGCTAAATCTTGACACCATAGAAAAGCATATTGGTAAGGTTTATGAAAAACAAATCATAGACGGAAAGGAAACACTAGTAGTAAGATGGAAATCAAAGGAAGAATGTCTTCATGTTAAGTATTCCATGGAATATGAAGAGCATAACCACAAAATGACATTGATTGGTAATAGTGGAAAAACAATCAAGGTTGGGCTTGAACATGCAGCGAAAGATGCAAACCTGGCAAAGACTGTTCATATGAGTGTTATTTTTCAAATTTTATTGAGAGGGCATCCTATGAAAGATTTCCTAGAATATAATAATTTATTATCTTTTTTGAATGTCCCTCACTATCCTATATCATATTGGTCAATAAATGTTGGATGGGAAATGTCAAACTGTCTCATTGAGATGGAAAAGCAAAATTTATAGGAGAGTGTAAAAGAGTCAAAATTCATTTTATTATCCATAGATGAAGTTATTGTGGTAGATAACACTACTTGGGTCTATATGCATGTGTATACTATAAAAAAACACGTATGTCAAACTCATCTACTTTATGTTCATAAAATGAGGGGCAATTCAACAGCAAAAAATTTATATTTAGAAGTTAAGAAATCTTTGAATGAAATTGCTGGTATGGATGACTTGACAATTGCCAATGAGTTGGTGTGTGTTGTGTTGGCATTTTTTATGTTTATGTTGTGATTGTCATTGATGGACACACACTTGTATTGAGATCCCCTTTATATGTATGAGCTCATGCTCAACCGGTATTTGTTCCAACCGGTATGTTGTATTCTAGTCTTTAGACTAGTGGTGATTTTGCAGAATGTGTTTCCCAGTCTGAAGCGGCATGTCAACCTCAAGTGGTTCGCAAATCACAAGCGGTACGAGGAAAGCAAAGTGGCACAACACATTCTTACCAGTCTTCATTTTTGTCAAACCGGCAACCGGCATTTTGTATGAACCGGTAACACTCTATGATGAGTTACCAACCGGCATTTTGTATGAACCGGTAACACTCTGTGATGAGTTACCAACCGACATTTTGTGATGAGTTACCAATCCACCGATTGTTTGATAGTGTCAACACATTGATGGTGATTCTTGTGTCGTGTTACTGAGTATGTCTAGATTCGCTGAACCTAGGAAATTGTAATGTAATCCTATTGGACCAACATGAAATCAGATTCCTTTAAAAGGACATCATGTCTAGGGTTTTTCGTGTGGTTGAAGAAGTTGCGAATAGGGTTGAGCTAGGGTTTAAGGTGGAAGTGGAGAGCGATCTTATCAGAGAAGATCAAGTTGTAACTGAGAGAGATAGAGAAGACTGAAGTAATGCTGGAATGCATTAGCTGTGAGCAATACTGGATCTAACCAAGCAGTTTGTGCTAGTAGATAGATCAAATACTTGTTGATTACTCACATCTTTGACAAGTTTGTAGCCCTTAACCGGGTAGGCCTCAAAGCCTTTTTAAAATCCTCTAACAAGGTGGTTCACACATGTGAATCTAAAATCCTCTAACAAGGTAGTCTTTAATCGGACTTATCTCCTAACAAAGATTGAGATTCCTAACAGAATATGTTATGGTAAAGAACATTGTAAGACCTTAACTGGTCTGACCTTAACCTGTCTGGTTTCTATTCTATAGATAGTGACGTGTGAGTTCCATCTCATCGTGGTTTTTCCCAGTTGGGTTTCCACGTCAAATATCTTGTGTTATGGTTGTATTGCTTTTGTGGGTGAATGGTTTATTTGCATTTTGGTTTGTATGTGTGATAACCGGTTTGATTGTCAGACTGCTTTACCGGTTTATCTCTAGACTGTGTAAGTGTTTTAGTGAAAAGATTTTTGGCATACTAATTCACCCCCCCCTCTTAGTATTCATCAATTGGTATCAGAGCCAACCTTTCTATAAGTTTAACCACTTGGAAAGAGATATGGGGGAATACACATTGAGGGAACTTACTCAACAGCTCACTAAGTCTGAGCAAGCCTATGATGATCTTATGGTCAAATACAAGGCATCTCAAGCAAAAAGAAGAGAACATGCAGAGAGGCTAATGGAACTATCTGAAAGTAGTTCTGAAGATGAAGCTAACATGGAAGCTATGATTGTTGAAGTGAATAAGCTGAATGATTCAAACTCCAATTTGAGAAAGGATTTGGAAGGACTGACTATTCGGTTTAGCCAAGAGCTTGAGAACCAGAGAAAAGCTGAAGATCTGGTAAAAGACAGAGATCATGAGATCTCCAAGTTGAAACATGAGATTGGTGCACTAACTGCTTGCCTTCATGAGAGTAGAATGGAAAAAGAAGACATGCAAGGAGAACTGAACATTGCCATCTCTAAAAATGCAAGTCTTATGGAGACAAACACTGCTATTTCCACATAACTCTTTGAATCAAAGGAAATACTAGCTAAGTTTGGCAAAAGTATAGTAAGGCTAGAGCAAAAGCTTGAGTCATCTAGACCGACAAAGAATACCAATGGTCCTGGTTTTTATGGACATGAGGAAGGAGAATCCTCAGGAACAAATGTTGAAGCAACAAAGAAGCAACCGGCACTCAAAGGAAAAGGTAAGTAAAAATTCAAACCTGTTTGCTTTAACTGTCTTAAAGAAGGACACATGCCAATGTATGTAGGAGCAAAGCCTACAATAATTTTCCTTATTTTATCAACAATGTACCTAGATCCAATAAGTTTAATGGTCATTGTTATGCATGCAACAAGTTTGGGCATAGAGCATTTGAATGCAGGTCTATAATGGATAACATTGGAAGATATCCTCAGAGGACCAAAGGAACTGGTCCTGAATCTTTTATGAACCGGAACCACAACCGGTTTAATGTCTTCAATCATTAGTCAAGAAGCAGTGGTCATCAAGTGGCAACCGGATGGAGAGAAAGTTGTATGATCTATCATGGTCATGGTCACACTGCTGCAACATGCAGAAGGAAGAATGGAAACATGTACAATGGACCTTGGAAAGCACCTGGACTTGTTTGCTATCACTGCAACAAATCGGGTCACATTGCAAGATTCTGCAGAAGCAGAAGAAGTATATCTGATGATATACCGGTCAGTTAGGAAGGAGAAATAGATGTTGAAAAAGTTCAAGAAGACATGAAGAAAATATGGAAGAAGAAACTAGTATTATTGGAGGAGGAACCGGTTTTTGCACCTAGTGTGGAAATATCGAAACCAGCAAACTAAGCCTCAAAGGCTTAGGGGGAGCAAATGGCAAAATTCTTTCAAACCCCTGGTTAACACCGGTAAAATACCTTAACCGGTATGCTACACCTGTCACTTGGCAGAAGACCGGAAATGGTAAAGAGCCAAATTAGGGTTTACGCCCTAATATAGGAGCATTAATGATGGTAGGTGAAAGACATGTATAAATGCAATTTTCAAATCATTTCTCACTATCTATTTTTGAGCAAAGAAAATTTTTCAAGTGCAGAGCGAAGAAAAGGCGATTTGAGCTTAGATTTTGAGAAATTGGAGAGCTTTGAAAGAGATTCAAATATAGTTTGCAAGCGGTAGTGGAGAACTCAAAGTGGTGATTTGGCATCCGATGGAGAGCAAAGTAAAGCAGAATTAGGAAGCCCTAATTTCGCATTAGAAAGGTATTTTTTGTATTCTTGAAATACTCTTCAATGGCTTCCACATCTCATACCAATTCAAGCACATCTATGGAGTCAAAAAATTTCATTCAAAGAAAGGGCAAATATAATGCTTTGTCACAAGTTCTAGCTGGAGTCATAGTCGAAGAAGGAATTTCAGACTATATTGATTGCAAGATAGAAGACCTAGGGTCCTTAGCCATTCATACTCAATTAGGTCTATTTTGCGGAAAGGACAAAAGGATCAAACTGGAGTTCAGTATCTTAGAAAAGAAGAAACTCCATAATGCGGTGTATTTTCTGGAAGATTTCATAGAGGATCACATCAAAATCATTTTGAGCAGAGTCCATGGTGACAAGATGTACCTGGAGAGAATGCATGATATCACACCTGAGGCAATTCATGCAGTCACCGGTTTCTGCAACACAGGGGAAGTGCCAGCCCTGAGAACGGTAAGCAAAACGGAAATGACCAAGTTCACCAGTTCAACAAGTGATTCACGAGGTATGACAGTTAATCCTATCAAGGATGAACTGGTAAAATACGCCTACATGGTGATAGGCTACAAGACATTCTCAGCCAGTAGGATTAATTTTGTATTTGCTACAACAGTAAATGTCGCTTACCGAATGATCATAGAGGATAAATCATTCGACTTATGCACTAGTATGTAGAGGCAACTCCTGTTAAATCTCAAGGCAATCAAAAAGGACAATTCACTGAGATTTAAGTTTGGATAACTACTGGTAGGGTTGTTTTTCTATTTCCAAGGCTACTTTCCAGGTGTAGGAGATGTCCAGTGGTCCCCTGACCAACCGGTAACCAAGCAGATAAAGGAAAGTGTGCAAGCCATTGGAACCAGCTACCCTGAGATACTAAACAAATACTTTGATGAGTTCAAAAGAAAGATGAGTCAGAGGATGCGAATCTCAGGTGACATAGTGAAGAAGTATGAAGATGACATCTGTTTCACTATTCAGGTTGACAAATGTCTAATGGAGGTTGTTGAGCCTAGAATGGAGGAAGTGGAGCCTATGGGCTATGAGGTCATGTTTGACATGATGGAAGGGTATGCTTCAACCCTTATTTCCTCGCCTCTTGATCCAAAGGTGAAGTGAACCGGAACCTACTTGGAGAGGATCGCACTAGTTGAAGAACCATCGGTGAAAAAGGGAAAAGAACTGGCAGCCAAGAAAGCTAAGGTAGTACCTGCGGCATCAGCACTAGCTACCACTGAGACTCCAAGAGTGACCAAGCGGTCACTGGCAAAGAAGAAACTGGAGGTAACACCAGAAAAAGTCTTTGAAAGAAAGAGGAAGACTAAGGCAAATGAATCGGACTCCGAAGAAACTGAGTCTGATGAATAGCCAAAGAAGGCTAGATAGACCAAGAAGGTGAAGAAGAATGAACCAGCAACATCCGCACCGGTAAATATAGATATCTCCTCTTACAAACCTTTGACACATTGTCAAATAACAGTAAAGAATATTAGGAGAAAGTTACTTCATGATTTAATTGATTATTATGATGATTTCAATAGTGAAGAAAAAGATGAAGTACTGCAGGAAATCATTCTTTATTTATGCAAAAATGACCGATCACCATCAAAGATTAAATCTCAGACACCGGATTCATTGTTTAAAGCATTGGATAACAAATGGTGCATTACCATTGAAAAGGAACAAGAGATTAGGGAGAAATTTTTTGCACATTACTTCCCCGAACTCTCAAATTCAAAATTATTTGATGTATTAGATCAAAATAAAGGTCTCTTCTTCACAAGGAGAAGAAGACTCTGGTTGTTGGAAGGGAGAGTTGATGATGTAGAAAAGGATACACATCAACACATGGCCCATGCTATCAGCTCACACAAACCTCAAATGGCCAACCTCCAAGCGGAAAAGGAACCGGTTATTTCCAAACCAGATGAAGTTTTTGATGAGGAAGGAAACCTGGTGGAGGAACCAATCAACACCATAGATGTCGATGCCCTGGATATAGAAGATGTTACTCAAGACATACCTTCTAAGGGAACTGAACAGGGGCAACAGGCCGATCAGGGTGGTGAACAAGCTGTGGACACACAGCAAGCGGCAAAAGAATAGGAAGAGAAAAAGAAGAAGGATGAAGAAGAGAAACGGAAAAAGGAGGAAGAGAAAAAGAAAGAGGAAGAGGAGAAAAGAAAAGATGAAGAGAAAAAGAAGCAAGAAGAATAAAGGAAAAAGAAAGAAGAAGAGGACAAGGAAGAAAAGAAGAAGAAGGAAGAAGAAGAAAAAAGGAAGAAGGAAGAAGAAGAAAAGAGGAAGAAGGAAGAGGAAGAAAAGAAGAAGGAAGAGGAAGAAAAGAAGAAAAAGGAAGATGAAGAGAAGAAGAAGAGGGAAGAAGAAGAAAAGGAAGAGAAGAAGAAGAGAGCAGAGGAGAAGAAAAAGGTAGAAGAAGACAAGGAAGAAGAGAAGAGAAGAGAAGCGGAAAAGAAGAAAGCTGAAGAAGCCAAGGAACGTGAAGTGGCAAAAAGCTCTCAGTTGGAGACTCCGAAGGCAACAGGAAGTCAACCCTCACTGGTTGATCTTTCTAGTCCTATCGATCTCCAATCTACAAGCGAGTTGGAGCTTATGCAGAGCATCAAGGTTTCTCAAGAGTGCCTTGAGATCATTCACAGGAAAAAGGAACAAGACATCATTCAGGCAGCTGTAGACACACTTACCGGTTTAATTCCCGGTACTAATCTTCCTGACACTGATTCATCACTAGCACAACTCAAACTTCTGTGTACTGTAGTGGATGATCAAGTGTAGAGCCTAGAAGAAGCAGCTGAGGCCAATATAAAGAAAGAGCACCAAAAGGCTCTTAATGTTTCTCTAGTGAGGAAACTGAATGAGCTTAGGACTGAACTATCAAAGGATCAAAAGGACATAAGGAGTGCTTTGGATGAGGGAAACTTGCTACTCAGCAAACTCTGTCAACCTCATTTTTTCTGTGATGATGTGCTAGCCAAGAAGCAACAGCTTCAAACGGACTTACAGTCCTACTTGAGCACATTTAAGACTCCTTACGACTCCTTTGTAGCATATGGGCAAACCGTTCACCGGTTCCAGATCCAGTCAACCAAGGTAGAGCAAGAGATCAGCACAAGGTCTAGGGATTTGCAGGAACTTCAACTGGTATTACTTCCATGACTGCAAATTCTCTAGAAATGCTATCTAAACCTGGATGCCCTGACAGTCACTCAAGAACTGAGCACAATAGATGCCATGGAGGAATAGGTATCACAAATGGAGATAGAGAAGGAAGTGGCAACCTCCCTACTTGAGTCCTGGTCTCTCTCCATGAAACAATTTTTGCAGGTCTACAAAGCGGTTTTTGACAAGTATTATTCATTATTGTCATAAACTCTTTTATATATATATGGAAACAGGTTTTTGCAGTGGTACTTTGTCATTGTTGGCAAAGGGGGAGAAGTATATGGTTTTAAATGGTTTTAAAATTTTGATGGTCTTAAAACTTTTGAAATTTTGATATATCAGGGGGAGAAGTATATCAGAGGGAGAAGTATCTATTTTGAAATTTTGATATATCTGTGATATATGCTATATTCTTTGATGATTATGCTCTGAATGCAAAATTGCCATACAATCTATTGATTAAGGGATAGTGTATATGCTTCGGGGGAGCAATTTTGTTAATGGCAAGTTTTTGTTGTAAAACACTTAGATGTCAAAATTTTATTTTCCTAAGTGTTGCCATCAATGCCAAAGGTGGAGATTGTTGGCATTTTTTATGTTTATGTTGTGATTGTCATTGATGGACACACACTTGTATTGAGATCCCCTTTATATGTATGAGCTCATGCTCAACCGGTATTTGTTCCAACTGGTATGTTGTATTCTAGTCTTTAGACTAGTGGTGATTTTGTAGAATGTGTTTCCCGGTCTGAAGCGGCATGTCGACCTCAAGCGATTCGCAGATCACAAGCGGTACGAGGAAAGAAAAGCGGCACAACACATTCTTACCAGTCTTCATTTTTGTCAAACTAGCAACTGGCATTTTGTATGAACCGGTAACACTCTGTGATGAGTTACCAACCGGCATTTTGTGATGAGTTACCAATCCATCGATTGTTTGATGGTGCCGACACATTGACACTGATTCTTGTGTCGTGTTACTGAGTATGTCTAGATTCACTGAACCTAGGAAATTATAATGTAATCCTATTGGACTGACATGAAATCAGATTCCTTTAAAAGGACATCATGTCTAGGGTTTTTTGTGTGGTTGAAGAAGTTGCAAATAGGGTTTATGTTGAGCTAGGGTTTAAGGTTGAAGTGGAGAGAGATCTTATCAGAG
Source organism: Cryptomeria japonica (assembly GCF_030272615.1). NCBI lineage: Eukaryota > Viridiplantae > Streptophyta > Pinopsida > Cupressales > Cupressaceae > Cryptomeria > Cryptomeria japonica. The sequence goes on from NC_081412.1 coordinate 487,352,808, forward strand.
AAGATCAAGTTGTAACTGAGAGAGATAGAAAAGACTGAAGTAACGTTGGAATGCATTAGCTGTGAACAATACTGGATCTAATCAAGCAGTTTGTGCTAGTAGATAGATCAAACACTTGTTGATTACTCACATCTTTGACAAGTCTGTAGCCCTTAACCGGGTAGGCCTCAAAGCCTTTGTAAAATCCTCTAACAAGGTGGTTCACACATGTGAATCTAAAATCCTCTAACAAGGTAGTCTTTAATCAGACTTATCTCCTAACAGAGATTGAGATTCCTAACAGGATCTATTCTGGTGAAAAACATTGTAAGACCTTAACCAGTCTGACCTTAACTGGTCTGGTTTCTATTTTGCAGATAGTGACTTGTGAGTTCTATCTCACCATGGTTTTTCCTAGTTGGGTTTCCACATCAAATATCTTGTGTTATGGTTGTATGGCTTTTGTGGGTGAATGGTTTATTCGCATTTTGGTTTCTATGTGTGATAACCGGTTTGATTGTCAGACTACTTTACCAGTTTATCTCTAGACTGTGTAAGTGTTTTAGTGCAAAGATTTTTGGCATACTAATTCACCCCCCCCCCCTCTTAGTATTCATCATGTTGGAGCTGATGGAGCTGCAGTAATGCAAGGTAAAAGGACTGATCTTTGCACAAGATTACAAACTAGTATTACCATACATGGTTTGCATTCACTACATGGACCATCGAATTAATTTAGCATATAGAATTGTAAGCATTTTTCCTACAGTGTCAAAAGTTGAAGATCTAGTCCACGAGCTCCACTCATACTTCTGCCAAAGTCCTAAACATTTTGCAGAATTTCATATTTTTGTTGAGGGAGTAACAGCAGGAAACAAGCTTCTCAGGGATGTTGAGACCAGATGGATCTCCTTGCATGGACCAGCGGAACAAGTTCTAACAGAATATGAATCCTTGATCAAACTAATGCATGAGCAATGCCTCATAGTAGACAAAGCTCCTGATCTCTTACATAAGTTAAGTGATATAGAGACTCTGTTAACTTTAGCTAGTCTTCTCCCTATGTTGGATTCAATGAACAAACTTGTTAAGAAGGCCCAAGGCAGAACTATGTATACCAATGAGTATAGTACTCAATGTAAAATGACATGCTTGGGCCTGGATGGTCTATATTCAGATCTATCAGGACGAAGCCCAAAAATTTTTAGGTGGTAGATAATTATAGATTTGAATCATGCTGAAATTTTTTTACATTTCAATACAAAAAATGAGTTATGTGTCTTTGTAAAAGGATTTTAGATACCAATGCACCAATCTAAGATGGGCAAGCGAGGTAGAGCACTACCAGTTAAAAAAAGAAGATTTTGACAAGATTGTTAAATTTGTTAGTGATAATTTGAAGTCTATTGCATACGAACTTTCAACTAAGATTCATGAAAGATTCCCTCTAGAAGAAATACTTGAAGCCATGGGTTGTGTGTATCCTCAATTTTGGCATTCAATTGGAGATAATCCAAATGATGCAAAGGTGTTTAATAAAAAACTAGAGGAATTGATATTGACATTTTCAAAAGATGCATATTGCAATGGATAGCCAATAGAAGGAATTTTAAATTCAGATCGTCTTAAAAAATAATTTAAACGCTTTGCATTGTGTATGAAACGGCAGTTGGATAACTTGGAGAATCCATTTGAATCTGGATCAATCACAAGGCTTTGGAAATGATAGATCAGAGTGAAGTATTACACATTGCAATACCAAAATATTTCAAACTTGTTGATTTATGTCAAACAATGATATTGGGGTCAGTGGAAGATGAGAGAGTTTTCAGTGCATTAGGGATTTTGAAATTAAAGATCAGAAACAAATTAGACAAAAAATTGGAAACTTGCTTGACGTTGTTTGTAACTCAGTATAATGTTAGAGATTTTCCATATGATAGGGCACTGGCAATATGGAATTCCATCCATGAAAGATGAGGGTTGTGCAACACTTTAAAAGTTGGTGGTGCTACTGCTACTACTGAGATAAATGATGGATCATAAACTCAGAGTCAGCATGAAGACAAAGAAATTTTTGAATACCCGACTCAAAATGAAGATGAACCTGTTAGTACTAGTCAGTTTCCAGATCTTGAGTCCATTTGGGATATAGAAGCCTCAGACTAAGTCACTGAAGTGAATTAGCAGTCAGTTTATAAGTATTTATACTACAGTTCTTGAGTCATATTATAATTTCCAATACTATAGTTGTCATTGATGATTTTTTATATTGTATTCCTTGAATTTCTCAATCAGAATGGATACTTATTTCATATTTTTAATTGTGAATTTGAATTATTAGTAAACAATTAGAATTTAGTTTCTGAATTATTAGTAAATTGGTTTCACATTATGTTGAACATGAAATGCAACAATTTGTGTCACGAGATCCATAAAATTATTCATATTGCATAACTGTTAGAACCTTTCTATTGTTCTACATTAAATGCTTAACATGATGTTCATGGCGATTAGGGTTTTGTGTTTGTTTTGTCTTAGTTGGCTAGTAAACCGAAGTTGTCGTGCGTTGAAAATATGAATTATTCTCTCTTTATTAGTCCATGTCAATGGCAAGTGTGGTCAAACGGTTGGTCAGACAATGAGACATGTTTAATGTTTCATCTCTAACTCGCAGATAAATTTCATGTTTAACAATTTAAGTGGCGAGTTAGCGAGTGTTGGTTTGGGTTTAAATTGTGAGGTCTCTAGTTTTTTGGGTATTAGAATTTTATGTTAGCAAGCTGGAGATTGTTAATGAAATTGCTTTGGTTGTGAGGTCTCGAGTTGGTCTGATGCCATGAATTATAGCCCCTAGAGTTAGCGAGTAAGTCATTAATGGACATGTTGTGCCATTGCTTGCACCTGTTTATGAAGGTAATTAACATAAAACATCGATTTTTGTTGGTACTCATTGGGTCGTTGCGGTCAAGAGATAAATAGTTTGAGATTTTATGGTTATCACTAGCTCGTAGGTCCTTTATCATCAAGTCAGTTTAAGTCGTGAGCTTGCAAGTACTGGGAGATTTTAGTTGTCTCTACCTCGCAAGATGTTTTGCACTTGACCATTTTATGTTGTGAGGTTGTGACTGGGTGTGATTTTATGTTATCATAAGGTCGCGAGGTGTTTGTGGTTAAGTCATTTTAATTTGCGATCATGCGATGTGGTTGGTATCGCAGCTTAGTTGGTTTCGTCGCTTGCTCATGGGTTTTGAAGTTGTTTAGCATTTTATGTTGTGATCTGGTGACAAGTAAGTTTTGGTCTGATTTTGTGGTCATCGCATGCTTGCGGGTTTGTTAGTCTTAAGTCAAAAAGTGTTTTGAGCATATGATGGCGGTTAAGTGTCTTGTTGTTGCGGGATCGCAAGGGTTTAAGTCAAGTTAAGTTTTGAGTTGCGAGCTTGCGATGAAATAAGTTGTTTTGTTAGATTTGTAGTGGTTGCTAGCTTGTAGGTAAAGAAAGAATATTACAAATGTTGTTGTGAGGTTCCGACTGAAGGGCTTGATGAAGATCAACGGTTGTCGCTCGCTTGCTAGATTCTTTGAGGATTTGTAAAATGGGTTGCGAGCTTGCGATTAAGAGGATTTGGTAGCATTGTCGCTAACTCTCCGGTTAGGTGCTTACTTTCCAGATTGTTATAAATGGTTGCTCAGCAATCAGGGATTGAAACGTGGACTTGTTTGTCCGGTTTTGTAAAAATTTAGAATGGCAATTAAATAGAAGGGCATGAATTCAAATTTCGCTCTAGTACTTCATTTTGAATTAATGCCACAGTAGCTAGTTCATGCAAGTGTGTCAATTAATGAGAGAAGTGACAGTTCCCAAATACCATTAATTGCATGATCGAGCCGAGATTTTATATAATTGCATTCTATGATTCTATCTTCGAGGTAATCCAGTGAATTGAGCTCTGCAGCAACGTTGGAGAATTCGGAGTGTTGGGTGTGGGAAAATTTCAGAAAATTGGTTAAGTTTTTCTCCTGCAGCTAAAATGAGCAAGGCGATGAGTGGAACTGCAGGTTCCAAGCCCAAGGCCATGACAAGTGGAGGTTCCAAGTTCAAGGCCACTGAGGAAAAGAAGGATAAGAAATACAAAGAAGAATTTGTAGATTTGCTGCCAGTGACTTCCATTGCTTTGAATACAAATGAAATGGCATGGAAAGATTTATGGAGCCAATGCAGAAACCCGACCATGCTTTATATGACTGGTACTGCTCTGTTTCATTATTTCTGGAATAATAGGGTTAAGGGTTTCCCGATGTCAAACCCTTGGGATTTAAATATGGAAAAGTTAATTGTGCCAGATGTGTATGTTGATGTGGATTTGATCAAAGAGTTGGCCAAACGCTATTGCCCAGTATCTAGGGTAATCAGAAGAAAGAACCAGTCTACCCTAAATTCAATTAACAGAGCTAGCTTTGTTGAAGCTTTCCAGATTACTGGTGATGCATGTACAGATATAGATTTGGAGCAGATTGTAGAGGATTATGACAAATACAAAGGTGTTATCAAGAAGCATGCAATGCCCAGATACATGCCTAGGTTAGATAGGAAACCAGTTAGAATTCCAGATAGTATCGAGCCACCATTTGACATCACACTTTTCCACCATTATATGCATTGTACAATCTATGGATTATGTAGAGTGTTGGGTTTTGATGGAGATTGAATAGTGTCACCTGAATTACTGATGATGGCTATGGACATTCAACACCTAGATGTTAACAAAGATTACGATTATGTGGGCTATGTGGTTGAACACATTCATAATGCTCTATTTGAAATTTAGAGTGGTGCACCCAGCCCTACATTTAAGAATTATTCATTGTTGATGCATTTAATCTTGTTGTATAATGTTGAGTTCATGGATAAATAATTGGAGCTTTTCAAAGAAGAATTTGGTGTCTTAATGTCAATACAAATATGGACCCAGGTTTGGGATAGTAGTTATCCCCATTCTTCTTTCCTTTACTTTGAAAATTGGATTGTTTTGCTAATTATGGAAATACTAGGAATAAATAGGGAAATATTATCAATTAATGTTAGGAGAGTTTTGAGACCTTACCAGTATATTTCAAACTGGTCTATTTCACGTCACTGGGGGGAATTTTTCTTTTTTGATAACTTTACTGTGATCAGAGTCTATGGGTGTCCTCAACCTCCCCATATTTTACCAAAATTTGTTCCAATTAGGATTGCTTTTATGGATTTTATTTGGCAATTGACCCTACTTGAAAAAGAATACCTTGAGAAACACATGAAGGGTTCTTTTCTTCCTAGGCTTTGGATTGTGTCTTATTTTACCATTGGTAGGAATTCCTTTGATGAAGTAAACAATTTCCTTAAACAGTATATTTTGGTTAATGTTGTGTCTAGATTATGTGATCCTAAACAATTTATTAAAAGTGCATTGCCAAAAATGACACCTTGGGCCACAATAAAGGACCATGAACCATTGGATGATGAAAATGTGGTTAGAAATTTGCTGAGAAAAGAGGAAGTACAAGAAAGGAGAAGAAAATGGAAAAAATTGATGAGTTGAAGCAGAATTGAAGGTTGTTGACCCTAGTTTCTCAGGTTTTTGCCCTGATAACCTGTACCTAGAGAGGATTAACAGAATGTTTAGTTTATATGAAATTTTGATGCAACAAATGCCTCAAATTCCAGAAGTGGCTACTCAGTAGCAAGACCCCCAAGATGGAAAATATTCACATGGCAAGAGGCCACTTATTGTATTTGTTGATGTTGTAGAGAGTGGGGATGAAGTTCAATCTACTCGAGTGCCACCTACAAAGAAACAAAAAACCAAAGAGGTTGGTGCAATTGTGAGGAGAGACCCTGCTAGAGCAATTGTTACAGAACAAGGACACTACTTTCATCAAATAAGGACACATCTCAAAGAAGTAGGGTAGAATGAAGAACAAGGAGAAACAAACGAAGCCCTTGCTCAAGGCTTTGATGAGCGTGTGATGTTGTCAAATGAGTTCATGAAAGATGATGACTTTATTAAGTCGGATGAATTTATAAGTTTTTTGACAAGGTTGAAACAAAATCAATTAAGACAATATGATCATAGAGGAAGGAAATTTAGAAAAGAATGAGGAGATTGTCAAGGCACTGCAGGAATATGATCCTGACAGGGAGTAAATAACTGTGGAACGGGCAAGACAATTGATTTAAGAGTACTGGTATGATTGTGATGCTGGACTGGGATATCCAGTCTATTTTTATTATTGATCAGATTAGAAAGCAAGAGGACCCAATGTTTAAAATTGGATTTGAAATTGGAGATGTAATAAGAGGATCAGGATTTAATCCTAAGTCAAAGACACTTGCTACTTGGTCTTTGGCCCCACCTTCTAAATATCCAAGTAGAAAAGAAAGTTGATAGAATGATCTAGAATTTGTAGAACACAAGTGACATAGAGATTGCCTCATTTTTTACTCAAGTTTCTTTCATGATTTTATCAAAAATAGAGGATTTGTCAAGAAGATAAACAGAAACATATAACCAATTGATTGCATTAGCTAAAAAAATGAAGAGACACTGATGAAGAAGGGTGCTCTGGAGGAAGAGTTAGTGGAGTTGAAAGAAAAAATTGCAAATGAGCCCCCTCCAATACAAATTACAAAACAAGTACAAGAAATACCAGCTGATGTGACAACAAAAATGGAGGAATATACATAAAATTGAAAAGGAACAAAATGTCAAGGCTATCTTTGTTGTGTCAAGAATTTTGAAACACGGGATTAATGTATTGAAAGGAAAATTGATGGTATTGAATGATTTGCACATTTCTTTGAAAGAGGCAAGTAAAACATCCTCTGAGGTTGTCGCTTTTCTTGGATCTTTGTTTAATGTTTGGTCAAGAAGAAGCAAATTAATGGATAAGCTAGATATTGCAATGTTGTATAGTGACGAGTTCCCTCCCAAGATCAATGACACTAAAGACATGGTGGAGGTAACTAATGTAGCTTATGCATTTTTCACAAGGAAGGATGTGCTTATAAATGAAAAATTGCAGACATTTGGGGAAGGTTATAGTAAATTGGTGCCTTCAATTTATGGTAGTACTATAGAAATGAAATCAGTTTCTAATTGGACCAATGAATTTGATTTGATTCTAGAGGAAGAAGAAATAATCAAGCATATAGATGATTAGGCTGATGTTGATTTCCTTAACGGTATGCTCAATTCAATGTTCAAGGTTGAGGTTGACCATACAAAGTTTATTGTTGAGGCCAGGGCAGTTACAGATGCCAGATGGACAGATTTAGTTGCAAAGTTGGAAGAGGTAAAGGCATTCAGTTGGCCAACAGACAAAGAGGTGGACAGGTTGCAAGCCATGCTAAAGAAAAAGAAGACATGTCAGGTTCCTACCCAATATTCCACAAAGTAATTCTAAGCTTGTTGCATCCTCATCTTATAAAAGGATTCCAAGATTAATTTGAGAGGGATGGCTACTTTTTTTTTTATCAGTAGAGAGGGATGGCCAGTTGGCCACTTTTATTGATGTTGAAAACTCTGATACAATTATAATAGTTCAATTATTCAAGAATTTGATAAGTGCATAGTTGAATCGTATTTTGAATTTACTTTCTGATATCATTATGAATATAATATCAATATCATTTACAGTTTGAGATCTTCACATAATTGTCTGTGTTGAATTTATGTTTTCACTGTGAATTGAATGGTCAAGCATTTTTCAATTTACGTGTCTGCATGGCAAATTATGGAATTGTTCTAGGATTTCTTTTAAGGAAAGAATTAAAGTTCTTGGGACAGTTTCAGTGAAATCATTTTTTTAAAATACAAATCTGATGATTATATCATTTGTATGAATCTGGGTTATGTATGTAATGGCATATTCATTCTTGTTTATCTGCAAATGAATCTTATTGAAGTTTATTATCAGGTTGTCTTTGAATTGTAAGTGACTCTGCATCATAGGATAAGGCACTGGTTTGTTGTCTTGATGAAGTGACCTTCCAATTATAATAGTTGATTCATTGTGGGTGAATATGTTCTCTTGTTTGCCTTTGATTATGAAAGTGTGATTTTTTTGAGATCTAATTTAATGATTGCATTCTTTTTATATTAGATTTGATTAGATTTTGGATCTACCCTCATTTGTGTTTCATTATTACATCTTGTTTAGGGTTTGGGTTTTCATTATGTTGTATATATTTGATCTCACCTACCCAGCCTTAGACTATGTTATTAATTCTTTGTCTATAACATCTATCATGGAATTGGATCCTCAAAAGATATTCCCTTTAATTGAGTTGCATGCATGTTTTACTAATTATGTTGTATTCCTATCTATTGTGGTGTTTGATCCTTTCATTCTTAATACTCTTATGATTTTATATGCTATGGATGTTTATGTAATATATATGGAGGTGTTCTATCATGTACATGTTTTCCCTCCTCCATAAAGTTGGCATTTTCTCATACCTATAATCAACATGTATCTCAACCTTTGTATCCTTGTCATTATACGTGTATATATGAATACATATATACATATATACATATATATATACATATATACATATATACATACATATATACATATATATATACATATATATATATATGTATATATACATATATATATATATATATGTATATATACATATATATATATATATATATATGTATATATACATATATATATATATATGTATATATATATGTATATATATATATATGTATATATATATGTATATATATATACATATATACATATATATATACACATATATATATACATATATATATGTATGTATATATATATATATGTATATATATATGTATGTATATATATATGTATATATGTATATATGTATATATGTATATATGTATATATATACACATATATATATATATGCATATAGATATATATATATACATATGTATATATATATACATATCTGCATATATGTATATATATATGTATATATGTATATATATATATGTATATATGTATATATATATATGTATATATGTATATATATACATATATACATATATATATAGATATGGAGATATGTATATATATATATACATATGTAGATATGTATATATGTATATATACATATGTGTATCTATATATATATATATATATATATATATATATATATTCCTCTATGAACATTCAATATTTCCCGTATCTTATCCATCAGTATGTTTGAAATTTTTTTTGGGACCTTAGAACCCTCTTCCCTTAAGTAATCCACCCACCAATTACAATGAGGTGAATCCTTAATATGATTCTAGACTAACAAAAAATTTGCATTCCTGGGCATAATAGGAAGCATTAAATGCAAAATGGCATACACCATAACAATGCAACAAATGAAAAAACTCTTGATTATGTTCATTTGAAAGAGATAGAATTATACACCGGAGAGAAATAGATCGGAATTTAATTTCTATTGAATAAAATTACTAATTCTCTCACCAAATAAATTTACATATAACTCCTTCAAGAACCTGCACAAATCTTGATACTAAATGCTTTTCATTTTCTCTGTAAATGACTATTCAACTTGCTCCCTTCACCTAGAGTCTAGACTCACTACTGGAACCAGAAAAGGAACTCCCAAAGGCACCAGAATTTTGGAACCCTCAAGAGACCCCCCAAAAGGAACCCTTCTAATGACCTTGATTTCCCTTTTTATAGAAGAAAAGGGAGCAACAAGCTTCAGGAAAAGACACACATGTCAATAGAACATTTACTCTCAGCAATTAGGCCTAAAAGGCCATATGCAATTTTGTTACAAAAATATTCTTTATCCATGCGTTGGTCGTGAATCAAATTTTTCAACTGAAAATTGGTAGAAGCAAAACTGCTTGAGCCATGCCATTATCACCCTGATGCCTTCAGATGGAGTGTGAGATGTTACATCCTATCCAACAGATCGTTTCCATTCTCGAAAGGGATATTGGGACCTGGCAAGAAGTAAATTCACCCCTAAAATAGAGGAGGAGCTTTAACCTTCATTCACAGGAACAAAGAAAATGGAAAGAGGAGCTTGAGCCTTAATGCCCAGGATCAGAGAAAGTGGAAAGAGGAGCTTTAGGGTAAACATAATATGTTGGGGAGGGGTCGCAACTTCCATGTCATCACAAAGATGACTGGCTGCCACTCCCCACCCAAACAAATCCTTCTTTCATTCCTCTGCGGGCTCCTTCTTCAAACCCCCTACCATCCTGTGGCAGAGTAGAAGCAGAGGATGTGCCATGTGTGGCCTTTCTTGATAAGAAAAGGCTTTCACACCCCCTCTGGAAATCCTTCTCACTTTTACAACCGCTCTGACAATAAACAAACTCACATAGGAGAAAAAAAAAAAAAAAAACACCCATCCAATATCACATGTGAGAGTTGAGAAATGCAACACCACAGGAGCCTAAAGATCTCTGCAAGCTAAATAATTTGTTACAAGGAGAAGCAAGGAAGCAAATAACAGAAAAAAAAAACACAAAAAATATGCTCAAAAGAATGAGAGCTCAATATTCACAAAAATGTGTAATGTGATAATGGAATAATACAAAGTAAAAGAATCTAACCTCTAATAGGTCAAGAAACCCTAGAAAGGAAAACCTAGGCTTGCACATAATAATTAATAAAAGAATTAATTATTATGCACCTAAAGTTAGCTTAAGTGTAAAAGAGATAAAGGGAACTTAAATAATTAAATAAATATTGTTTAATTAATCAAGTAAATACCCGAATACTCTAACATCTCCCCTTAAGCTAGACTTAGGGAGAAGCTAAAACCTAGAACAGCTACTGAAAGCAGGAAAGATGGGTCCCAGAAACAAGGCCTGATCAGGTACCCAAATACAGCCAAATCTCTATGAACCGGAGAAATAGAGAAAACCACGTGAGAAAAAAACTCTACTCCAAATAGAGATGGAAAAGGCAAGAAGAAGGAATGAAAAAGCCTCCAAACAAGAATGTTCCAAAAGATAGGAACAAGAGAAGATCAAAAGAATCAATGAAGCATGAAGAACCTGCAAACACTTGTCGAAGAAAAACTGTTGATCTGAAGAACCTCCACTGAAATAGAACATGACCAAGTAGAGAAGACTGTAATCTACATGAGTGCCCTCAAATGACACTACTCGAATCAAAAGGCAAACAAAGGCAAACAACTAAACTCGAAGATACAGATGGCATGAGAAACCAAAACCTGAAGAGTCGATCAATCAAACCAAGGAAGCATTAGAACCAACAGAACAAACCTCCCCATAATGCTAAAGAGGGAGACAGACAGGTACACTGAAAAGAATAGCCAACAAGAACTAGACAACAAAGAACCAGGAACATTGAAGGCGCAAAGACAGTATAAAGTGTCATGGAAGGAACACTCACTTGACACACAGCATGAGGTGAATGTCATGGAAGGAACACTCACTTGACAAAGGTGGATGGCAAACAAGGCAAACATCAACCCCCTCATGACACTTTATAAGTAGTGCATGTACAATAAGGTACAAGATGTGCAAGATACCAAGTAAACAATGCATGATGGCACTTTATCTCAGTGTGTTTGCATAAAAGAAGCTACAATGATAAGAAGACTAGAAATAGAAAGAATAAAAAAAACCAAGACATCCTACTCAGAGAAGAGATCCCAAGGCCTGAAACAACCAAGATATCTACTAGAGTGCTGAAAAGAAAAAAATTGAATAAAATATTCCTAGAGTAGAATCTAGAAATAAAACCCATATGGTTGGAAATTAAATAGCACACGCTTTCCAAAAATATAATTTTTTTGAAAAACGAAGTTCGGATGCTCATTCTACTGCTCCTGGAGTGCAAAAAAGAGACCCCACTTTGACTGAAAAAAAAACATAGTCAAACAGAAAAATTGGAAAAAAATTATAACACCACGAGATCCAACATGGAACTATCTTTCTGATGCCTATTTGTTTTCAAAAAAATTACTCCATATGCTCAAGATATGGCCACAAAATGAACCCCCCCTTAAAAAGACAAGAGGGTGGAGGTCTGGTGGCAAGAACCTGGCGAAGGTGGCCCATGGGCGGCGCTCCAATGGCGGGTGGGTGGCGCTGCGATGGTCAGGCGGAGGTGTTGAATTTCTGGCGGAGGAGCTATGGCAGCTAGTGGGCATGGGCGGCACAGGGAAGCCGCGGACAGAGCAGTGGCCAGGTGCAGGCGCATCGCGGGCAACGCAGGAGAGGGTGGCGCTGGCTGTAGGTGGGGGTCGATAGGTTGTGTGTGGCGGGTGTGGGTGGGAAGGCCGGCGGGGCAGTAGGAAGCAGGCCACAGGGCTGGGAAGGCAGGCGGAGGTGGCATTGGAAAGGGCCAGAGGGTGGGGTCGGTGGGGGCCAGAGGGCGTAGGTGGTGGCCAAAGGCCAGTAGCCGGCGGGGCCCGCTCTGACACCAGCGACAGCCTACAATATGCAAGGGGGCCCCACAGTACCCTACATACCGTGGGGAACCCCCCAAACAAAAAAAAAATGATTTTTGCAAAACCCTATGTGTTTTTCGCCTTTTTACAATAACTTTTTTTATTTTTTATTTTTTTATGATTTTTTTTTCAAAAAATCGGCCTGCATGCTGCTGTAAAAAGGCAAAAAATATTTTTTTTTTAATTTATTTTCTCGAACTGCATGTCAAGATCATATGGCCTGGTACTGGAGAAAAAATACTCCCAGAGGCTCAGGAGCAAAAAATGGTCAAGTTTTACATGACTATAGGGGTTTTTGGGTCTTCTGAGCATGATGGTGAGGTCCGTTTAGGCCCAAAGTCCTTATTAAAAATGGCCTATCCCTACGTGCATTAAAAAACTTCCTAAAACCCCAGATTTGCTTCCAATGCAAAAATTCTCAAAACAAGAACAGATAGCTACAGATCTGAAGCTCTAATACCATGTGAGAGTTGAGAAACACAACACCACATGAGCCTAAAGATCTCTGTAAGTTGAATAATCTGTTACAAGGAGAAGCAAGGAAGCAAATAACAGAAAAACAAAACACAAAAAATATGCTCAAAAGAATGAGAGCTCAATATTCACAAAAATGTGTAATATGATAATGGAATTATACAAAGGAAAAGAATCCAACCTCTAATAGGTCAAGAAACCCTAGAAAGGAAAACCTAGGCTTGCACATAATAATTAATAAAAAGAATTAATTATTATGCACCTAAAGTTAGCTTAAGTGTAAAAGAGATAAAGGGAACTTAAATAATTAAACAAATATTGTTTAATTAATCAAGTAAATATCCGAATACTCCAACATCACATAGCACAAAACAACTCCATGCACGATCCTTCTCAAACATCATCTTCCTTTTTGAGGAAAAAACCACTCTCAGAAAATCAAAAAGGTTTCTTTTCTCTTCTACCAATTAAGTCACCACTCCATTGTATTTATAAATTTTTAACACTTCATCTGGTGATGCTCATTCATGTGAAAAATCATCATTTTGGTTCTTTTCAACGTGACTCTAGACTCTAGAGGTCATGCCTATCAAAGCCACTGTATCCTGCTAAGGCTCATCTTATGTGAATGATTTTGTTCTGATTTTATTCCTCCTTGATTGTACAAATTCTTCTTCAGAATCCCTGACAACAAGCAACCTCTGATTTCTCAAAGAAATCTGTGATCTCCCATCTCTAACTCAGAAGCTATCCAATCCTTTTATGCCTCTGAAACCATCATCCTCTCTTTTCTAACCAACCTTGACTCGGGAGAAAACTTGAAACTAGTCCATTAGGAATGAGTCGGCATCCAAGCCTTAAAAATTTCCCATACATATTAGCTTGCTACCACAGTTGTTGCTAGCTCTCATGTTTGTTTAATGTTAGCATTTTTAGGTCGCGAGCTAGCGACTAGATAGTTTGTGGTTAAGTTTTATGGTTATCGCCAGCTCGCGAGGTTAAATGTCTGAAGACATGATCAAGCCATGAGTTGGCGACAAGTTGGTTTGGGTTTACATCGTGAGGTCTCTATCTTTTTGGGTGTTAGAGTTTTATGTTAGCGAGTTGGAGATTGTTAATAAAATTGCTTTGGTCACGATGTCTCAAGTTGGTTTGATGTCATACATTATAGCCATGAGAGTTAGCGAGTAACTCATTTCATATAGTTGTCGCTAGCTCTCATGTTTGTTTTATGTTAGTATTTTTAGGTCACGAGCTAGCGACTAGATAGTTTGTGGTTAAGTTTTATGGTTATCGCCAGCTTGGGAAGTTAAATGTGTGAAGACCTGGTCAAGTCGCGAGCTTGCGAGTGAAGTGCTAGCGGTTAAGAGATAAACAGTTTTATGTTGGCGAGTACGTGACAAGGGTTAAAGTTACCACTATCTCCAAGTTGTTGTTGTGCCGAGGACTTAACATTTTCTGGTCGAGAATAGGCGAGTGGTAGATCAGTTGCCCTCAGTCACTAGATCTTGAGGTTATGAAGGCTTAGCATTTTCAGCTTGCGAGTTGGAGATAGAGTCGTAACGGCTTGTCGCTAGATCGCAAGATTTTCTAATGGGCATTCTTGCAGGTAGAGGGTTGATGATTGTGTGCCACGTGTTTTAATGACTTGACGGAGACTGCTGAGGTGCCAATATTTTTTTTTACATTTTGGAAAAAGGTTGAATTTCAACTGTTGAAATTGCCAATATATTTTTTTATGGTTTGAAAATAGCTTGAAATCGCCAATATTTTTTTTTATGGTTTGAAAATAGCTTGAAATCACCAATATATTTTTTTTATGGTTTGAAAATAGCTTGAAATCGCTAAAGAAAAATTTAATGGCTTGAAAATAAGTTGAAAGCGCCAAAAACAAAATTTAATGGTTTGAAAATAGGTTGAAATCGCCAATGAAAATATGTTTTCTAGTTTTAAAAACATTACAATTTGCCCATGCAAATATTTTTTTGGTTTTAAGAAGATTACAATTTGCCAAGATTTTTCACAAACTTCGAGCGATCACAAATGATTCGCCAATGGAGATTACTGTTTTTTCTCCGTAAACCGCAAAATTTTGCCAGTAAAATTAAAATTTTCCTTGGAAATTATACACCTTTCACCAAGTTTTTACACCTTCTCTGAGGGGGGTTTCTTAAATTTTTCCCTAGTTGAAAGTGGACAAGGAGATGAACAAGTTGTTATTGGTAAGAGGAAGAAAATGTGATGGTAGTATGTGTGTAGCTACCGCCTTGACTACACATGGAAGATGGTTTACTGCTACAGGTGAAATGAATGGTAGCAGAGGTAATCGGTACCGGGAGATAAAGGTAAAGAGGAAAGTGTCCCAATAGAGATAAGAGACTGGTATGTGCAGCATGTTACCGACACAAATATTGATCAATGTTGCAGGTTATGTAAGTCAATGAGTTGAGGGATCATTGCAGTAACTCTGGTAGCCTAGATGGATGAGGTTATGTCTCAGGGGTTATTGGAAAGGACTTGAATGTCATGTACTAGTTTGGTAGCTACTCTTATGAGCATACATATTTATGGTCCAACCGATTGAATATGTAATCTGTAGTTGGTATTGTGGTCATGATGGTAGATATTACATATATTGATGTGAGTCCCTATTTAGGACCTGACTAAATAAATGAAGATCAGAGTTATGTGTCTCGAGTGGAGTTCAGAGCCAAATTTTCATATTGATATCAGATATACTGAACACAGAAGGAGATCAAGCAGATGCTTGATAATACTGGAAAGGGAATTGCTCATCTAGCTATGGGTCATCAGTTGAAACTAAGAGAAGTCTGGAAAACCGGTAGGACCACATACACAAGAGAATAAATTCATTCCTCAACTAGTTCTTAGCAAAAGAAGGAGAGAGACCAGTGTATGTTGTTAAGGGTTGTTTGGTACCTGAGCTTTCCATTTCAAGTGTTGATGATTAAGATGATGTTGTGCATAATCTTCATAGAGCAAGATGCACCCGGTAAAAAGGGGTAGAAAGATGTCTATCAGTGCCCTTTTCTATTGTTGTCAAAGGGGGAGAAAGATGTTGTAGTATATCAGATACTACATGTGTTGACATCAATGCCAAAGGGGGAGATTGTTGCCATTGTGTTGTCATTAATGTCAACCAGTATAGGATGTTACCGGTATCACTGACATTGATGTCAACTAGTGTTCAAGAGGTTGTTGGCATTAGAGTTTTATGTCAACCGAAATGAAATATGGACCGGCATGGGAGAAGATATGATGTGATGTCACCAGTGACAACCCGATGACCATCTTCATGCAGAAGAAAGAACCGGCATGTACAGGTATGCTAGAGGTGCAGTAAAGTGACCACTTTACTCAGTAAAAGGGTTGTTGATATGGTGGTGCATACAACCGGAATGAAGAGACTACCTGATGCGCATTGATTGTGTCGATGTAGTGGAATGTTATTTGGATCACATCAACACCAGAGGTGAAGTTTGTGCAGGCCACCAGATTGCTAGTGTAAGCATAACTAGCAGGACTCTTACCGGATGAAGAAGCTATCACAGGCTAGGTGATAGGTTGACAGGGTATGTTGCCTCTATGTTCAGGATGACATATGGAAAACCATCGGGACATATGTCATGTTGAAGATGTATCCTCCCCTTAGTAAAGTCACACTTGTTCCGGCCGAGTGATTCCCTGAGATAAGCAGGTGATTGAATGCAGAGACCGGATGAACAAGTGGAAGATAAGGAAGCCCCTAGAGCATGAGATCAAAAATGCACACCAGATAAGCAAGTGAAAACAAGGTGTGCTACCGGGATAGTGAAGTAAGAATGAGGAGTTGAGATGGTGTATTTGTCATCTTGACAAACCAGTTGAGAGGAGAATCGGTTGGATGAAGAATGATGCTAGTAAGTCTGCAGGAACATACATGGTGATACCAGGATGTCGATGAAGGTTGATGCATTAAGTTGGAGTTTGATGACTTGGTGTCATCAATGAGTCTCACTGGCAAGAAGGGATGTATATTGTTACACCAGCAGACACATCTACCAGAATCTGCATTAGTGATTGTTGACATGGTATGTCAACTAGTG
The DNA here is from genome assembly GCF_030272615.1 of Cryptomeria japonica. Classification (NCBI taxonomy): domain Eukaryota; kingdom Viridiplantae; phylum Streptophyta; class Pinopsida; order Cupressales; family Cupressaceae; genus Cryptomeria; species Cryptomeria japonica. The sequence continues at coordinate 487,369,857 of NC_081412.1, forward strand.
AAACATCAGAGAAGAGACAAGGAAGATAAGGTTCTCACCTGATAAAGAGGAGTGCAGCATACTGAAGGATAAGGAGAGTTGTCGGAAGTTGCTATGGTGTCAGAAAGTGAACACATTCACAAAGGTGTTTCACCAACAGAGCAGTAAAGTGCAGACATAAGGGTTACACCGATAATATAGAAAAGGTGATGGCAGGAAGGAAAACCAGCAAGGTGATTTGTCTCGGTAGGGTCAGTGAACCGGTATGTGTGTTTTGGTTATGTGGGTGAGTGGTGACTAAGCCAAATCGACAGAGCAATGTGCCAAAGTGGATACTAATAGTAATGCCATGTAGAGCTGAAGTGGTGAACTTGCACAGGTCAGTGTAGAGTATCGATGAGGTAGTTGGCAGTTGGTCCAACATTAATGGTGACTATGAAGCTCGAGGGATGATTGCAGAGGGGTTGTGGCTCTATACAGGATGGATCTGACTATATCCATGGCATGCACTGATCTATACAAATTGTTTGGATGTATATTGGAGTTGTTGATGCAATTCATCATGCCATTAATGGTGATTGACCAAGGGGTGTGCCGATAGATTGATTATAGGTTGCTGAAATAGGAAGGCATGTTCTAGAAGGCACAAAAAATGGCGGATATGTGCAAACAGTCATCTTTGAGTTATGATTCAATCAGATTTGATTGGATTCGATGTGCCTCGTGATCAGTGGATAAAACCCTAACCACCTGTGATTTGAATTGGTTTTTGGCAGGAAGATTGGGCTATAAATATTTAAGCTAAAGATATGGTTAAGGGTTGCTAGCTAAGAGAGTGTTGTTGTTGCAAAAGAGATAAAATTAGTAAAGTGTTCATCGAGAGTAAGAGTGGGAGAGAGAATCGGGTTGAAGAGTTCAATTGGAAAGAGCAAGGCAACCAATAGTCGACCATTAAGTCTAACAAAGGAAACCAGTGGTGTCTAAACCAACCTAGAAGAGCCATAGAAGATTGTAGAGAAGGGAAGTTGAGGACTGATAGGAATCAGATGACAGATATCTGACTGTATTATCAAGACCTGTGGTGAAGAGCAATAAATTTGTTGAGAGAAGAGGTGACCAGAGGAGAGAACCGATAGAGTCTAAACTGGTAAAGCAGCAGCAGAGAGAAGTGAACCGGTGTAAGAGAGAATGTGTCTCACTAGGAGTGTAAGGTATTTGAAATGGTTACAAGATTCACTTGTAACAGAATGATTACTTTTGTATTTGATATTATCATTGTGATCACTGAGTTGTAGCTCAGTGCAAGGGTTGTAGATCCTTTGGGTTGGTGCCCATAAACTAGCAAGAGTTGTAGCTCCTTTGGATTGTAGCCCATAAATCAATCAGGGGTTGTAACTCCTTAGGTTGGTGCCCTAAACTTTGTAATAAATTTGATTGTGAGGCTAGATTGGTGCTATAGACTCCAACAGTATTACTCATCAATGTTTTTCCCATCTTGGGTTTTCCTTGTACATGATAGTGTTATGTGATGTCCCTTTATGTGTGACTGCACTTGTGATTAGTCTCTCCACTAACTGGTATGTTTGCATTATGTTAGATTCCATAACTGGTATACACACATAAGTTAGTTAAAGAGAAAATTTTGAGAACCACTTATTCACCCCCCTCTCAGTGGTGCATTTTGTCTAACACTTTCAAGTCTAGAGAAACTGGACATAGATTTTATGAATGTAAGCAGGGAATGGAAACAAGTTGTGTCAAAAATGATGAACTGGAAGGTTAAGTTACCAGAACTGACTATACACTGAAGAAAGGAGAATCCCTTATGTTCAAAAGAGTCATGATGGAGGAGATCAATGAAGATACCAGATCTACTCAGAGAAAGAGTCTTTTCTGGACTATATGAAAATTAGGTGGTAAGTGTTGCAAGGTTATTATGGATAGTGGAAGTACTGATAATTTGGTATCTGAGGAGATGGTAGTGAACCTTGGATTCAAGAGGCTTGAGCATCCTTGTCCTTACAAGGTAATTTGGTTACAAGATAATCAAAAGTTAGAAGTAAAGGAGCAGTCTTTGGTGAATTTTAATATTGGGCCTTTTGGTAATGAGGTCTCGTGTGATGTTGTATCTATGAGTGCTTGTCATGTCTTGTTGGAAAGACCTTGGTAGTTTGATAGAGGATCTATTTATGACTATAGAAGAAACCTAATCACTATTGAGAAGGATGGGCGGAAGTTCACATTGACTTCTTTGAAAGATAAAGAGAAGGAAGTGAAGAACCTAAATCTTGAGAAAAGTTACAGTACTGAGAAACTAGTTGCAGAGGTTATACCGTAAGATGGCATTAGTCTACAAAAGGATCTGATAGATAAGCCTGATGGACAGATAGAATCAGATGATAGAAATTTTATGGTGATTAACCGGATGAAGTCTTGTGGTATAAACAAATCAGAGTTGCATAAGAAAGAGAGTAGTAAGCAAAGACAAAGGAAGAAACAAAGAGAGTCGGGGGTTAGAGAATCCGGTTGAGATCCCGAAGGAGCTAAAGAAGAGGTTTGCAGATAAGGAAGATGTTTGGATCAGAAATGAGCATGGGGTCTTTATCTCGAATCCTTTTTGATTTTCATGAGTTTCCTCTCAGGGAACATCTCTTTCTACCTAGGGTGTATGATGCAAGATCATCCCCAGTCTATGAGCAATCTTGCATCGACCAAATATATTTTCTTTCAGTTTAGTTCTTGTTTAGTTCAATGTGCAGTTTCCTGTGTTCCTCCTAGTAGGTGTCGGTAGTTGCTTTTTTTTCATTGCAGATCTTATTTTCAGTCTCCAAGTTGATTCATGTGCTTAAGTCCATATTTTTGGTCCATTTGGATTCTTTTTCAGCTAGTTATCGCTCCCAGTTTGACTATTTTTGGGTTTTGGGATAGTTCTTGTGCTTACTGGTTGGTTTTCCTTCATTTTCGGAGAAGTTTCTTGGTGTGTGGATCTATTTGGGGTCTTTTCCAATGTTCTTTGGCATTTGGCCAACCTTCCTGCTGATACGCACTTCTTGGTTGTTAATTTTCGGAAGAATTTCTTTCATTCTTAAGGCCGACCTAGTTACACATTTCATTTTCCTGCATTGGTAAATGTAATCTTTTGTGGCCAACCCGAATATGTTCTGGAGGGCATATATAGGGTATTATGTAATCATTTGTAGGACAGAGGAGGTAGAAATCCAAATAAAGATTGAGATTCATGGCTAGTGATCCGGTTGATTCTGAGAGTCTCGGATGCATTGTATCTAGCTTGTAGCATTCATGTAACCGGTTAACTACTGGATATTCTATGAAGACTGTATGATGATAACCAATTGGTTGTCAAAGGTTCTAAGACAATAATATGATCTATTTCGGTAATCTTTCTATGGTTTCTTGTCACTTTCATTGTGTTACTCTTGTTGCATAAGCTGATCATTTCTCGTTTGAGGTTTTACCGATTATGGCTGCATCAACATACCTCATTTCCCAATGGATATGTCGATATTATCGGAGTGGGGCAGGGTCATCTGGACCCAATAATATTGACCCATTATAGAAAAATTAAGCATAATATCTCCAAACTATAGAATCCACGTGTACCAAGGATACTGCAGCAAGAAAATTGAAGAGATACTACGGATATGATCAAAATAGCTAATATCGAGACACATAATTGATACCAGGATCAATGAGAACTCAAAATTTTAGAACAAGGATCTTCTAGAGATTACCACATTATAACACCTCCATCATACTTCATCATAACATTTTTCCATAGCAACAACAACTATCCATAACAAAAGAACCGCACATATTGATTGCATACAACATCCAGATCGATATCCGGACCAATCCTGGCTACATATATTGTCTGGTCCAAACCAGATAGCTGGTTTGACATCAATGACAATAATATCAACAATATTCACACAAGTCTAACAGGTTCATCATCTCTAATCCTTTCATTTCATTTTCTCATTTTTGTTTCTCTGATTCTATCTCATGATCATTCTCTTGTCAACTATCTCTAACAACTAAAAATTCTTCTCATCTAATTGAGTCAAGTGCTAAAAATAATATTCTACCATTTTTTTTTAAAAAGGATTCATGATCACATAGGTGCATTCATTTGAAATTTTGCATTAGGGTACGTTCATAGTCATTAGTCCAATTAGTGGCATTAATTAATTTAGATTCATTGTCATATGGCGTTCAATTAGTTACATTATTCATTATCATAGAGATTTGTTATTATTCATTTAGGTATTTACATCATTATCATATAGTAGCATTCAATTAGTTCATTTCAATCAGGTGCATTCATTTATTAAGTTGCCTTAGGATGCATTTATTCATACTCATTTGTCATTTAGTTGCATTAAGTTCATTTAGTTGCATACATTATAAACATCATTGAATCATATAGAAATGCATCATATCATCATCATAAGTAAAAGAAACATGCAAATACATAAAAACATAAAAATCATAGAGAATTATGCATATAGGATAACATAGAAATCATATAACACGTGGATATATAAATCACTACCAAAACTACATATATATATATATATATATATATATCAAAAATGGTAATATGTCAAAATACAATCTCATCAAATGCCCAAAGACTCGATAATAAATAAGTGTCAGTCGACACTACCTCTATGATGAGCTTGTCCATGTGCTTGTACACTCGATCATGCCTCAGGATGACCCGATGGTGCCCGAGGTGGACCCATAACTCATCCACTACTAGTCCCCTGAGTAGTCAATCTGCTAGATCTCCTCCCAAACATATAAGAATTGTAGCTTTGTACTCTTTGTCCCTCGAGGACAACACTTTAATACTCTCATCACTAGTATATTGACTCCTGAGCTAAATGGATGAGGTGACCATCGCGTGTCAAAGTCCCAGTACCTAGAGAAATGTATTGATCATAAGCATCCTACACTAACCAAGCTCTTTGAACAGCATCGTCTCACTCTCTCTAGAGATGGTCCCTTTTTGCGGTCAATGCATCTCTCTCCTGAATCCAAGCCTCTTTCTCTTTGCAGAATAGGACTCAATCATCTCACCCATGTTGTCGCTTTGAAGATAAAACATCCCCCAAGCTCTGAATATGAACCCTCGTGACCTATAGATCATTGTCATTATGAAGATCCTATCCACTTGCCTATATCAGAGGTACATTCTCTAGCTTTGGCATGTTTGTATCACTAGGGTTATCCTCGCCATCATTGCTCAATGATCCTGATGAAGAATCATCATCACCACTGCTCAACTTGGTGTCTCTGCCGATGTCTACCTCATCCTCATCTCCCTCATTTCCACCCTCCTCCTCATCATCCTCCTCTCCTCTTGTTGCAGCAATCGTCGCAACCACTCCAGCAGCTCCCTCCCCTCCATCATCTCCCCTTCGTCATCTCTACTGCCTAATATGTTGCACTATGATCGAAATAGTAGGATCGATAAGAGTAATAGGACATTGTCTCGCCTACAAGGCATCATATTATGGCATGGTGCCAATATTTGCAACCCCAACCCCACTGCACTACATGTAAAGTATCAAACTCATCAAGAGAAACATATGGTTGAATGCAAGCTCCCCAGACAGAAACATCTCAAGAAACTCTAGCAAAATATGTTGTATCATCAAGGACTCCCTATACCTCGCCAAACTGCCTAAGTACTCGGCCAAGGAGATGTAACTCAATAATGCATTGTGCATCAACTATCGTGCCAATAAAATAGCGTTATTGTCTACAAAATGGTAATTTTTGAGCATTATCTGCCCAACCAGGGCAATTAAAGTATGGTTCTCAGATAAAGTGTTGCAATACATCTATCTGATGTCTCCAATACAGGATGTTCCATGTACCCCTATGACGAATACCCGTAGTGTACCTATACGCATAAGGCTCCTATGCTTGAAGTTGTACATGAACTACTGACCTAAAGATAGCAATGTGCTCCCAAGCCCATATCTAGAGAAGTGTAACACGACATCTAAAGCCACCACCATCCACACTTAAACAGATAAGGAGCTTACAAGGAAAATTGCAATCCATCAGGTGCTTTATAGCACAATTGGCGAAAAAGTGCCAACCATTTCAACACCTTCTCAAGAAAGGTGTAACCTTCAAATGGACAGATCAATGTTAGGAAGCATTACAGGCATTAAAAGACTACCTATTATCAACATCAATACTAGTTCCACCAATTCTAGGTAAACCTTTGCTTTTGTATGTTTCAACAACAACAAAAAAATTTAGGAGCACTCTTGGCACAACATGATGACCAAGGGAGAGAAAGGGCCATCTATTACATTAGCAGAACACTTGTGGGGTATGAACTTAATTATACACCCATAAAGAGAATACGTTTGATAGTGATCTTTGCATCTCAAAATCCCATATACTACATGCTTAGTCATAAGATTAAACAAATAGAAGGCTTTGGGCCTCTTAAATATCTTTTGAGCAAAGCTTCCCTAAGAGGAAGATTGGAAAAATGGGTCATGATCTTAAGTGAGTTTGATATCAAGTATGTGGATAGAAAGGTGATCAAATGCCAAATCACAGTAGATCAGTTGGTAGAAGCTCTTATGCGAGACAGTCACCCATTGTTACTAGACTTTCATGATGAATCCATTTTCACACTAATAGCATCAACAACCTAGAAGTTGTACTTTGATGGCTCTTACACCAACCATGGGGTAGGTGTTGGAATTTTCTTTGTCACTCCTCAAGGTGACTCAATTCAAAATTCCTATAGAATAAGTTTCCCATGTACAAATAACATAGCTAAATATGAATCCCTCATCATAGGTCTTTGTACTACTATTCAGTAGAAAATAAGAGAATTGAATGTCTATGTAGACTCTTAGCTCATTCTTAATCAGTTCACTGATGATTATAACACCAAGAATGACAAACTAATGCCCTGCAAACAAATGATTGAATAACTCAAACAACACTTTGTCATATAACCTTTGAGCAAATTTGTGGCAAATTCCTAGACAACAAAATAAAGCAGCAAACACTATGGCAAATGTAGGGTCCCTTTTGGATATGCCAAATAATGAAACTCGATTTGAATTCATAATGGAACAGTTAATGGTACTAGCATATGAGATCCCCTCTTCTGAATGTGTATGCATGATAGTGGGCCATGAATCACCATGGTACAATGAAATATATGCATACTTACATGACCAATACATGTATCCTGATCTCCCAAGAAATCAATGAAAAAGTCTTATTCGTCAAGCATCTAGCCATGTTATCATTGTTGACACTTTGTATAGAAAGATTTTTTATGGAACCCTTCTTCGATGTTTTAATTTCGAAGAAGTGCAATTAGCATTAAAAGAGGTACATGATGGAATTTGTGGTGCCCATTCTAGTGGCCCTACATTAGTAAAGAAATTCTTGAGAAATGGATATTACTGGCCAACCATGGAAAAATATGCTTATAATTATGTGTAGAAATGTAGAAAGTGCCAGATACACGGAGACCTAATCCATGCCCCAGCTCAAGATCTCCAACCAATCACATCACCTTGGTCATTTTCTCAATGGGGATTGGACCTTGTAGGGAAGATTAATCCTGCCTCTTCTAATGGACACAAGTTCATTTTGATGACCACCGAATATTTTACCAAGTGGGTTGAGGCAATCCCTCTCACTTACACCATTAGAAAGCAAATAAAAAAATTCATTCTCAATTACATCATCTGTCGATATGGAGTCCCAATATGTATAGTTACTAATAATGGATGCCCATTCAAAAATCAAGAGGTACGCAAACTTTGTGACCAATTCCAAATCCAACATCATTTTGAAACTCCCTATTATCCTCAAAGTAATGGTCAAGAAGAGGCAAGCAACAAAACAATATTGAAAATCTTAAAGAAAGTTGTCAAGAAGCAAGACAGGACTGGCACCTTCAATTGAATCTCGTGCTCTGGGCTTACAGAACAGGTGTGTGCATAACTATAGGTGCCACACCATACTCATTGTTCTACGGTAAATAAGTTATTTTACCCATTAAGGTAGGATTTCCATCTCTTAGAGTTTCCTTGAAACACATCATATCAAAGGAAGACTACATAGTTGCTAGACTGCAAGAGCTAGAAATGTTGGATGAAAAGTGATAGAGCACACTGAATCACTTGCAGGGTTATCAGAATAGACTGAAAAGGATCTACAAAAAGAGAGTAAGACCAAGAAACTTTGAGGTGGGAGATCTATTTCTCAAAGAAAATTAAAGAAATTTAGCAGAGAAAGAATAACCAGGTAAATTTGAACCTAATTGGTTGGGTCCTTTTGTGATAACTAAAGTCATTGGTAATGGGGCATATCACTTAACAACAATGGAATGGGGTCAACTCCCTGAACCTATGAATGACATGCACCTCAAATGATATTATGTCTAAAGGCTAAGTAGTTTAGGACTCATTTTCATTACATTGCATATCATATTCATACTGCATATCATATAGTTACTTTCAAAATTTCATTGCATCGTATTTGTATATAGTTGCCTCAATAAAAAAGGTGATTGCCTTAGTTAATCACTTGTGTGCATTTGAATGCATAAAGGATGATCTCATTTCTTAGATATTTGTTCATTAAGTTTTTTGAGTCTAAGGTTGTTCATCTTCAACATTATCTGGTGGTCAGGCTTTGTCTATGATTGGGTAGAAGCTACATTGTTGAGACTTGTCACATATGCCTTTCAATTTCTATATCTGATGCATTAACTATTTTCTCTAAATAATTGTAGATACCAGGTTGATCATATGGCTAGTGAAAACTCTTAAATTGTACTTCAGCATCGTTGTAATTGTCATACCCGAGTAGGTTTCATTACTTGCATGTCAATGCAAGAATATAAAAGACAAAGAGCTATGCCTAGTTACATATCAAAACATCAAGGCAAAAGAGAAAAGAAAAAATACAAGGACTATCATGCATAAAAGTGCATCATGAGCTTGACTATGGGAACATGCAAGTAACTCCATCAGGGCTATGAATGTCTGCTGGAAATGGAGCGATATTTGAGAGATTGCAGTGATAACCTTGTCGGTGCTATAGATGTCTATTGGCGACAAGGCTCTATCCATGATGCTTTTGAAGTTAGAATAACTCACGTAGCTAGTTATGTAGCATTCTCAAGGTCTAGAATGATCACAAGAGTCAAAATAAACTCAATTGCACAGACATGGGCAAAAGAGAACCAAGAGTTTCAAGAATCAGTGGGGAATTTTTTCGCATCTCCATTGGTGAATCCTAATCACCTGATGGGTTAATTTGAATAGCCCAAAGGTTCTAGAGAACGTAGTGAACTCTTATCTCTGGAATGTGTTCCATCCTTAATTCAACTGGTGTATCACAATATGATGAGCATATGCAACCATTGTTGTCCAATAGGAAATGCATTTTCATCTTACATCTTGTATTTTGCAAAGCATAGCCTCATAGTACGTCTATGTATCGGGGTCATAGCTGAAAAAATAATAAAAAATTGTTAAAAGTCTTTAAAAAATCCCTAAAAATCAAATAAAGTCCTGAAAAAATCCATAAAAATCATAAAATGTCCTAAAAAATCCCTAAAAATCAAATAAAGTCCTAAAAAAATCCATAAAAATCATAAAAAGTCCTAAAAAATCCCTAAAAATCAAATAAAGTCCTGAAAAAAACCTAAAAAATCATATAAAGTCTTGAAAAAACTAAAAATCAAATAAAGTCCTAAAAAAATCCTAAAAATCAAATAAACTCCTGAAAAAAATCCTAAAAATCAAATACGATCCTAAAAAAAAAAATCAATCAAAAACATTCGTTTAGTCCTAAAAAATACCTACAACATTCAAAAATGATACTAAAAAAAATCAAAAAAACAATCAAATATGATCATGAAAAAAGCACAAAAACATCGAAAATCTCTCTCAAAAAAGGACAAAAATAAAAATAAAAACCATAAAAAAACTTGCAATAAAATGTGTCGCAAGAAATCAAACACACTAGCAGATATCCAGCAAGCACTTCACATAAAGTTAACATAGGATAAACTATCTTATCACTATCTGCAATCAAACTGATCAAATTATCTTATCAATCAGATCAACCAACCCTATCAATCTATCATCTTGTCTTAAACAAGGAAGGTTACACTCAAAACCAGACAGATCGGTCTTACACGGGGTATTCAAATCTCTGAAGCCAGACATTATCAACCATCACATCAAGCAATCAAAACAAAGGCACAGATCAGTATGGCTGCTGGATTTTATCCATGTTAGTATTTAGCTTTTATCAATTGGTGACAATCATGTTCCTATGCTACTCAAAGATGTCCACAAGTGACTAGAGGAGCTAGGATGGGCATGATCTTTTTTTCCTTTGTTTTCTACTTGTGGTGTGAACCGATGAAGTTCTAGGGCAATGGTACCTTGGGTGTCTATGTAGGTACATTCTTTCGGCAAGTATCCTATGCAAAAATGAAGTCAAAGATAACTATGCTTGTGACTATCACACATACCTTGACCCTTGGCGCTACACCTAGAATGGAGGGGTTCACTCCTTGTCTACTAGTTTGTTTCTACAATGAGATATATTTACACCTTGGTTCCTTATACCCTAGTGTGCAAAGCTCCATTGTTACATAATAAGGCTTAGTGATGAATATGTTGCAACATGAATAAAGGCACACAAGTTCGTGGATTCATCATCTCCATTCCTTTCAATTCATTTTCTCATCTTTGTTTCTTTGATTCCATCTCATGATCATTCTCTTGTCAACTACTCTAGCAACTAACAATTATTCTCATTGAATTGAGTCAAGTGCTAAAAACAATATTCTGGCATATTTCAATAAAAAAGAGATTCCATGATTACATAGTTGCATTCATTTATTAAGTTGCATTAGGGTACATTCATTTTATTCATACTCATCTATCATCTAGTTACATGTGCATTAATAATTATTCATATAGTTTCATTCATTCATTTAGAATGCATTATCATATAGTTGCATTCATCATTATATTTTAGATACATACATCAATTAAAAATTCATCAACATATAGTTGCATTTAGGTGCATTCATTATAGTCTCATATAGTTTCATTAATGTTCATTATCATTCATCATTTTAATTGTGCTACATTAACATGTGGTATCATTTTCTCAATTAGTCCATTATGATTAATTTGCATTTTTAATCATTATCATAGATTATTACATCATCGTCAGTATAGAGCATAAGTAAAGAAACATCAGAAACCTCATCATTGCATCATCATATAGCAGTACATAAATAAGAACTACAAAGTGCATCCACAAACATATAAAGCATATAGGATCATGCATCACATAAATATAACACATGCATATAGAACCGTCACCAAAAACTATATATATATATATATATATATATATATATATATATATATATATATATATATATATATATATATATATATATATATATGTGTGTGTGTATATATATATATATATATATATATCCTGCCCCAGGATGACCCTATTGGTGCCCAAATCAACAAATTGGAAAAAACTATGAGTATGCCATGCTCAATGATCAAATCTTCCAATTGATTTGGCCAACTAATAGAGTGAACCTTTCAAGGTTGCTAGCTCCCTCACTTCAGGCTCTGCAGAACCTAGGCAGGTGTACCCACTCACCAATTGATCTTCTCACTTGGTGCTTTTTATAGCAAATTTGTATATTGTATTTTCTACCTTTGTTGTTTATCTCAAAGTGGTCTATGTCTTTGAGATAAACTATCTTTCAATTATCTGATTTCTCCTACTCTCTTGGTGATCTTCTTTAACTGATTATCTTTTCTCTAATTTGGTTCCTATTGTTTGATTTATGAACTATCCTTCCTTCTAACTTCTACTTATATCTCCTACTAACATAAAAATGAAACTAAAAAATGTGGATAAGTGATTTGAATTGAAATTTATATGTAATTAGACCAGTTCCTTATTTCTTATGGGCAATAGAGTCATTCGCTTGCAAACCCTATGTATAACTTTGAAAGACAATTTTTAAATCCTCCCTTGGATGAATCTGTCAATTACCTAACCCTCAATGTTACAATTAGATGTCTTCAATTACTGTTAGTTTGATTGAATTTAACTCTTATAGAAAGATCAATCGGAATAAAATGCAAATAGTTGCCTTTTGTCTCAAATGCACTCTATATTTTTCTAACTTGCAACTACAACATAAAATCTTCACACAAGGATTTAAGATAACAACCACTTGCTTCAAATGGTCATGACAAAGAACTGATTTGAAGAGAAATTTACTATAGCACAATAGAGAAGAAAGAACACTTACTGTACTTTATTTATTTATGTCTGATGATATTTTACAAATCTTTTTTTTATACATTACAATTGATTCTCCCAAAATATTCTAATGTTTTACATATAAATATTATATATTAGGGTTACATCCCTTCAATCATTCGTCATGTCTTTCTAGCTTGGCACCTTTCTGCTTTGTCATTGTTGGAAACTCTCTTTCTTTTTCGTCATTTCGGCATAGGTTATATCGATGAGTTGTTACTAGTGTGATTTTGGTCTTCGGGATTCCTATGTCGAATGCCTCTTGGGTGGTGCTCATCGGGATTGTTTTAACTATCGGCATACCAAAAAATATATGCTCGACTTCACAAGTTATCCCGATGAAGATCTTCACCTTTGATTTTGCCTTTCGCTATAAGTTATTCCGATACAAGTATTCAGTCGAGAGTGCACTATTAAAGTAGCTATTCCTATGTCAATTCATGTACTCATTTTCAGAATAGGTTGGACTATTAGTTCATAGATGACCCATTATTTTGATCTCGCTAGTTATACCGATAGATATATTTCAACCAAAAACATGTCATCGGAGTAACTATTCTGATGACCATCCTTATGCCTATTTTCGGAATAAGTTATGTTATCGGATCATAGGCAATTCATTATCACAGTCGCATTATACTGATAGGATATCACCCTCATTTTCCTTTTATCGCCATAGGTTTTGTCAATATCAATTCATCGGCCATAAGTGCATAATCGGGATAGTTCCCTCGATGCCATTCTATATATTCAACATCGGGATAGCTTTAGTAATTGGAACCATGTTGATGTGCTCTTGTGAATTCATAATTTATTCCGATATGCTTGCATAATGCTCTTTTTGTATTTTCTTTCATTAGGATGACATATCTGAAAATGTGTGTGTCGAGATAGTTTACTCTATCGGTATTGCAAACTATCGTTTGTCCGCCTTTGATGGCTATTCTGGTAGACATCCACATGCTTGGTTTGGTATAGCTATACTGAAATGGTGATATCGGGATGGTTTGTTCTATCGGAATCACATAGAATTGTTATTTTGCCTTTAGTAGTTATTATGACAGGCAATCAAGACTTCATGTTAGGCATTGCTATCCCGATGCCCATGTTCAACACTGATTTATTGGATCAGGTTAGCTATCCCAATATCAATATTTAATAGTGATTTATCAGATCGGAATAGATATTTCGATATAGTCATGAAATGTTTTCTTAGTGAGGTTATCTTACTGATCATTCTTGGACTTATCACAAATTTTTTACATATCATTAGGGCATAATGGAGACAATATGTGGGATTCTATGTTAGGTAAAATAAAACTTATGTAGCCTCAACATTTCACCACTTTAAACATAAAATCTTGGTGATCATGTCACGAGCATTGGTATGAAAATTTAGGGTTCCAAAAGACCCAATGTTGCTCGAGGTGGACCCATAACTCCTCCACTTCTAGTCCCCCAATTAGTCGATCTGCTAGATCTCCTCCCAAACATATAAGCTTTGTAGCTATGTACTAGTTGTCCCTCATGGGCAACCCTCCCATACTCTTGTCACTAGTATATGGACTCCTGAGCTAAATGGATGAGGCATTCATCGCATGTCAAAGTCCCAATACCTGGAGCAAAGTACTAATCATATGTATCTTGTACTAACCGAGCTCTCTAAACAACATCATCTCACTCTCTTCAGAGACGATCCCTCTTTGTAATCAATGTGTCTCTCTCCTGAATCCAACTCTCTTGCTCTTTGTGAAATAGGACTCAGTCATCTCGCCTGTGTTTTTGCTCTGAAGCTAAAGTGTCCTCCAAGCTCTAAATCCAAGTCCTCACAACATATGGATCATCGTCATCACCTGGATCATGTCCATCTGCATGTATCGCAGGTACATCCTCTAGCTTTGGCATTTATGTATCACTAGAGCTATCCTCGCCATCATCGCTCGATGATCCTGATGAAGAATCATCATCACCATTTCTCGAACTCAATGTATCCACCGATTTCTACCTCCTCCTCATCTCCCTCATCCCCACCCTTGTCCTCATCCCCTCCATCATCTCCTTTCCATCATCTTCACTACCTAGATTGTTGCGTTGTGATCGGAATAGTAGGATCAGTAAGAGGAATAGCACGTTGTCTCATCCACCAGGCATCATACTATGGCGTGGTGCCAAGATCTACAACCCTAGCACCCCAACCCCACTGCACTGCATGTAAGGTATCAAACTTAGCAAAATCAACATGTGGTTGAATGTAGGTTCCCCAGTCAAAAACCTCTCGAGAAACTCTAGCAAAATAGGTTGTAACATCGGGTACTCCTTGTACCTTTCCAAACTGCCTAAGTACCCGCCCAAGGAGATGTAACTCAATAATGCACTTTGTATCAACTGTCCTGCCAATCAAATAGCATTGTTGTCTACAAAATGGTAAATGTTGGGCATCATCTACCCAACCAGGGCAGTCCAAGTATGGTTTTCAAATAAAGTGTTGCAATACATCTATCTAATGTCTCCAGTACAGGATGTTCTGTGTACCCCTGTGAGGAATACCCACAGTGTACCTATACACATAAGGCTCCTCTGCCTAAAGTTGTACATGAACTATTGGCCTAAAAATAGCAATGTTCTCCCAAGCCCGAACCTAGAGAAGCATAACACCACAACTGATCAATTTGTATCTCAAATAAACAATGGTATGCATATAATAGTATAACATGGCGAGGAGGCATGGTCTTCATGCATAGATGCATCTCTCTACAATCATCTTGTGTATCACTCTGTCCCAACCAACTGGAAAACTATGAAACCTCCTATCAAGGATCAAAGGATCTTCTACAAGGCTGCAGAGCACGATAGTCAAATCATCATTATCACCCTCCAACTATCCCCAAGTTATCTCATAACGACCACTCATGTGCAGATCTTGCTCCTCACACTCAAAAATTTGACATAATGTTGTGATACCTGCCCTATGATCATATACAAACCTCTCACAATGAATCAAGATATGCAATGTGTGCTAGACATACTCAAGGGTAATGGATGCCTCACTGGTCGGAAGATGAAATGAGCACATCTTAGAGTGCCATTACTTAACTAAAGCAATAATCAAGGCCCTGTTGATCGTAACCTCAGGAAAGTGGAGAGCATGATATAAACCAACCTCGTGAATCAGAGAAATATTCTCAGGAAGTAGCTAAGTACACAATGCAATCCCACTAGGCCTATTATGCCTAGTACCTAGAACAACAAGTGTCTCCTGTAGAGAAAAATAATAAATGTCAGACATCAAAGTCGCACGACAAAAATTTTACACTATGCAACATAAAAAGTCAACATTTACAACGAATGTGACATGTTTATAATATTTGCGACATATTTATTACTTTTGTGAAGCATTTAGGGTGAATGCGCAACATTTATGACTTTTGCGACACAATTTTAACCAATGCAAAATTAACAGTCGATTGTGCAAAAGTTAAAACCTATGCGATACACTTAAGTGCATGCATAACAATAACGATTAATGCAAAAATATTAGAATGCATGTGACAATATTGAACTACTAATGCGAAATGGATAAAAAAGTTGTTCTCTGGAAAAAATCTAAAAAATTCAAGAGACGAGCAAAAAAATTTGAAAACTCACCATGCCTCCAATGCCAAGTGGGTGTTGGTACGAATGAACTCACTCGGACATGTGAAGTTGCACTTTGAAGCTAGCCATCGTACTCAAACACTCGCAGAAAGCTCAAAAATCGCTAGGAAGACAATGAACTCAAATGAAAGCAAATAAGCAAATGATGGGAAGATTTTTCTATTTATAGCTCAAAATTAGGGTTTTTTCCTTTGAAACGACCATGGTCCCCTTGAATTTCAATGCACTTGTATCCCGCGAAAACTAGCATGGTATCGTAAAATTGGTCTCAATTCCATAATTTTTCGACCAATTTTTTGAGGGGGCATATTTACACCCTAAGCCTCATCAGGGGCACACTGCGGCAAGAGAAAATTTTCATTTTCTTTGAAACAACGTCGTTCCAACATTGTCTCAAAGAGGGGCAAATGTAGACACCTAAAAATGTCTCATTAATCATGCACTAATTATTCATCTTATTAATTAAATAATTCTTTAGTTATTTAATTAAATAATTAAAATAATTAAATTCTTCCAAATTAATTTTAATCATCATTTCCACATCACTAATTATTCTATTTCTATCGCCTTAATCAAGTAATCATTTAACCCTTTCTATACAATTAATTAAATATTTATTATTTAATTGATTGCGACTTAATACTTTAATTAAATAATCTTTATTATTTAATTAAATTCAATTTCAAATGATTAAATTATTTCTTTAAATTATTTAATTAACTAATTCATTCTTCTAATTCAAATTCCAAATTCAAATTTCCCCAAATTCCAATTTCAATCAAATTTCAATTAATTACATGCGCATTCCACTTTTCGAAAATCCAAATTCAAATAAAATGCAAATTCATCTCAAATTTCTACAACACGTGTTGAAAATATAACTCCCACTAACTGATCAGTCAATTCAATCAATTGAGCAATCAAATCATTCAACTCCTCAGTTAACTCAATTAACTCCCCAATCGCCTTTTTCAACTCTCAATGAGCTTTTTGGAACAGAGCAATCAATTCAGGTAACAGACCAATCAACTCATTCATCTAATCAATCTAATCAATTCACTGATCAACCAATCTAGTTAACTCATCAATCAAATGAGTTTAACTCTCAATCAATTTTGTCTCAAGCAATCTCAGCCTTTGATCAATTATGTTCCAAAATGAATCTCAACCGTCCATTCTCATCCCCCAAAATCTATAAATTCAATCCTTTTCTCCTAATTTTCCTTAACCACTATCTTCAAAATTATTGTGTCTAACTTATGGAGGTACTCCAGGCCAAGACTGAGAGCCACGCAATCACAATGATGAAGAAGAGCAATGGAAGCCTATTGGATCAACGAAGGGGGTGTTGATGGTTCATTTTATTGTTTTGTTGATTTGATTAAAATTTGTTGTTATTTATGGATTTAGCTAGTTAGATTCAAGTTCTGGTGGTTAACTTGGTTAATCTAGCTTAACTATGCATAAAAATTCCATAAAAATATCTACATTACTATTTTAGTTTTATTTGAAAAACTATTATATTTATCTAAATTGAAAATATTTTTTATTTTATAAGTAAAATACATAACTACTTACATAAGAAGGCAAATGGTAAACATTTTATTTATTTACTAAAAAAAAATAGTATAGCTTTTTTTATTTAGAAGGTAAATGGTTTTTGTTAAGGGAACCAAACTGTTGTGTACAAACTAGTATAGAAATAACAAGGCCCTTCAAACTACAAAGAAACATCAAACATAGACTAATCAAACAGCCTAATCTATACGATGCAAAAACAAAAAATAAATAAAAAAGTTTAGATCATACAAACCAAAAAAATCAAAATAAGACCTCTATTCTTGAATCTTAACAGTCAACTTGGAGCCATTAAGATTTAGAATGTCTTGACTTCCATTAGTCTCATCTTTTTATGTCTCCCTAAAATGCATATCCTTGTGATTCGATCTCCCTCTTTAGCAACCCTCTGCTAAGTCAATAGTTATGCACATGTCTAATTAATGTCAAGAGGCATTCTACAATGGCAACAAGGGGTGGAGTATAATGGCATGAGCACCTTAATGTTAACTTTTACCTTTTAGCCCCAACTTGGTAGGAAGTAAGAGCAAGTTAAAATGGGTTAAGTATTGGGCTAGGTCACAGAAATACCTCTAGAGTATATATATATATATATATATATATATATATATATATATATATATATATATATATATATATATATATATAATAAACTTAATATTTTTTAAATAAACACTGTATAAAACAAAATAACCCTCATCAAAATTATAAGTTTTAGATAGATATATAAATATAAAAGAAAAGAATAAATATTTTAAAAAACCTACCATTTCATAATTACAATGTTCTTTTTTAAAAATATATTTTATTAAAAAAAATTCATGTTTTTTAAATAATGATAAGAAATTTTTAATTTAAATATAAAGTAAAATAAAATAATTTCAAGATAAATAAAATAGTTTCAATTGATATTTCTTGACATTTAAAAAGATGCATTAAGATATTTATACTAATTTTTTAATGAATTTTACAAAGACTACAACGGATAACTTTCAAAAAAGAAAACTAAAATGATAACAAAACAAATCAATGAATAACTATTTAAATAATGTAAACTTTTTCAAAAATTAAATCATAATAAATTATTTTAATAATTTTATTTATTATTAAATAAAAATATTTTTTTCTTAACTTTTAACTTTTAAAAGTTATTATAACTAATATGAATATTAAATTTTAAATATATATTGGCATAATAAGAGGGTTGAATAAAAAATAATAGAGATAAGGACAAAAGCCATGTGAAAAATGATGGTTGAGAATTCTACAAAGTGATATAAATTAGGATGGGTGCATCCATGAACATTAAATTTTCAATATTTATTGACTTGATAAGAGGGTTGAATAAAAAATGATAGAGAGAAGGACAAAAGCCATGTGAAAAAATGATGGTTCAAAATGCTACGAAGTGATCATAAATTGAGATGGGTGCATCACACAAGGAAATTCAAACAATGTGATTATTCAAAATGCAAGAGAAGAGTTTTAATAGAGTGGAAATGGGGATTTGAAAATATTTGGGTCCAAAGTTAAAAAATGGACAAATCATAAGTTTAATGGTTCCCTGTCTGTTGTGGAAACCATGTTTTGTTGGGATCGCTGAGAATAGGTTTTTAATGTTATGACTCTCAACTAAGAAATTAGTGTATTTAATCCAAATTAATATAAATCTCGGCTCTGCCTTTGCCGATCAAAAAAAAAAAAAAATTGGGTCCTACACTTTAGTTGATGATTGTTATTGAGAATGTTGATTGTGTGAGTTTATGACTTATTCCTCATGCAACAATAAGAGGAAATAGAGAGATAAAGAAATGTAATAGTCCCATTATCAACAATCAAGAAGAAAGATCAAGTTGGAGGGGAAGAGATGTTAAGGAACCTCACAAATTATCTAGAAAGGAAAATAGTGTGGAGGAAATAGGTACGCATTGTTGAAGCTTCTTTTGAACCCAAAACAATCAATGGGCAAATTCAACATTTTTCAATGCTACACAATCCTTAACTAGCACAATAATGCCATCAATGGCCACCCTAACATATTTGCTACACAAGGACGTAGTAGTGGAACATCAATCGAAGGTCTTTTTCAACTATTAATTGAGCCACTTTCATGGACTTTGTGACAACATCTACCAACTCACAAACTTAATGTAAAAATAATTGCTAATGTTGATTTTAGTAAAGCAAAGTATTATTGTGAGGAATCACAATAAGTTTTTTTGATCCTTCATCATTCATCTATGTTTATACTGTAATTAACCATAATCAATATAAAAACTCGGCTCTGCCTTACCAATCAAAAAAAAAAGTACTACTGTGAGGAATCAAAGGATGACATCCAAGATATTCCTTTGCTTGTTAATGACAAGCTATGCACAGAATGGGTTAATGGTTCTAAAAATGATGGGGAGCTAAGTGGCTTGCCAATAATATAGTAACTTGAGACTTTTGGAGGGAGGGCCAAGGTGTGTATAGTTTGGAATGACTGATTTGTGAGGTATTCTTTGTACTTTCTGGCATATGTTTAAATAGTTACAAAAGAATTATAATGGTAATAGAATGGTAAAATTATTACTGTTTCAAGTTTTTGCTTTGAATTGCAGGAATGGAACTTGTGATTTTTTGGTTTTGAACTACTCCCAAGGAGAGGTTAGTTGTGTCTTTTGAGATTTGAAAAAAGATACTTATTTTTTTATGAATGTGTGTAATAAACTGGTTAATTATTGGAATTCAAACTCTTCAAAACTCTGTTTTGCAGCTCCTACGAACCTTTCCACAAACACATAAATAGATATGCAAATGGATGGAAAAAGTGCTATTTTTTTAAAGAGATTTTATGTTATTTCCAAATTATTTTGATTTACTCCATACACATGGGGCAATCTCTTGGTGGACGTGTGCTCACAAATGCAAACACATTAGCTTTTTGCTGCATTGCTAGCTTCATGGAACATACAAAAAACAAATTCCTTGTAGCTTCATTTATTTATCAAGAAACATGATGGCATCATCCGTCAGAGAAGATTTGTTTGTTCATAATACACCTTCACCTTCTCTACTGTTTAGGAAATGAAGGAAATGATTGACCTGTACTTTTTGGAAGGGATGTGAATTCCTAGATTAGAGAAATTGAAAGACTACTCTAGCAATCAAATTTCATTGTTAGAATCTTTGTCCAAGGATATTTTTTTGGAAGGAGGAAAAGTCTGTTATGGGGAGGTGCTTTATTTGTTTCTTAATCTTTTTCTAACTTCCATTCATACTTATAGCACAGGTTCTGTCATATTAAATCTGTGTCTTTGTCGACTTTGCCAATTTTACTCTGGATCTGCATCAACCTTTCCAGAATGTATTCTTCTTGATTGAAATTTATTAATTCTGGAATCCACATGTATCAATCCCTATCAACAAATTTAATCTTCAAAATCATATCAATCTTCAACGATTATGTAATAAAATTGTGAATAAAGAGCCAAAAACAACACACATTATGTTAATCTTTCTTCTCAACTTTGGTTTGAAATTTTTCATTTAAATTTTTTTCTTTTGAAGTACTAAAATTTAAACAAACTGAAAAAAGAAAAATGTATCTTACATAAGAACTGTGTTTTTTCGGTACAGAGAATAGTTCACTTGGCTTAATAAAATGTTCCAGATGTGTTGAATTTTAATGCAATTGTTGAACTAGCAGCTATAAAACAGAAACTTTAAAATGATCTCCTTTACTCAGTAAAAAGAGCCCAAAAATGGCATCGCATTCATGTCCTTGTAATTAGGTGGTTCTATAGGTCCTAAAGATAAAATTAGGAACTAAATTTAACAAAATTGGATACAACTGAACAAGGTTGTTCAAACAAGATAAATAAATAACCCTTCAGGGCTGAGAAATTTGATAAATTAGTAATGAGGACAAATTTCCCCATTCAACTAGCTGAGATACCATAAAATGAGCGAAATATCCTTTATCTTGAGGAAGACGGAAGGGAACTTCCCACAATCCATTTCAGCATCAATTTATATCTGTTATTCAATACAAGGAAATGCCTTGGAGTGTATGATCTGGAGAGAGAAATTTTCTCTACAGTAGTGAAAAAATATTTAACATAGATTCAAAAAGACACTAAAATATAATGTAATGCAATCAGGCCTAAAATCAGAGTCACTGAATTAAAAGTTCTTGCGTGATCTTTTCAAAGCATCGAACCTATGCTACCAGTTCCAAGTGTTTTCCTTATTTTACAATTTCAAATCTTCACTGAATCGTACAAAAAAAGTGAATCGAATTAAAGCTACTTGACAATAACTGGAATAGGCAGAGGATACAACTTAAGCAAAGAATTTCGAAAATGCTTTGAGCAAAAGACAATGAAACGGCAAACAACCCTATATTTTCTACAACAAGATCTGATATAAAAATCGAGTCCAGGTAAGAATTATAGATAATCCTAGCTATTGATAAAAGAACAACTTCATTGCTTCTATATTATATTATTATTCATTGACTTCCTGATGCGTGAAGTCCAAGCTCTGTATGATTTTAGACAACCCATTTTGGCTCCAATCAGAGATCCTTTGAAGAACAGAATAACCCAGTGAGAACTATTCTTGCTCATTCAAGCTTCATTCAGATATAGTTGCAGTGTCTTCATTTTCAGTTGACTAGACTTGTAAATCACTTACTCATTCTTAAGCCCCAAGCTCCAAATAAGCTTAGACAGAACAGCACGCCCCCAATCTAAGTCTTTTTGAAGTAAAGGGGAATCTGATTCATGCTTTATTGTACTGAAATTCTCCTCCTCATTACAGCTTGATTCAGATGAAGCTCCTGTATTTTCGCTTTCAATCAACTAAATTCACAACAGATGCCAAAGTCATATATTAAAATTTGATTTAAAAATTGTCTGAAATCTGAATTATATTAAATCATCTCACTTGAGCTTTTAAGCATTCAGAATTGCACAGATATTCTCAGCTCACTTTTACAAAGTTTGCCGAAAGGAAACACGTATGACTAAGATTCCCCTCATAACTTAGTTGCTACAGTATTTCTATACTCTTTGTTTACTATAATCCATAGTAATTCTAAGTAATACCCAATAAGATATTTACCAAATCGAGATGTCATACACCAAAACCATTATGAATGAGATTTCACCTAGAAAATAATGCATCTAACCACAAACACCTGGAAGTAGTCAATAGTAAAGGTATATACTTTAGTGAGACAATGTTCCTTTCTGTTTAAGAATCATGTTTATTTAGTGGTTATGTAAACATAGCACAGAACAAGCAAGATTTTCCTCGTGAGAGAAACTCCTTTATAAAATTATTTTTTTATTAAACTTAATTGTTGGAACTTGTCAAAGATATAAATATGCAATAAATAACATTTCAACTTCATTAAAAACCTTTATAATCAATGCTAAACCTGAAGTACTGCATAAGGTTGCATATATGAAGAAAGGCAAGGTTGTAGTCACCCTAACATCAGTTTGTTATCTTTTTTTTTAATTTAAACTTATTCAACATGGGCTTTCTTGTACTTCCAAAGAGTTTAACTTTTATGTATTTTTGTTCTCAGAACATTTATATGATTAATAATTCATGGGATTTTTATTTTAGCATCAGACCTGGTTGCTATAAGTGCAACCTGATCCTTGCATTTTCTTTACTACAAACTGAAAACAGGTCAAGTTCACGATCAAGTGATCAACTGCACGCAACATTAGTATGGGAGAGATGAACCAGGACTTGCCTTCACATAGAGATGGGTATTCATTGGTTTCAGAGGATAAGAGCTTGCATACAAGTTAACTGTAGACATGAGAAAATCTGGAGCATCCTAGGGACAACAAAGGACAAATGTGCAAGCAACAGAACAAGGTGGTTTTCTAATTTTGGAGCTTTCACCACTTTCCATAATCAATGAAAGCATCATCAACTGTGGCAAAAATGTCACCAACTATGGTGTATGGAACACAACCATGGCAAAAGCACAAATGCCTCTTGGCAATAGCAACAAAAGTGCAACTGCCCTTGGCAAAAGAGGTGAATTTGTCACAAGCTAGACAGGGCCTGGAATGTGAGGAGTTTTCAGCTTCCAAGTGTTAGGAAGCATGTTGGAACACAAATATAGTCTTGGAAACTTATAATATACCTTTCTACAACATGTGCAAAGTTTCCAGCTCTTGTATTCCTCCTGTAAGTTCAATTTGTGAGGTTTCATGTTCTAAAGCAAGGTTTTGAGGATAGATGACACATTGTAGGGTTGTGAGCCAAGTAAACATGTTGATGGCTTGTGTAGACAAATGTTCTACTTACTACAATGTACCGAACTGGATCATTGTTGCTTAAGGAGCATCTTGCTCACTCTTACTAGACTTTTTCCCCTTCTAGGGTTTCTCCTGGATAACATCACTCAGTCTCCGTGTGTCTTCCCTCATGTTTCCTTACACTGTTTTCATATTACTGTGTTAGGGGGCCATAGAATAGTAGGGGCCTCCCACCCGAATTGAGATAGTGGTGGGGAATTATAGCGGCAAGGGGTGGGGAACTTTGGAGGATAGCCATTAGGTGGGGGGGAATTCTAGATAGCAAGAAGTGGATGATCGATCTAACAACCTTTGTCCGCACCTATTGCGGGTGGGAGGGAATCATAGTTGGGTGGGTGGGGGGCAACTTCCTCTATCCTCCCACTTAATTAATCAGTAAATTAATCAGCCCGCTATTTTAAGCTAGAATAAGGAACCTTATGAAAGCTTATTGTAGCTTATTCTAGCAGGTTTATTAATTCACTGCTTGAATACCACAAACGATGTTACTACATTGTTAGTGTCAGTTTCTTGCACTTAACAAGCTTTTGGAGGTGTTTTTGAGATCTTTGAGTAAAGTATTTGTAGATGGTGAGCAAAGTGACGACTATGCTCTCTGTTTATGGATCAAGTTGGTATCATAGCAAGTTGGAATTACCTGTTATCAGATTTCATTTCAGTAGTTGGTGAACTTCCAAGGCTATGCCCATTACAAGGTCAAGCGGGAGTGGTGGACTAAGTGCATTTTAACCTCAGATTGATACTAGAGATGGGTAAGAGCACAGAGAAGAATAGGTAGAGAAGGAGAGAGATATGGATGATGGAGAGGAGAGATTTAGGAAATTGGAAAAGGATAATGATTTCATTTTGAGGTCTCTGGTCAAGATAGATATAATTGAGAGAACATGCAATTACTCAGAAATTGGATATAGAAAGAGAGCAAGAACGTGAGCAGACAAAGAGGACTGAATAACAACGTTAAGATTCATCTAAGAGTGGAAGTGTTGATGTGTGTTTTGTGACACTCGCCAACACAAAATTGAATACCAAGTATTCTATCCTCTCTTGAACAAGGAAACCTCAAATACTAAACAATTTGATCAAATAAAGCAACCCCAAGGTTTACAATGCAAAACAATGTGACTTTATGATGGATAGGCAGTGAAAATATGTGATATGCTGATATCACAAAGGGACTAACGCTTTATTGGAATTGGAATACTAAACTGAATTACTAAACTGACTCGAACTTCAAATAAAAGACAAAAGAGATGAGGCTTGGAGAAATCTAATCTAAGAACCTATGAACAATGAAGATAATAGATAGTGCTTAGATGGATGGATTCCATAAATCAAGCCTTGCTTTGCCATGAGGAAACAACTAAACAAAACTGATGCAATCTCCAAAGGTAACGACAACTACACAAAATTAATGCAATCTCCAAAGGTAATGAAGGATTTTCATATTGTAAACATTCATCCAAATACCCAATACTAGTGCAATCCAAATGAACATCCACAATCAAACTAGTGCTAAATTAGGTTTAGACTAAACATTCACTACAATTTGCAATCAATAAACTACAAATGGTATGAACCCGAATTTCATCAAACATCTTCACATTTCTCCATTACAATCAATGAACATCAACTAAAATTTGATAAGTAGAAACCATGCAAAATGTTGAAACACACTAAGATCCACCATATCTTCAATGAAAAATATGTTTAAATTTCAACATAGTCTTGGCAACAATCTCTGATCTCCTCCTCCTACTACTACTGCTACTTTCTATAGACCTAACTATTCTCTTCTATTATTCTTTAACCTTTACAAATGAAAAGGGCAAGCCTTATATAGACCTTGAGTTACAAAATTAAGGGCCCAGATTGATTGTAAATCAATAGCCAAGATAATTCAAGGAAACCCTAAAGTGAGGTAGTTACAAGTACAACAACCACCACCTTACATTTAATATCAATCAATAAAAAAATTCCATAACTTTGAATGCACATCCTTTTAGGGAAACAGACCAATGAGAAAAATAACATAGCCCCAATGGCACAATTTACAAGGAGTAGATGATGACACTACATTCAATGCATCCACATGTCCTACTTGTTGATGAGTTAGGTTCAATGAATCCGAACATGTTGACTCGTCATTATTTGATTGGTTGATGATGAGTAGATGCCACCTCAGCTTGCATATCTTCTAAATTGTCTTTGGTCTGCTACAATTTGCATCTGGTCTGCCCTTATTCACTTGGGATTACCTTGGAATTGTTATGAGAATGACCTCCCTCCACGTTGCATATATAGGTGCTCATATCATAATTCCCTTTACCTTGATAAAGGCTGGCCAAGGATACTATGATTTTTCATTGTTTTAGCATTGTAACTTCATCATACTCGGGTTGCAAGTCGGCCTTATCTTTGTCTCACATTCTTTTGCACACATTTTGGAAAAGTTTTTCAAATTTTCAACTCTAGGTCAGCTAGGCTTGATTGCATACAAGTATAGGGTGATCTCTTCATTTCCAAATAGATTCCACATTGCTCATGGATAAAAAGCAGATCACTGCCTTAGGTCTAATTTTCTGCACCCCTGCTGGAATTCGCCTCCTTATGTGCTGAATCTGATTTCTCTTGATGAAAATCTCCTCCAACCTGCTGGGAAATTCCTTGATATCTGATTTCACTTGATGAAAATCACCTCCAACCTGCTGGAGTTTGCATTTGTTCTGCTCTTAAATCACTTGATTTTGTTTTTGAATGATGTGAAAATGAAGTTTTAAAATCTAACGTATATAGCACTCCACACATTAGGAATCACAAACCTTTGATACGGCTGACCTAGGTAGAAGATTGCATTTATTTTCAAATCGCAATTTCAAATTTCTTCATTCTTATTCAAGTCAGCCAGCTTACACTCTGCTTGGCGATTGCATCTCTTATTATTGCACACATTTTTGAATTATTTTCCAGGCCAACCTTACATTTGTTCCACACATTTTGCCTTGCTTTTGCATGCTTGTGAAGGGGTTTAATCCAACTCAACCCTCATAATACATTAACTCTCCCCTAGTGGGATTAACATGCTTGTAAGAACAACTAAAGCGCAAAATAAAGGTATGCAAGGACAAATAAGGTGAATTTTAAGTGTAGTTCCGAACTAGAGTAAGCGCATTTGAGGGGGGGGCTGGACTAAGGTGAGTGCATTTGAGGGGGGGGCTGGACTAAGGTGAGCGCATGTGAGGGGTAGTTCTAGACACATGGGCACAAATCAAAGGTGGGCAAGGATTTTTCCAAACGCACTTTCACCCCAAGCATGGACTAGTGTGGGCGCATTTAGACCTTATTCTTGGACAAGAGGGCAGGAATAGCATGTGGTCAAGGACTAAAAGGGTGGATTTCCTAGTTGTGCAAAAACAATTGAGTGCCTTGTGAAGTTGTCAAGGAATTCCTTCAAAATGCTTAAGGAAAATTCGAACTTTGAGGGAGAATCCACACTTGGACCTTGGATTTTCATTTAAATTTTGGATTTCCTTACTTAAACTTAGGATTTCAACATTTCAATTTTGAATTACATATTTCAATACTAGATTTTGAATATTAATTTTGAAATTCTCAACCATGGATTTTCACCTTTGAATTCCATATCTCAAACAAGGATTTCACTTGAAAATTGCACTTTTGTCCAAGGAGGTTTATCAAAAATTTCCTTATTTTCCTCTCCTATCAAGGTCGGAAAATCCAACCTTGTCAAGATATCACATCCTTGGATTTTTCTCTCATTTTTCCACACTTGCATTTTAAAATTTCACACTCTTGACAACATTTTTGACAACTTTTTTTTTACGACATTTTTTAACAATATTTTTTTTTGCTTTGGAATTGAAACCTGAAATTTTCCTTAGTAATTTCCTTTTCAAGTTTTGGAACTTCTTTCATTCACATCCTAGACTTGGAATTACCAACTCAAACATACCCTATCCAAAGATGAGCCTTGCACTTTGAGGTCAACACTCACTCCTAGACCTGACAAGACGAAACCCCCTTAAAAGCTTAAGAGATCAAAAACTACTGCCAAGCTAAGCAAAACTAAGCCAAAACATCTAACCTAAGAAGCGAAAAAGTGGGGGTCCCCATTTGCAATGGGCTGTGTGTGTTTACAACACAACAGGAAGCAATAATCCTTTCAAGGCTGAGACAAACAAAGGCATTCAATCCTTCAATTGAGAAGTTAATGCAGGGAAACTAGACCACTAGATAGCACAAATGAAGGTCTATTTTAGCTTGTACAAGTTGATGTGCAGCACTCAGTCTCTTTTGCTCGCTTGAAGCTGTCTGTTAATGCACTCACTTGGTATGGAGTTCACGCTATCTCTTTGCAAATGAAAAGAGCTCTGCCAACCTTCAGATGTTAGGAATTCAAACTTTGAAGACTTACTAAAGTAGCAAATTCTACCCATATGCCAAAGTCTATCCAATGACAATCCTACCATCAAAAACAAGGCCAAAGCATGCATGAATACACCACAGAGTTAAATAAGATGAAAGTTAAGCTTGGCAAAGATGTAGTGGATAAAGAAGTGCTGACAAAACATGCGGGAAACTTCAAAACTTAGATGAGGCTTGCGCATAAGCCTGCCACATTAAAGAAGAATAAAAAAGAGCTCCTGTTTCAAACAAAAACAGCAGTGGAAGAAGGATAAGAAGAAAGCTGGAAACTAAAGCAAGTGGAAAGGTTGTCAACACCACCATGAAGACCGAGGACAAAGACAATAAAGAGAAGCACTTCTGTAAGCATTGTGACAAAGGAGGACATGAGGAGGAGTCTTGTTGGAAAGCTACATCCGGAGCTGTACCCTTTCAACAAGAACAAGAAGAACAAGAGTGCTAGTTGTATCAAGAAAGTGAAAAAAATTGAGTACACCTCCAATGTTGATGATTGTTTGTCATGTGCCACTATGGAGAAAGGTGCATGTGTGGGTAATAGTGATGCTTAAGAGGAGAATGAGATGACTACTGTTGTTTCATGTGAAGCTTCAGCTCAAGGGAAGGAAAGTAGATGCCTTATTTGACACTTGTTCACAAGCAAACAAGATTTCTCAAATTCTAGGCAGTAAACTTGGATTGCAAACAAGGAAACACCTGGGTCCATATTCCTTGGGATGGCTGAAACAAGGTTTGATAATGTTACACAACCCTAATTTGTGATCAAATCTGGACTCACCATGGAATCCAAGGATGAGGTAACTGTTGATGTCATTCCATTGGATGTCTAAGCAGTGATATTTGGAAGTCTTTAACTCTATGAAAGGGATGCAATATTTTATAGGGAACAAAACAAGTATAGGCTCTACAAATGTGGTGAAGAATTCGTGATCAAGTCTTGTGAGGGCAAATCGAAGGTTTCCATGAAATTCCATGATTACTGCAGCTCAAGCAAGGAGGTTGATCAATGCAAGTTGCACATTTAAATTTGTAATGTTCTATGGCAAGCAAGACAAGCAAGTGGCTAAGGTAAAGTCAACGAATGGGTTACATAGCAGCAAAGAAAAGGTGATAGACTACCTCATATGACAATTCAGTGAGCTCTTTGAGGAGCCAAAAGGGTTGCCCCCACATAGGCCAATTGAGTGTGAAATCGACTAGCTACTCAATTGTCTACTTCCACACATGGGAATACACCATCTAAGCATTATGGAGGCTCAAGAGGTCAAGCACCAGCTGAAAGAGCTGTTGAAATATGGTGTGATCAGATGTAGCACCTCTCTGTGTGGTTCTCCCATAATAGGAGTACTGAAAAATGATAGAAAATGGTGCATGTCCATAGATTATGGAGTCCTGACCAAGATAACCACCAAGAATAGGTAACCACTACCTCAGATTGATGGTCTTTTGGATTACTTGCAACATGTTAAATACTTCAGCGAGTTGGATTTGAAGTTTGGAAATCGTCAAATGCACATAAAAGAAGATAAAATAAGGAAAACTTGTTAAGACTAGACACGATCTTTTTGAGTGGTTAGTACTTATGCAATGCCCCTACAACCTTCATGAGACTCATGAACGAGGTATTATGTCCCTTACAGATGAATGTGTCATTGTTTGCTTATGACCACATACTAGTTTTCAACAGGATATATAAGGAGCACCTAGCACAGCTAAAGAAAGCACTAAACAACTTAAGGGAGAACAAGCTGCTCTTAAATGGTAAAAAGTGCGATTATGCACAACAGTCATTGGTATATCGTGGACAAATATTAGGAGATGGAACAGTACAAGTACACCCAACAAAGGTGGAGGTCATAGTGAAGTGGCATAAACCAACTAATGTCACCAACACAAGGAGTCTCATTGGGGAAGTTAGTTTGAAATTTCTCGTCCAAATCAGCACCAGTACATGCTATAATGGGCCATGGTAAAGTCTACAAATGGGGCAAAATGCAGCAACAAGCATTTGAGGAGATGAAAAAAATAAGCCATGCATCCATTTGCAGTGGAAACAGATAAGAGTCATTATGCTATGGATGTTCTTATGCAAGGAAGTAAGCGCTATATGTTTTTGAATTGTTGCATAATTCAGTCCATGTGCATTGCAGTTATGACAAGGAACTCTATACATTCATGCAAGTGGTGAATAAGTGGAAACACTACTTGTTGGGGAAAGAGACTATTCTTCACATGGGTCACCAATCTCTCAAATACTTACATGCACAGTCCAAACTTCAGCAAGCATTCTTTTACAAGTGGATGGAGTTTATGCAGTAGTTTCAATTGGTAATAATGTACAAAAGAGGTGCCACGAACAAACTAGTGGACGTGTTGTCAAGACTACCTATAATAGCAGAAGTGTGCACAAGTTTTATTCATGAACCCTTCACCAAAGATGAGTATGCGGAGGATTACGAGATTGATAAGGGCCTTAGAGAGTTGTTCATGCAAGAAAAACAAGACGAAGTTGACAATTTCACCTCTACAATTGACTTTCAGTTGAAAGATAGTTCACTCTTCAAACTAGGGAAATTGTGTTTACCTTAAGAAGAAGGTTGTTCTTGAGAGAGGCTCACACCTCCAAGGTGGTGGGCATTTTGGAGTCAGTAAGACCATTTCCAATCTTCAGTGGTATGTGTGTTACAAATATAAGCAAGAAGATGTCTCAAATTTGTTAGGAGTTGCAAATTTCATAGTATGAGCAAACCAAGCAATCAGAAGTTGGAGTTGTATCAACCATTACTCATGCTTTCTTGCCTATGGATAGAAATTTCTATGGGCATGATTACCTTTTTGCAGTGATTGATCGTTTTAGCATGATATTTGTCCTCACTCTATCCAAGAAGACACTCTCAAGTAAGGATGCAGCTGAGCTATTTTCTGTACATGTAGGGGTTCATTTTGGTTTGCCTGAAACCATTTACCGGATAGACATTTAAAGTTTCTAGGGATATTTTGGTGTACACTTCAGAAAAAGATGGATATCCAGTTGAATAGGTTTGCTGCCTTCCATCCACAAATAGATGGACACACCAAAGTTGTTAATGGGACTTTGGTGTAATGTCCCCTTTCTGGATTACCTTATATTTTGCCCTAAATTCACAAATCCAAATAAAGGAAAGAATATAAGATAGTTAGAGCTATAATTCTCACCCAATAATAAGATAAGTTTTGAAAACCTCCAATCAAGTTAGATAACATTGAAGATAAATTCATGAGAAGAATCCATTACTGGGGTTAAAGGAAACATATATTCATAACATATAACAAATCTAAACTATTATGTGGAATTCAACCATAACGGGGGATGAGATAAGGAGACATGATAAGGTGCCCAAAACATCCCCTACCTTAGGCCCAAGAGCGGATACCTTGTCCCTCTTGGCCTCATGTGGCCTATTGCCATCCCCGTAAGGTGGTGTACCTAGTGAGGCCTCCATAGCCGTTCAGCTTCATCAAGCCATCCTTCTCACCCTCTTATGATTGAGGCTCCCTTTAGTTTATCCCAACAATGATCAGTATAGAGGTTGTAGGGAAACTGCAATAGGGTTATTATCATTGAATAATCCAGTGAGGATAGAGAAGAATAAGGTCAGAGTATGAATGTTTGGGAGATGTTGCCCACTGTGCTACTGCCACAGGAGGAAAACTAATAACTTTAGGCTCATCTGAAGATGAAGAATTTTTTTACTGAGGTTGGAATGTATTGTTTCCTACAAGCTAAGGCAAGAACTGAGAGGAGTGAATAGTAAAATGACTTTAAAAAAGGACTTGTTGGCTAAAACTCTTATATACTTTATGAAGTCCATAGAAGATTTGCAAAGAGGGCAGATCAATTAGAAAAGTGGACATGTCTCCAATGTTAACCACAAGACAATGCTGTCTTAGATAGCGATGAGTAAGTTTATATGAGTCCAAATAGGAGTGACCTTAGTTACAATACCATTGCCAAGCGGCTCTATACTCCAGAAATTGGCTTGGCAGTCAGAGGATACAAGCAACGTTGATTCTTTGGGGATCTAAAGTGAGTTTCACACTTGCAATTGGCATTTATAATAAAAACTCAGTATGAAACTATATGTTTAGTTTGAGTTGCCATTTGTAAACTTTTTGCCAGGGATTTCACTAAGCACCAAGCCATTTCTTATTCTTTAGCTTGCTGAGTTGTCAAGATCCCTTAGAGAACAACTACAGAAATTCCAGATGCAAATTTGAACAACCAAAATGGCCTTACAGAAGTTAAAATGGAGAGACCTGTGAAGGACATATT
The DNA here is from genome assembly GCF_030272615.1 of Cryptomeria japonica. Lineage (NCBI taxonomy): Eukaryota > Viridiplantae > Streptophyta > Pinopsida > Cupressales > Cupressaceae > Cryptomeria > Cryptomeria japonica. The sequence continues at coordinate 487,402,560 of NC_081412.1, forward strand.
CAAAGGCTGACAAGAAATTTGGTACCCTTTCCTTCTATCTTCCATTTTTGTGCTGTGAGGCAGAGAAACAGACAGAGCAGTAGCTGGTAGTAGGCTGTAAATAGTTTGGACATTTATGATTTTTGAATTTTTCGTGGTTAAAATATTTATAATTATAGGTTTATCAAAATGAAAAAAATGAATGCAAAATACAGTTGTAAATAACAGAATACATTATATAAATACAACCAAAATTTCATGATCATATATATTGTATGTACCTTTAGTCTTGTCCAATAGACAGGCAATATTAGTTGTTTATTTATGACACATGTTTAATGAAGGTTATGGGGAAACAGTTATGTGGTAGTCTGGTCAATGCACTGAGGCAAAATTAGTTGTTTGTTTGCAACACATGTTTAATGGTGCTTATGGAGAAACGGTCCCATATTTATCATGGATCAGAGGGGTTACACGTAAGATAGTTAGGGTTTATATCACACTTCCTAGTTTGCGTTGGATTCCTCAGAAAATATCTTATATTTCTTTATTGTGTTTCTTTGTTTCTACTATATTTTAGTTCAATCTATCTTGACATTTTGGTCATTTATAGGATAATCTTGATTCTGTAATGCCGGTAGTCGATATAAAAACTTCTTTCTTTTAATCGGGATCTAAGAGCAAGAGAGTGACTTTTTAGTATCATGCAAAAAAACTATAGCAAGAAAACTGAATCACAAATTTTAACAGAGAGACTATTAATGTCTACCAATGACCAAAGAATACATCGTACATCTTAAGAAACTCTCAACTTACCTCCTTAGCACTTGATGTTGAAGTTTCTTCCTTCTCAATATTAACAGATATCTCTGTAGTACCTGATGTCAAAGCTTCATCATCACCACTGAGAGAGGCATGATTGTTACGCATAACTGAACCATTCTCAACATATGATGAGCTGTTTTGATGCTGTTGTTGTTGATTTTCTACTTCTTGAGCTGTCGGGATGGCTGAAGGGGATTCCCCTGGAAATTCAACATTCTTTGTCAAACAATCTATATCTGCACTTAAGACATTTTTCAATCCAGGAACTGCCCCAGTTGATGAACAATCTTCGTCTATATAAGAAGATAACGATGTCAATCCAGGGACCAGAACCGGAACTCCTCCGTCAATCTCCCCTCTTTCAACGATACGATCGCTAGTCTCTGCAAACTCTTCTTGTGTTGCTTTAACAACTCGATCTTCAGTTTCTGTCTCTCCAAGTGTTTCTCTAGTAGCCTCTTCGGCTGTATAAGATATCGACGTCAATCCAGGGACCAAAACCGGAACTCCTCCGTCAATCTCCCCTATTTCAACGATGCCAGCTCTAGTCTGTGCAAACTCTTCTTGTGTTGCTCTAACAACTTGGTCTTCAATTTCTGCCTCTCCAAGTGTTTCTTGAATAGTTTGTTCTTCAGTTTCTGCCTCCGTGATTGTCTGAAGATCAGAATCATACCAATCCTGTGAAACCAGTAAAGTAGTCCGGGTTTCCCAGGTTTCAAACACACGATCAGGGCCTAGCTGCCAATGGAATTCCCCCTCCTTGTCTCTGAGTATAAACTTGAAATAAATCTTCCTACCCAGTGGAATATCCTACACAAACACAATCCACAAAACGTCTAGTAACAGTGACATTCTGGGTTTTTAGTAGACACAAAGTAAATAGGGTAAAGTTGAATTTACCAGGCTGGGTGTTGTCCAAATGTGACCAGACGACCATATCATTGGAATAGCAAGCTGGGGATCCCATGATCCCAAAATGGGCTCTTCTCCAACAACACAGAAATCTTCACCAAATTCACATTCTTTTTGCAGGATCAGCTTTACCCTCACAGTTCTGTCATGGCCCGCCTCTGTATCTGCTTGTACTGCAAAAGAGTTGGTGTCATTGGAGCAGCAGCAGGCATTTGCATATGCATATGGCCGTGGCCGTGTCTGATAGGCAGGGGAGGCAGAGAACTTGGAGAGAATGATCAGAGCGGGTTTACAGAACAAGTGGGTTTTCGACTTAACTAAAAATTTGGATTTGTTTAGTGGGTGACTTTGCAGAGCAATTAAATGAAATTTTGTTGCAATTCCACAGGCTTCCATGTTTTCCTTCTATTGATTTTTGTTGTTGTTATGCCATCTACATATATATGCATTTAAACCCCACGCTCTTAGCTCTTTGCAAATCGACCGTCCAGAACAGAGCGAATGCCGCGGCATTCCTGTGATTTTCTCCCTCCCTTTAACATATCCATTAAAACTTTAGTTTATCCAGGTTCCAACGTGGCAACATGGCCAGATGATGAAAATAGTTTCTACAACTGAGATTGTCAACCAGGCAAAATTGTCACTCACTTTGATATTTTTAACAACAGAACAATTAAATGTATGTGTTTTAAAAATATATCAAGTCCACGAATTAACTTTGGAAATATATAGATCTCTCACGTATATTTTCAATGTAAGATTTGATTTTTATGTTTTTTTTGAAAAAACCATAAGTTCGGACAACTAAAAGTGCTTTTAAAAGTGAATCATGAATAAAAACAAAAAAAGTTTATTGTGATGGATGTGGCAAATTTTAGTTAGTGAAGAGCCTTGACTTTGTAATTTAGGAAGTAATAATAAAAGTATATTTTTTATTTCTACCAAATAAATTTTAATCGAATATATAGTCTTAATACATGTTTTTGTTTAATTTGATACATTTTGAAGAAGTTGAGAAATACAACTTCAAAGATCTCAAGAACATCTGCAAGCAAAATACCTGTCACAAGAGAAGAATGGAGGCAAAAACACAATAATGGCTCTGAAGAAAAAGATTGTCATTAAGAGAGGGAATGAAATAAAAATTACAATACAATCCTTATAAAAAGAGAATATACAACCCTAAAGTTGTGCAACCCTAAAGAAACCCTAAAGGGATAAAGTGTATTTAATAATTAAATACCTACCATATTATTAAATGTCTAAGTTTAGCTTAAGCGTAGAGGATAATAGATTAATAATTAAATAAATAATTATTAGCTAATGCATGATAACTCTAACACCCCCCCTTAAGATGAACTTAGGAAGTAGCTAAAAACTAAATGCATGAAGCAAATGCAACTACATGAAGAAGGCAACTTTGAGTCCCGGCAACAAACCCTGATGAGGTACCCAATCACAACCAAATCTCTATAAATCGGAGAAATAGAGAAAGCCACGTGGGAAAAAACTCTACTCCAAAAAAAGATGGAAAAGCATGCTAAAAAAAACACGAAGGAAGGAAGGCCTCAATGAGACCCCCCAAGGACAACTTCAATCACCCAAGAATAGAGCACATCTGAAGGTAGCGCGAAGATGCAAAAGGTTTAGTGAAGATGTCGGCCACCTGCTCATCTATAGGAATGTACTCCAAGATGAGAAAGTCATCCTGAATCAACTATCTGATGAAGTGCATGCGAAGCTCAATGTGTTTAGTCCTTTGGTGCTCCACTGAGTTGCGAGAAATGTGAATGGCATTCTGATTGTCACACCAAAGAATAGTGGGACTATCAGGAGGAAACCCAAACTCAGTCATCAACTGTCGAAGCCATAAAACCTCCTGACTAGCTAACACCGTTGCTCGGTACTCAGCATTTGTAGATGATAATGCAATAGTAGACTGCTTCTTGCAATACCATGTAATAGGTCTCGAACCAAGGCAAAAAACAAAGCCAAAAGTAGACTTCCGATCATGAGCATCACTAGCCCAATCTGAGTTAGTGAAGCCAACAATGTGAGGGGATCCTGAAGTATAGTGAGTGTCAAACTGTGCAGTGCCTCGAATGTACCTCAAAATATGTTTGGCAACTTGCCAATGGCTCTCATGGGGATCATGGGAGAACCTAGAGACAAGACCAACCACAAAGGAAAGATATGGGCATGTATGTGTCAGGTACAATAAACTGCCAACCAACTACCGGTATAAGGTAGGATCCACGGAAGGTGTAGAACAAGTGGCAAACAAAACAACACCTGACTGAAATGGTGTGGGTGCAGGCTTGCAAGCAAGCATGTCAAATCTGTGGAGCATATCAAGAGCATACTTCTGTTGAAGTATAGAAATCCCATTGGAATATTGAATAACCTGTAGGCCCAAAAAATAATGCAAAAGTCCAAGATCTGTCATCTCAAACTGCTCCGTCAAAGCTCTCTGAATATTTTGAATCAAGGAGGACAAGCTACCTGTAATGATGAGATCATCAACATATAGCACAAGAATAACTATATCATCCCCCTGACGTTGAATATAAACTGTGGGATTGAAATGACAACGTTTGAAGAGTGTGGAGAGCAAGAAAGAGTCCATCTTCTCATACCAAGCCCGAGGGGCCTGTTTGAGACCGTATAATGAACGTCGAAGTCTACAAACCCAAGGGGAATCCTGCATAAATCCCTAAGGTTTCTTCATATAGATCTCCTCATGAAGGTCTCCATGCAAGAAGGCACTCTTCACATCCATCTAAAAAATGGTCCATCCCTATGAAGCTGCAAGTGAAAGTACAAAACGAATAGAATTCATCTTGGCGACAGGAGCAAAGGTCTTGGAGAAATCAATACACTTGAAAAAAAAAACCCTTCACAACAAGACGAGCCTTACACTTATTAATAGAACCATCTACAACACACTTGGTATGATACACCCACTTGCACTAAACCAATTTTCTTCCTTTCGGAAGAGTACAAAGATCTCAAGTATGATTCTTCATCAAAGAAGAATAATCCTCATCCATGACCCTATCCCACTCTGGGTGACCTGTCGCCTCTAAATATTTATGAGGATCATCCGAAATGGCATGACTCGGAAGACTAGAACCAAATGTTTGTGCACAAGTACAATGAGAATCTGAAGGATCACCTGCCATAGAACCAGTGGCATCAACTATAAACTGAGCCCACTTGGGCAAAGACTGAGTTGTGGGTGGTGGTGGTGGTGGTGGTGGAGATGGCGGACCATCATCTGCATCATCCTCGAGGAATAAGGAATCCTCAAAAGATGGAGAGGGAGGAGGAGGCAGTGAGGGAGAAGTTGGTGATGGAGAATCCATCTGAGGAAGGCGCTCATCAAACTGGACATCCCGCCCAAACAAGACCTCCCGAGAATCAGGATCAAACAGCCTGTACGCCTTAACATCCTCACAGTAACCAACAAATATGAGTGGTCGACTCTTCCTTTCTATGGATTTCCTCTAAGCATCTGGAATAAATTCTCAAGCCTCACTACCAAAAAATCGGAATGATGAAACATCAAGCTTGACATGGGACTAAGCCTCCTCGGGAGTCATCTAGCGCAATGTCTTATGAGGCATCTGATTCTGAATATAAGTGGCACAATTAATTGCCTCGGCCCAAAAAGCAGGCTGTATAAAACATGACTAAAGCATACAATTGGTCATCTCCCGTAGTGTTCTATTCTTTCTCTCATCAACACCATGCTGATGAGGAGTGTGAGGAACTGATAGCTGATGTTACAAAACATGCTCTATGTAGAAATCTATAAAAGCATGATTCACATATTCTCTCTCATTATTTGTGTGTATCCTCTAGATAGAAAGACCAAACTGCTTCTCTACAAATGTCTTAAAGACTCGAAATGAATCAAAGACATCAGACTTTTACTTAAGAAAGTACACCCATGTACGTCTAGAGAAGTCATCAATGAATGTGAGCACATACTTGGACCCTGAAAAATATGGAGTCAGAAATGACATAAGATCATTGTGTACCAAATCCAAGGGTGTCTTAGCACGTGTGGCTCTACTTGTAGTAAAAGGATCCTGATGATGTTTGCCAAGTGCACAACCTCAACATACACCATCAGTACAGGATATCTAAGGGATCCCAATCACAAGTGCCTGTGTTATCATCTCTTGTAAGTATCTATAATTGACATGGCCAAAGCTCTAATTCCAAAGTCTACTCGTTGAATCTGCATGTGCTACAAGAGAAACACTTGAACCATATGGACTCTCAAAGCCATCAAACCAGTATAACCGAGAATCAGGATCAACACTGCCAATAGCCACAACTAAATCAGGATCATGGAGCTCTCTAATAACCACATCATGTGGTGAGAACTCAACTATTTTACCAGAGCCAAAATGACAAATCTGATAAATAGAAAGGAGGTTTGTCAAAATACCAGGAACCAAAAGAACATCCTAAACACAACCGCCTATCAATAGAATAGTACCTGAACTTGAAACAAAAAGTTGTGCTGAGTCACTAACTACAATCTGTAAAGTATCACTATGAGCAAGTGAGGTAACAATCTGTTGAGAGTGTGTCATGTGGTGATAAGCCCCTAAATCAATAATCCAAGTGGATACAGAAGTAATAGCTTGTGCAAAAAGAGCATGTCCTTTCCCTAAAGAAGAGGAAGAAGGGGGTTGAGGAGAAGAAATATGATGTTGCTACGTGGCTTCCTCTAAAGCCTCTAATCGTTTCCAACACCGGTAAATTGGATGTCCTTCTTTGCCACAAAAACTGCAAATTCTGATTTCTTCTTAGTCTTGGAGGAAGACTCGCCAGACTGAGAATATTTCTCTTATTTGGGATAGGACTTTGGTTTAGAATCAGACTTAGGTGGTGGCTTGGAGGGATTCTCATTGCCAGTTAAATCCTTCTTAGGCTTTGGTTTCTGCTTCTTGTTCTCTTTAGATGTCTATGCAACCAATTCTTTGTTCTTTGATCCTGTGAGAGTGTCCAATTGAGATAGGTGAGCATGCTCACGAGTCAAGCAATCACATAACACATCAAATGTAGGCATGGTGAAGCGTGCACCCAAGGCATCCATAGTAGAATAAAATGTAGAAGCAAATATCTGACAGGGACCTCGAAGCTTAGAGAGAATCAGGTAGATACACTCTATGTCTGTCTTATTTTTACCATAATTGTGTAGGATAGATCTCGTGGTTTTAAACTTGTTCAGAAAGTCCTCAATGTGAGGAAAGGATTCAGGTAACAAGGAAGTGAGTTTTGCCTCAATCTGTAATGCTCTAAACTCATTGATGGTACCAAAAAGATCATCAAATTTGGACCACATAGCCCAAGGAGTGAGCAAACCATCAAGGTGAAAAAGCAAGTTGTCTTAAACATGTAAGGAGATGACACCCATAGCCTCATCCATCTTAATCATGTGGTGAAGAATCTTAAAAGGATGCTACAACTAAGGCTGAACCTCATCCAAACAGGACCACAACCCTTTTGATTTGAGAAGCCTCGTCATACAAGCTTTCCAGATGTGATAGTTTTGTGATGTAAGAATCTCAACTGAAGAATATGTCATGTGTACCTATACCTACTATTGTGTTTTTTAATTAAGTGATCTTTCAGACTAGACAGAGGATGCACAAGGGAGTTTTTTTTTTTAATTTTTAGGTGTTATGATTTTCTAAAGTAAATTACAGAAAGTAGAAAATAACACCCCCCACAAGATGAAAAACCAAACCCCAGTACAAGTTGAAAGCCAGAAAGAAAGGCAAGAGCAAAAAGAATGCTTCAGACAATATCTTGTGTACCTGGTAAAATTTATGGAATAATGAACCCCAAGGGCTCTCCAAGACCTTTTTGATGCCTATTTGTTTGCCGAAAAAGGAATCTACTTGCCCAAGTTATGGCTCCTGGAATGCAAAAAAAATCTTTAACTTTGACGGAAAACAATATGTACAAAATGAAAAAAACTGCAAATCTCACCTCCATATCTAAAAAGAGCTCGAAAAGAGCTTTCCGACGATATAATTTTTTTCAAAAAATAACTTCGTTTGCCCAAGTTATGATGAAAAACCACCTCTAGGTCAAATAGGCCTTGAAAAAATAAACCCCTCCCTTTCTGGTGGTAGGGCGGTGGTGCCTGGGTGGAGCGACGACAGAGGTGGTGCAGGGCGGCCGAGTGATCGTCTTGCTAGACGACAAAGCGGGTGTAACAAACCGTTGGTCGAGAAATTTTAACTATCGGTGGTTGGCAGTGTAGGTAGCGGCCTAGACACGCCGTAAAAATGCTCGCAATTTTATTTTTTATTTTTTTTCTCAAAATTCATGCCCAAAAAAGATAAAACCCCTAAAAAAATCTCAGAGCCAAAGTTGTCCAAATTGGACAAATTTTATATGAAAATGGGGGGTTTTGGGTGTTCTGAGCTCAACGATGAGGTCCATTTGAGCCCAAAATGCCCCAAAACAAAACAAAAAAAAAAAAAAAAAATCCACAAATGCAAATAAAAAACTCTAAAAAACTTGAAACCCTAGCCTCCCAAAAATCTTCTGAAAAATCAGGAACAAGTAGCAGTAGATGTAGGCTCTAATACCATGAAGAAGTTGAGAAATACAACTTCAGAGATCCCAAGAACACCTGCAATCAAAATACTTGTCACAAGAGAAGAATGGAGGCAAAAAATCAATAATAGCTCTAAAGAAAAAGATTATCATTCAGAGAGGGAATGAAATAAAAAGTACAATACAATCCTTATAAAAGGAGAATATGCAACCCTAAAGTTGTGCAACCCTAAAGGGATAAAGTGTATTTAATAATTAGAAATATTATTAAATACCTACCATATTATTAAATGCCTAAGTTTAGCTTAAGCGTAGAGGATAATAGACTAATAATTAAATAAATAATTATTAGCTAATGCATGATAACTCTAACACATTCATTGATCCAAATTCTATGTAACAACTCCAAAATCTAACTTTTAGGAAAATAATTTTATTTTATTTTTTTCATAAAGATGTATTCAAATAAAAATTACTTTAGCAATACTAACCAGAATAACATGATGAAGGAAATATTTTCTTCATTTCACATTGCATAGAGTATCATAAAACAAATCATGATATAAATGAGATTTATCATTTATACCGTTATATATGTGAGTTTTGTATCTTTCTCGTAAGCAAATCATGATATAAATGAGATTTATCATTTATTACGCTAGGTGAGTTTTGTATCTATCTTGTAAGCCTCGACTAGTCAACTGTAGGAGGTAGAGCATCATCTAGATGCTACACCTCCAACCACAAACCAATGGTCCCTTTCACATCTTCCTACTAGAAGTGGTCCTACCCTTCACGAGGAGTATAGACAAAGGGACCTATGTGGTGTCATCTAGGTAATGGTGTCATATGCCACATATCTTAATTTGACCATACTACTATAGACTTTCTTCTAAGTATGACCAATCTAGAATGATCTATGTTCTAGCTACACTTGTGAACCTAACTTGTCATATGCAATGACTAATACGACACTTTGGCCAAAGTTTCATAAAAAGAATTTAGTCTCTGTTCGTTTGCCCCTTACTTGACTTGGAGACTACTCTCACCTCCTTAGGTTTGGTAAATAAAGTCAACAAGGCTAATTAATTAAAAGAGTTTTGCTAACGTGATCACTTTATAGTTATTGACTCTTCCCTTTGCAACTGCAACTAGGAAGTATGGAGTTACTACCTTTAGTCTATCTAAGTTCAATAAAAGACTTTTAGTTTCAAGCTCATATTATTAAGCCAATTAAAATGAGATACACTTCCCGACTAAAAACCTATGACCCTCTAGTGTTTCTTAAGTACCTAGTTTCATCTTTTGACAACCCCTTGCCATAATTAAGATTGTACTCAAAATCATAAAATAATTTCTCATAAGTATTACAAGAATACTAATAACTCAATATTTGACTTCCTATCATTTAATTTCATCATCATCATCTCTCTCTCTCTCTCTCTCTCTCTCTCTCTCTCTCTCTCTCTCTCTCTCTCTCTCTCTCTCTCTCTCTCTCTCTCTCTCTCTCTCTCTCTCTCTCTCTCTCTCTCTCTCTCTCTCTCTCTCTCTCTCTATATATATATATATATATATATATATAGCAATCACATTCCAAGAACGAAAATACTTAAAGAACAAAATGTGAGATTCTCAACATTATAAATTAAATTCTCAATTTACATTTCCAAAGAAAGACATTACAAGTACATGATTAAGAAGCAATCTAACAAAAACTTATAACGTGTCTGATTAATTTTGGAGAACATTGAGGGTAGAAGATTGTGAGGTTCCAAATCCTTCCTCTTACTCTCCTCCGTCAAGCCTATGCTCACCTTAATCCACTACTAAGACACATAAATTATTTTCTAACTATTCTTCTAAAGGTGAGAAATTAAACTTCTCCCCCTTTCAAGACTTCTTGATAACAATACAATTCTTAAACAAAAGCACAATGAATAAAACTTCTCCCAAAAGACCATTAAAAAGCCCATGGTTAATCTATATATAGCCTTCCTTGTGAGAAAATCTCTCAATTTGAAATCATCCTTTCCCTCCAAGAAAGAGGGTGACTTAATTCACATAATTAACCATTAACCAAAAATTGGTTGTCATATTAAAAATAGCATAACCAAAATTAATAATTATTCCTTCTCCATAAATTGGTTATTAACCAACTTGACCAAGTAACCAAAATATGGGCTCAATATTCCATAAAAGGAAAAATAAACTATAAATTTGATTAACTTCTACCCTATTAAAATTAGGGAGTGAATGTGGGTTTATATTTATACCCATGTGTTTTTCCTATTAAATAACACCGACACCCCTCACATATAAATTCCACTTAAAAAGTGGTTATCACATATCTAGCACATTAATTTTACCACTTTCAAAGTGGTTATCCTCGTATTATAGTGCCCCCTCCCTTGAAAAGTTGGTGCACTTAATAAAAGTTTATTACCTTGTGAATAGGGTGCGCAACCTATGGTGGTCACCCCCCCTCTTCCCTCCCTCACCATGTACTTCACACTTAATACCACTACGTGATATTACTTGCATTTCCTTGACCACTTTCATGGTGTTGCCTAGGATGCACTCCCATCACTACGTGGTGGTAAAGGGTCTTTAAGATGCCCCCATCACTTACGTGGTCAAAACTCTATTGTGCACCCCCAAAAACCAATGCATTTCCAATTAATTTACATGTCATTAAAGTATGTATGTATGCACGTATGTATGTATGTACACAAATACATATATAGATATATATACATAGATATACATATATATGTATATATATACATGTGTGTATGTATATATGTGTATGTATGTATATATACATATACATATACATATACATATCTATGTATGTATAAATCCATATATACATATATATACATGCTATATATGTATGTATCCATGTATACATGCATACACACACATATATGTATATGTATATGTATATATATGTATGTATGCATGCATGCATGTATGTATGTATGTATGTATGTATATTAGTCATTAACCTAAGAAAGACATTATTTTCTTTTTCAAATACATACACATTTTTCCAATGTCAATTGTATCTTTATTTAGTGCAATGCCTTGGGATTTGTTTATTGTAATCACCCATGCCATAGTCAACAAAAGCTATGTATGATTTCCTAGTGTTATCAAAGTAATTGGTATGATTTTTGGGTTTTCTATGTCCCATGTTGGTCCAATGTAATTGTCAAACTCAACAACAACAAAACTTGGTAGATCTGGGGGATTGGAGTTGTTGTTATACACAATTACTTTGATTTGGCCCAATGATCCATTGACAAGGCTAGTTTGGATCTAAAAATTGGTTGTCAACATTATTTTTTCACCTATGCATAATAGGACCTTTGGTTGTAGTTGTTCATCATTAGTGGATTCCGTGGATGTTTGTTGATATTATGTAGGTTGTTTGTTTAGTTGCAAGATTTCAAGCTAATCCTAAGCAATCACATGATCAAGCAGTGAATAAAATTTTTGCGTACTTAAAAGGAACCAAGTAGATTTTAGTTTTCAGTATAAGACAAATGGAGATTTAATGCTTATATGTGTGTTTATGTGTGTACATACATACATATATATGTATGTATATGTATTTATATACACACATACATGTATGTATGTATATGTATTTATATACATACATACATACATACATACATGTATATATATTTGTATATGTATATGTATACATATCCTTCTTATGTCTTGGATATCACCCAGACTGATGCAAGAGCATCACAATAAATCTTACTTCTTTTCACCACATAAAATCAATTTGGCTTGTGACATAGAATCAGTACATCTACAACAACTCTCACATAATACATTCAAAATTGGGGACATTTGGATCACTTTTTAGGAAGTTATCGCTATCAAATATTGTGATACAAAGCAAATAGCATAATATTTAGTAGGTGAAGAGTTAAAAAAAAATTCAATACCCTGTAACATCAAGCCTAAGACATCATGAAGTAAAATGGGACTAGAAAGACAATTAAATGGAACCACATAGAATTTCATCAAATCTTGAATCATCTTCATCAGAATTAGTCTAACCTACACATTTTACAAAATATTGAGAGTCAAGATGCCTTGCGATTGATATAAATCATTCTTAAGACTTGGATCAAATGTATAAATATCCCTTGCATTCATTGAGAGCTAGCTATTGATGGAGGTTTATTTTAGTAATAGCTAGTACATGATTAGAAAATTAGAGAGTTAGGAATTTCAAATTGAACCTTGTTGTCTCATTTGTATGTAAATTTGTAACAAACCCGTGGCAACCTGTGAGATGTAGTAGGAAAATTAAGATGTTTTAGTCATTCTATTATGTGGAAGCAATAATAAATTCTTTCTATTTTGTGATATTTTCACTATTTTAATTCTTGATTACATGATTGAACAATCTTTTTCTTGGACCCTCCATCTATGACTACGTCAAGTGGTATCATAGTAAGTCTTGAAGTCTTTTGGGAGTAAAGGCATTTTGGAAGATCCTAAGGTAAATAGATCATTGATATGAAGTCAAACTGTCGACTTGGGGTAGTTGCACTACATCTAAAGGAAATATGCCACCAAGGAGGGTGCCTAGTATGGTCAATGTTGTTGCAAGAATGGAAGAAGTTCTTGATATGGTGAGATCAATGAAGATTCAATTTTAAGTTGTAGAAGAAGATAGAAATAGAGGTCTAAACCCTGGACACAAATTGAGAGTGATCACAATGAATTGGAAGCTCTAGATCTAAATGAGAAAACCATATAAGAAGAAGAGTGAGACCAAATAAAGATTTTGAAAGCCATTTCTAAAATTGGTAAGAGGCCTAAAATTGAAATTCTTAATTATGTTGGTAATTTGAATCCTAAAGAATTGATTCATTGGATAAATGATGTGGAGGGATATTTGGAGTATGAGAAATTTGAAGATCTCAAAAGGGTCAAATTCACAAAAAGCAAGTTGAAGGGACATGTTGCTATTTGGTAAAGATAAGTTCACTTATGCAAAAATAGGAGAGGAAAATAAAGAACCACGAAATGGGATAGGATGGTATCAAATTTGAACAATCAATTCATATATGTTGATTGCAAAGTAAAAATGTTAAAGAGATTGCAAACACAAAAGGAGAAGACAATAAATAAGTATATTGAAGAATCCACAAGATGATCATCAAAACTAGTCATAGTGAAGCCAACAAGCAGAAAGTGGCATGGTGAATAAATATTCCAACAAAAACATCCAAGAAGAATTGAGCTTGTTAAAGACGTCTACTTCAAAAGAAGTCATTATTTTACACTAAAAGTTCAGCAAAAAAAGAGGTAGAATGGTAGAGGAGGTAGATTCTAGAGAGATATACTACAGTATGAAGAAATAAGACCATATTCGGAGCAAAATAAAGATGAAAGCTAATACCATACAAATGAGAGAAGTGATTTTTTTTTACAACAAAGGAAGTAGTAGTACCTTCTGTAGACCCCTAAATTTGATTGAATTTAATTATCCCAATTGCCTTTAATTAAATAATTATACATTATTTAATTTAGTGTTCCTTCCTTCTAGCTAATTAATTTTATTAATTGCATCATAGTCCCCTTGTGATATTTTTCCAAGATCAAGAGGAAATGGAAAGAACAAATAAGAGAGAACAAAATGGATGATAGGAATAAACTGTATTCTATTAAGATGCAAAATATGATCAACTGGATCATTACAAGATGTTCAATGAATGCCCGTACAAACAATGTAGATGATCCTGCTTATATAGGCAAGGCTATATGGATATGTGAGCACACAAACATGACATGTGGCTCAATAAGAAACAAGGGTAGGTAGGAAATAGGTGTGGGTGGGTGAACTCACAAAGCTGATTCCCACTTTTTGGTATGACCTGATTTTTTCTGAAATCGTACATTTTAAAAAAATAATAACGATTTAAGCTTTAAGAGGTCCCATTTTAAGTAATTAATTGAAGAGAGTTAAATCAAAGGCTCTTAGATCAAAATTTGTTGGATAGAACCTTTCTACTTCTAAATCATACTTGCAATGGAGTCTCCTTTGCATCTATCAAATGCTGATAAAAAACCAATTTTACATTAACTTTTGGGGGGTCAAATTAATTCATTTAAAAGTTTTTTTTTTAAATTATTTAGTCCTTATTATAAGATTTCCAAGTAGTATAACAATTAATATATTTAATTTCATTAATATATTTTTATTTTATTTCTAATGAATGTAGGTTTTTCACCGAACATGAACTTCTTTGTTCAATGCATTGGGAAAAATAGTAAACTTATTCAAATAAATTCTAAAAAATATCTATGCACTAGGTATTGATGTTTTCTTTCTAACAAAAAAAATAAAATTGAATTTTGATATATATAGAACAAGTTATGTGTTCAAACGTACACCTATATCTAAATTATAATTAGTTGAACTTCAAAACTTAATAAAATGAAAAATACTCAACATATCACTATCAAACCAACTGCATGCCTTGGGTATTGATGTTACAAACCAAAATTCAAAAGAATTAATCTTTTATCATTTATAGAAAAAAAATTATGCGTTTCAGGATACACATCACTCTTAAAAAATGTTGTTTGTTGTAAAAAACTACTTTTTGAGGGAGATGGAAAAATCAATAAAATTTTATTCAAACAAATTTGAAAAAAAAATATTTAGAATCTACAAACAAGATGTTAAAAATCACTAGTTTATATCATCTTCAAATTCTTAATGGTTTAAAAGTTATAGGTGTCGGAAAGTGAAGGTTTTTGTCAAAATATTCATATAAGTGTCAAAAGTGGTCAAAAAGTGGGAACCAGTATTGTGAGTTCACCCGGGTAGGTAGGAGAAACAATAAAATATTCCACGTGAGGTGGATCACCCACCGAAGGTAGAATTATCACTCCACAATAAGTGGATATGATAAAGTAGTAACAAGATCAACATCATAAAAGGTGGAAATTCTCCTACACACATTATCCCAATGTGGCACAAACACCCAAGTGTCGCATACCCAAACTACTATGAAATACATTTCCTAAGTAAACTTAAGTATAGTGTAATAATATCCAAGATGGATAATTATTTACACCAACACCCCTTTTAATTAATTATTTGATATTTAAAAATCAATTAATTAATTAAATTTGACCCCTTCTTCTATTAAATATATAAAATTTGTATAATTTGATTATTTAATTCATTTTGACTTTTCCTCTAAATTCCCTCATATAATTAATTAATTCTATTTTCCCACATGTCTCCTAACTCTAACCCTCATTTAACTCTTCTCCTAACCTAACCCACTTAGCTAACCACAGGTTTTGGTCAACCTTATCCCCTAGCCTTCATCATATGTGTGCACATCCCCAAAATATCCCAAATTTCCTAAAATTTGGGGAAATATCTCAAAATTCCTAATATGTGGGAATATCTTCATTTTGGAATAGAACCTTCCTATTTGGGTGTCTCTCTCCCAAATAGGCATGTGTCCTCAAGGACAAATGTCATCCCTCCCCATGACACTTGTCCTTCTCAAGGATACATATCATTTCCATCCATGACACTTTCCCTTCTCAAGGACAAGTGTCTCATTTTCATGCCTCCTCCTAGCCTATTTAATTCCCTCATTTTTCCTTCACAATCCATCCACTTTCATTTTTATACCATTGTAATGTAGAATTGTTTACTCACCTTTTGCACATTCATATCCATTTAGCATACATCCTTGCATCCCATTTTAGCTTAATCTTCATCTTGCATTTACCATCACGGAGTGAAATTGAGCATCTATCACATAGCGAACACACGTCAAACCCAATTGAAGGGCAAATCCTCATCAAAAGGAGCTATTAAGTAAGCATTTTATTGATTATTAATTGTCCTTTTAGCTTTCTTTTCATCGTCTAATCTTGAGTGTTTTGCTTGTTGATTGTGTATTTAGATTGTTAAATAGCTTTCAATCATTCTATTGCTCACATTTTCATGCACACACCTTCCATAATGATGAATTTCAAAGGAGTGGTAGTGGATTTGATAAGTATCCTTTTAGAGGAGCTTATTCAAATGTGGAGGAGGACATCGATCCTTTAAAAGACACCAACAAAGTGCTAGGAAAAGAGGAGAGAACATCACAAGAGAAACATATGCAAAGGAAAAACTTGTTGGATCACTTGGATGTGTTAGAAAAGATAAGAAAGGTGAGTCATTGGTCATGAGGATAGCCCTATCGTAGACTGAGACAATTGAAGAGCCAACAAGAGGAAGCATTTGTTCATTATAGTGTGCAAAATAGGAGGCAAGTATTGCAAGGTCATCATTGATAGTGGTAGTATAGACAATTTGGTTTCAAAATAGACAATTAGAAAGTTGAATTTGAAGAGGATAAAACATTTAAAACCCTATAGGATTGCATGGATTCAAGATGATCAAAATATATTGGTAAGTGAGAAATGTTTGATAAAATTTCATATAAGATCATAGCATGATGAAGTATTGTATGATATTTTATTGACAAATGCATGTCACATATTCTTAGGAAAACCATGACAGTATGATAGGAAGAAAATTCATGATGGAAGAAAGAAATTATGTATTGTGATTTTGAATGGAAAGAACTTCTTGATTCCTTCAAAAGTGTGCAAAATGTTTAAATTTATTTAGTGGATAGAAGAAAATTCTTGGATGGACTAAGACATGAAAATGTGGTTTTTGCATTAATTCCAATAAAGTGCAACAACCAAAGTGAAATGAGTGCCACTACAAAGAATAAACCATGACAAGAAGAATTCTCTAACCTACTAATAGAGTGCGAGGACTAGTATAGAAGAATGTGCGAGGACTACCATCGATTTAGAGTATCATTCATCACATAGATAGCATACCTGGAGCTAGTTTGTCAAAATAAACAACATGCATGATGACACTAGCAAAGAATGGGAACTAAATAAAAAATGCAGTAGTTAATGAGAAAAGGATTAGTCCAAGAAAGTCTACATCCGTGTACGGTACCAATAGTATTAGCACTAAGGAAAGATGGAGAATGGAATATGTGCACAAACTCAAGGTTTATCAACAAGATCACTATCCAATATGAATTTCCATTTCCAAGTATGGATGACATTATGGACTTCTTATGTGGCACAAATTACATTGCAAAGATAGACCTCAAGAGTGGATACCTCCAAATTCAAATCAGAGAAGAAGATGAATGGAAGACTATATTCAAGATAAATGAAGGGTTGAATGAGTGGTTAGTTGTGACTTTTTGATTAATCAATGCATTGAGTACATTCATGAAACTAATAAACAAGATCATGAAAGAATTTTTGGGTAAATTTGTCATTGTTTACTTGGATAATATTATGATTTTTAGTTAGACAGAAGAGGAACATTTGTGATATGTTAGATGAGTATTTTAGAAGTTGAGATACGAGAAGTTGTTGATAAACATCAATAAGTGTAGTTTCATGAAAATATAATTCATCTATTTGGGATTTTTAATATTTGTGAAAGGATTGAAGATGGATCCAAAGAAACTAAAGGTGACTGCAAAGTAGCAAAAACTAATAAACATTTGAGAGGTAAGAGATTTACATGGACTAACAAGTCTCTATAGGACGTTCATTAGGATTTTCAATGTATCTATACACAAATGATATGGAGAATGGGGGTAGACCAAAATGAATTTAACTAGACATTAGGAGCACAAAACATTTTTGAACTATTGAAGAAAAAGGTAATTGAGCAACTAGTGTTAGCAATGCAATAGGAGAAATGTTGAGTCAAGAAGGGAAACTTTTAGCATATTTTGATGAAAACTTGAACGATTCAAGGAAAATATATTCAATATATGCTCATTAATTTTATGCCACAACTAAAGCCTTGAAGAAGTGGAGAAATTATTTGTCACCAAAGGAATTTTTGTTGTACACTAATCATCAAGCCCTACAATACCTGAATAGTTAAAGTAAATTGAATTAGAGACATATGAGGTGGGTAGAGTTCATCAAAGTTACACATTTGTATTGAAGCACCGAAGTAGGAATTAAAACAAGTTGTAGATGCATTGAGTAGAAGGA
Organism: Cryptomeria japonica; assembly: GCF_030272615.1. Lineage (NCBI taxonomy): Eukaryota > Viridiplantae > Streptophyta > Pinopsida > Cupressales > Cupressaceae > Cryptomeria > Cryptomeria japonica. Next base: position 487,420,971 of record NC_081412.1, read on the forward strand.
TAAACTTGATGACAAAGATAAAGGTAGTTGTAATGGGATTTGAAGAGCTAAAACATATGTATCAGGATGATCTAGATCTTGCGGAAGCTTAAAAAAACAAGAACCAAATTAGTGGAAATGGATAGAAGTAATTGTCTAGATTATTTCATTTAGGATGGTATGTTATTTAAGGGTAACCAATTGTGCATTCCCAAGAATTCAATGCAAGATAATTTGATCAAGGAGAGAAAAAGGGATGGATTTGCAAGACACTTCGGTATCGATAAGATAGCGGCCTTGGTGAGTGAACATTACTTTTGGCCTCAAATATACAATGATGTAAGGAAATTTGTTAAAAAATGTAGAATATGTCAAGTTGTAAAAGGAATTAATTAAAATATTATATTGCATCAACCTCTAATAGTACCAAAAAAACCTTGGGTGGATATAAGGTTGGATTTTGTATTGGGACTACTAAAGTCATAGAGGGGACATTATTCCATATTTGTAGTAGTGGATCAATTTTCCAAATGATGTCGCTCATTCCTTGTAAGAAGACATGTGATGCTGACCTATTTTTAGAGAGATTGTGAGATTGCATGGTTTACCAAGAAGTATCATTTCAAATAGGGATACTAATTTCACATGATGTTTTTGGAGCAAAATATAGAAGATGATAAAAATATACCTAAAATCTAGTTCCATATTTCAACCACAAATTGATGGGAAAATGAAGGTAGTAAATGGGAGTTTGGGGAATTTGTTGAGATGTCTAGTCAAAGACAAGACCAAAAATAAGGACATAATTCTACCACCAATAGAGTTTGCATACAATAATGTAGTAAATACGAACACAAGAAGGACATTTTTTGAGATTATGACTAGATTTCATCTTAGACGAGTAACAGAACTCATAGACATCATTGCAGAAGGTAAAAGGAATGTGGAAGTAGAGGAATTTGTAAACTACATTGAGATGATGTGCAATTAGATCAATGAGTACTTGGAGACAACAAATAAAAATTGCAAGGATTAGACAAATGAGAAGAGGAGACACAATGAGTTTGTAGTTGGTGATGAAGTTATGGTATATACTAGGAAGGAACTTGATTCCCATCTCGCACACACAACAAGTTGAAGACGAAGAAATTGGGTCCATATAAAATTCTCAAGAAGTTTGATTCAAGGAACACTTATGAAGTTGAGTTATTAGACAAAATTGACATATCACCTATATTCAATGATGCACATCTTTACCAATATCATTGTTGGTGTAATTAATTTATTTTATCTATCCTTGGGATATAATTACACTTTACTTGAGCTTACTTAGGGAATTGCATAGGATTAGTTGGAGCATTTCTACTTTAGGTGGAATCGTCTTTTCCTAGGATGAATAGTTACTTGTGTCAGGTGGTTGAGTTTTAACCAACTCTTACCTACCCTTGCATCTCATTGGGCCACATTTCATTATTGTGTGCTCTCTTTCCCTATTGCCTTTCCTTTATAAGTAGGCTCATGTACATTGTTTGTTGATCGATCTTTTGCATCTTGATAAGAATATAGTTTGTTCTTGTCTATTTTGTTCTCTCTTGCTTTTGTGTTATTCATTAGCCTCTAGCTCTTGGGTTACTAGTCAATTCTTACATGGTATTAGAGCATATAGGGTGCCATTGCATAGTATTTTCGAAGAGATCTTGATGCATTTGAATGTTGGCATATTGGTAGATATGGGAAGCAATGAATTTCTAGAGTGTCCTACACCAAATCAAAGCTTGTTATTGAGTCTGGGAGGCTATTTCCATGAATGTTAAGCATAAATTTTCTTATATTAAGGTAAAATTGTTTTTGTAGTAGATTTTTTTTAGTCGGAGGGCCATTTGGCCCCTCCCAAACAATAGCTTGCAAAAATTATTCTCTGTTATATTTTTATTTTCTGCATATCTTCATCAGCTTTGGTTGTTGAACATTATTTTGGGAAAACCATTTATTGTGTTGGGCAAAATATATTATCTACATTGTTGTCTAGTTGCCCATGCAATCATTTATGAGACAACATTCTTCCTTAGTTATTGTTGCATTTTCAAATTGGGCTTCATTCCATGTTTTGTGGCTCATCTGCATAATTATTTGTGGATGTGATTGGTGGTTGTTATTTGTTGTAGATCTATAATTTTGATCAAACTTGACAATGTAATCTCCTTGATTGATCAACATTGGTGGCAGTGTGGTTGTGGTTTCTATTTGGTGGATGTGATTCATGTAGATAGTTTTCATCTTATTGGATTTGTGGTCACTTCTACTGAGACTAGTACACAATCATATAATTTGAATTACATAGGTTTCTCTTGATCTAACCAATTAGTTATCTAGAGATCCCACACACATTGTTCTTCATTGGTTAACAACTACTTCAATTGTGCATTGCCCCGTGTTTGGAAAGACAACATTTTAACTCTCTGGCAAAGGTCGTATTTTTGGCTTGTACAAAGAATGTACATTTTTTAAATGAATTTGCAGCCTCTTTATAGGTATGTATACCTCTTAAGGAAGCCCTCAGATGGTGGGTGAGGCCCAACATGGTCCCCGCATATTATTTTTTTTAAATAAGTTTTTTCCTAAAAAATTTCTAAGTTGGAAATTTGAAAAAAAAAAAGATTTTTTTTATTATTGGCACAAGGAATATGTTGCAGACCAAAGAATATTATTTGCTTATGATTTGATGGAATTAGCATATGTAAAAGAATTTTTGCCCCCCTCTCCATTTTCATTTCCAATTTGATAGGCGGTTTTCAAATGGCGATATCTTGGGCTTGGGACCAACTTTTCTTGTGCAATTTTTTTCTTTCTATTTGAGGTAGAATTCCATGCTATCCACAACATGATGCAGGTGGTTTTCCATTTGGTGAAAGTATTTTTAGAAAATGCACATTTTCATTGTGGTAGTTGAGTAATCCTTGTTTTTGCAACTTCTGGGGCTTCATTCAAGCTCATACGACCTCCTTTTCAGGTGTCATTTTTTTTTAAGTGCATAATTTTATCTACTTCACTTTGATGCTACTTGTGTTTAGTGATTGTGATTGGAAAATGTACATTCATAACTTGCTCTTTTTAGGCCTATTTTGTGATATGGAATGCTTAGATCTCAGTTAAGGTCTTTTGCATCATTGATTTGAGTTTTATATAACCTATTTTAGGCAATTATAATCATTAAAATCAAAAGTCCACTTTGCCCTTGTTTGCAAGTGATCCATTGTACATGCACTAAGTATAAAATGCCAAACCATCTTTTCTTTTCTTTTTCTTTTTCTTTTTGAAGGGGGGGTGTTCTTTGATTGAGTGAACTTAGGGGGTGTCTTGTGTGATTTTTCCTCTCCCTGTCTTGTGCTCTTTCATTTTCAGTTATGGGCTCTCCTAAATTTCCAGTTTCAACTCCACATAATTATGCAATATAAAATTAAAGCTTGGAGTAAGCTAATGGAAAATGAACTAATTCACTACATAAATGGAATAACGGTATCACCAGTGGATCCTAAAGCTGATCCAAATGCTAAAATGGAATGGCTCACTAAAAAATTTGTGGCTCTTGGAACATCAAGAAAGTATGTATCAGATGAACTTATCTTTCACATTGAAAAATGTGATACGGTTAAAGAAGCTTGGGACATATTTGGTAAATTATATGGCCAAGTAGATGAGATTAGGAGCTACACGCTTGAAAATGATCTCACAATGTTGGATCCCAAGGATTTTGATACAATCCAAGATTATGCTCCTAAAGCAACTGAGCTAAGAGAAAAACTCAAGGATTGTTGCATTGACAAGAAGGATGCACAATTGGTTTATAATTTGTTGAACAAGCTTCCACTAGGTATACGTTTTTTGTTTCTATCTTCCAAGAACATCAATTGACTTCAGGTGTTTCATTCACTATACCATCATTTGATGCATTCGAGGAAATGTTGATGCTTAAGCAAGCTAAGTTGATCAATATGGGGATTATCAAGTCTTCAAATTCCAAAGCTTTGGTGGCTAATCAAATAAATCAAAGGATTTAAGGAAAAGGTAAGAACCAAAAGTAGTCTAATCTAAAGTCACAACAAGATAGAGCACAATAATTTTCTCCACGACAAGGCAATACTTCATCTTTTTCCAAGAAGAAAAATTAAAACAAGAAAGAGAAGCCAAATTGTTCATATTGCAAGAAAGTTGATCATGATGAGCATCGTTGCCACTCTAAGCAAATTGATGAGTTTAAAACATAATTAAGAAAAATAACATCAATTTTCCATCCATTTACAAGAAGAAGGATTCATCTCCTTCCACTTCCTCACAGACAAAGAGAAAAGGTCAAGCATTTGTGGCAACAACAAGTTCTTCACAATAATGGATACTTGACTCGGTTGCCTCTCATCACATGGGTTCTATAAGAGAGAAATTCTATTCATTGGAGCCATCCAAGCTAACTCGCATTTTCATAGGTGATGACACACGAGTGGAAGTTGAAGGGAAAGTTTTAGTTGATATGGATGATGGAACATTTGAGAATGTTCTCTATGTTCCTAACTCGAGCACCAACTATTTTTCAATCTACCAAATCACTCACTATAGAAATGGAAAGAGAGTTGAGTTTAAACCTAATTTAGTCATGGTCAAAGAACTTGAGAATGATGCCTTGGTAGTAGTGGGACAAGCTAATCACAACGCATGGCTTTATTCATTCTCTCACTTTGTGCCTCAATCTCCTTCTATCGCCTTTTTCACTCATGTTTAAATTCATAAAGTAAGATATGGCATGAGTGGTTTGGACATATCAATTACCTCTATCTTTAGCAACTTAGCTCCAAGGACATGGGCACAGGTCTCCCTCATATCAACTTTTCAAATGGTGTATTCTTTCATTTCTCTATGGGCAAGCATCCCAAAGAGAATTTTGACAAAGGGAAGTTGTAGAGACCTTTGGAAGCTCTTCAGTTGGTTCATAGTGATGTAGTAGGCCCATTTATAGTGCCCTAATTTAGCAAGGCTTTCTATGTCCTCACCTTCATTGATGACCACCCGCACTTCACTTGGGTCTATGTACTTGTTTACAAGAGTGAAGTGTTTGACAAATTTCTAGCCTTCAAGGCTCATGTTGAGAAGCAATTAGGGAAGCAAGTCAAGATTCTCCACACAAACAATGGAAGGGAATATGTGAACAATAGGCTTGAGGAATTTTGCACTCTTGAGGGGATTGATCTTCAACACTCAAATGCCTAGAATCCATAGCATAATGGTGTTACAAAATGGAAGAATAGAACCCTTAAGGATATTGCTAGCTGCATGATTCATGGTTGTTCTCTGGGACCAAATTTTTAGGTAGAACCTATCAGTTGTGCTATGCATATCTAAAATTGGGTTCCCCACAAGGCTTTGATGGGTATGACTCCTATTAAGGCTTGGTGTGGTAGAAAATTGATTGTGAGACACTTCAGGGTCTTTGGTTATCTAGCACAGGTATGCATACCTCCATTGAAGCATAAGGTATTGGAACCTCAGAGTAGGCCTCACATATTTGTTGGATATCCCAAGGGTGTTAAGGCATATAGACTTTTGGATCCAAAGACATGTGATTTATTCATTGAGAGGAGTATTCACTTTGAGTAAAGCTCTCCTAGCTTGGTCTCTCATACTTTTCATCATTCATGCATAGTAGAAAGTGATGATTGCGACTCAAATGACAATTCCACCTCAACTCAAACTTGAAGGTTCACACTTATGCAAGGTTCACTTGAAGTTGAGGAAACTCATCTTTCATCTCCTCTAAGACCTCGTTGTTCTCGACAAACTCTTGAATCAGTGGGAACTCTTGTTGGGGATCCTTTTGACACTCAAAGGACTAGGTCTCAATATTAGCATCTTCCAGATGCTTACATTGCTTCAACTTCTGATCCACGATTCTTTAAGGAAGCATTAGGGGTTCCTGAGTGGGATTCAACAATGGAGGAAGAGTATAATTCCTTGATGAGGAACAACACATGGGAATTGGTCCCTCTCCCTAAAGGGAGGAAGATGGTTTGATGTAAGCGGATCTATCAGACTAAGTTTATAGCGGATGGTAGTGTGGATAAGTACAAAGCTCAACTTGTGGCAAAAGGTTTCTCACGAGTTCTTCATGTTTATTATACAAAGACCTTTTCCCCCATAACTAAGATGACCTCCATTCACTTGACACTTTCTATTGTCACAACTCATGGTTGGGTTGTACATCAAACATATATAAAGAGTGCATTTCTTCATGGGGATCTAGAATATAATATTTACATGGAGCAACCACAGTGATTCATTGAGGGTTCTTCTTTGGTTTGTAGATTGAGGAAATCTATCTATGGCCTCAAGAAGGCCCCTAGGGCTTGGTATGTTAGGATGAATTCCTTTCTTCTCTCTGCAGGATTCATCAGGTGTCATTTAAATCAAAATGTCTACATTTTGTGACAAGATGACTCTCACTTGCTACTTGTGCTCTATATTGATGACTTGATTGTTATAGGGAGTACCTCATCCATCATTAGCAATGTCAAGGTTTCTTTGGATGAGATATTTGCTATGACTAACTTGGACCTTTTGCACTACTTTCTTGAGATTGAGATATCATAGTCTTTTTCTAGGATTACTCTTGCTCAGCCCAAGTATGCTCTTGATCTTCTAGGACGGTTCCATATGGTTGATTGCAAACCTATGTTGACTCCCTTTCTTTTAGGAGTCAAGCTTGATGCTAAGTGTTCCACTCCACTTCTTGAAGCCACATTATATCACCAGAGTCTCATCTACTTGACTTACATGTGTCTTGATATTTTCTTTGTGGTTGGCATGGTTTCATGCTTTATGAAGGAACTACATGAGCTTCATTGGAAAGATGCCAAACACATCTTACACTACATATAGGGTATAAATCAGTTTAGGATTCATTATGCATCAGGTACAAGACTTACCTTGGTTGGTTACATAGACTTCGATTGGGCTAGAGATCTTGATGATGGTAAGTCTACTTTAAGCTACAAATTTAATCTTGGTTCTAGCCCCATTTATTGGTAGAGTAAGAAGCATAATGTTATTGCTCTTTATTTAACTAAGGATGAGTATCGAGGGGCTATTAATGTAGCTATGGAGGCTATTTGGCTTCAGAATATTCTATTTGAGTTTGGCTTCACCACTCCATGGCCTACAATACTTCATTGTGATAATCAGAATGCAATTCATATCTCGAAGAACCCGATTCACCATAAGAGGAGCAAACACATCAAGATCCATATGCAGTATATCAGGGCGTTGATATAGGAGAAATTCATTGATTTGTAGTATTGTCCTACAACAAAGAAGGTTGCAAACATCTTCATCAAACCCTTCACTGAGAGTAAGTTTCATCAATTGTAATCTCTCTTGGGGGTGTGTGATATTTCATCAGAGGGGGTTAGGTGACTTCTCCATTCTCTCTTAGGGGGGGTACTTTTTCTTCACTCGAGGTTTTGTCATTTTCATTCTTCTTTGAGAGTATTTTGTTTTTTCATCTCTCTTTTGGGGGGAGTTTTTTCCCACTAGATTTTCTCCCTTTCTCCATTTGTGAGAGATTGCATTACATTTGTACATGGGTACCTATCATGGCCTAGTAGTTAGGACCCATATTGCATTGTTAGCTTGACTCTACATTCCACTAAGCTGCACTTTAGGGAGGATGTTGGTGTAATTAATTTGTTTTATTTATCCTTAGGATATAATTACACTTCACTTAAGCTTACTTAGGGAATTGCATAATCTTAGTTAGAGCATTTCCACTTTAGGTGGAATTGTCTTTCCCTATTGCCTTGCCTTTATAAGAAGGCTCATGTACATTGTATGTTGATCAAGCTTTTACATCTTGATGAGAATACAATTTGTTCTTGTTTATTTTGTTCTATTTTTCATGTGTTATTCAATGGCCTCTAGATCTTGGGTTCATAGTTAATTCTTACAATCATGAAGGATAATCGAGTGGTCACCCAATACCATAAACAAAATTAGAGCAAGTTTTGGACAACAAAATCAAGTGCAATACTAGAAACAAAGAATACATCAAATAACCAGTGAAATGGAAAGGAAGGCCAATGAAAGAATCATCATATATTTCACAAGTCGAGTTAAAACATTTTGGATTTCCTCCAAATTGGAAAATTGCATAATTACTATTTAAATAGCCCCACACGTTTGATGAAAGAGTATCCCAGGAAATCTTACCATATTTCATTGCATAAGTTTAATTTGTCTTATGATACAAAAACACACATCTACAAAATCTCACACATAATACATTCTGATTTCATGATATTTGGATTAGTTTTTGGAAAGTTATCACCATTAGAATATTGTGACATAGAGCATATAGCATAAAGTTCAAATGTGAAGTGTGCAAATATTTTTTTACCTTGTGGCTATTACCAAATTTTGCTACACCTAAATTTGGTGACCTGTTACAGGCCTTATACATTGCATTTTGAAGAAAGAAATAGGTTTTCATTTCATAACTATTAGGTATGTGGGGTAAAATGGGCTCCCACAAGGGTTGAGCTCAGCATACCAGTCATCACTTACATAGTGACACTAATTAGCTACCAGACATGGAGTACAATCACATCTATAGTCCCCTATATTGTCACTCAATGACAGTATACACTGCCATCCAGTGGTAGCATATACAACAATGAAAAAATGGTTGCACTTAATGAGAAACAGCTAACTAGAGCCATCATGCAAATGAAAACATGGAGTCATAAAAGAAATGACTAATTACAGTCATATAAGACTGTCATAATATACCATAAATTGTCTCAGAGCAGCCAATTAGACTCAAAACTATGAAAAAATATTTTATTGATATTGCAGTCCCAGTTTCAAAGCAACACTCTTCACAGCAAAGAGTAATACTCAATATATAGAGCAAAGGTTTGAAGCATCTTGCATAGTCTATAAATAGCCACAATAATATCAAAAGCCATAGGTATCTTAAGGACAATTGCAGAGACAAGTCTGGATAGATTTTCAATCCATTACAAAAACTCAGAGAAATATGTAATGCCCACCAAATTACCCTAGATAATTAAACCAAAATCTGCCAACAAATGGAGATAATTTTAATTTTTTTTTTAAATTAATCTTCACTACAACGTTGATACTAACTTCTAGTTTGCATCATTACTACTAATAATGCATCATTAACTATATACATGATCACGTGAATCAACATGAACATAACCATGAATCATATTACGCAAACAGAACGTCTATTTAATCATTAGCATAACTACATAATAAAACCATATAATGCATCTCCATTCCCTAGGGTATCTCAATGTCACTACTTGACATTAAACTAACACATCACATATCCATCTAGAACACCATATACTATCATGCAACCAAACATTTACTTCCCATGCAAATATGATAAAACATTAACACATATGCATAACTTTATTCCCTTTCATACTCTTTCTAAGGTTCATTTTTAAGTACCAATTGAATGTTTCTAATACTCGTCTTTACTCATTTTAACAATAAACACATCATGAAACTAAATGCATTTATCCTTCTTTTACTAATGGTATCTGATTATTTCCTTAAGCACAATTCATCAAGAATACCATCCATATCCATATGCAAGATCATAGCAGCAAGTATTTATCTACATCCAAATAGGATTCTAATCTACTAAACAGGTTCGAGAGTCATATGATTGTACAAGAATAAATACAATCTAATATTTCAATCCCCTAATTACAACATAGGATTTCATTCTCAACATGATAAACATATCTATAACATAAACCACATACCAATACATCATCTTAGAACAATAGCATAGTTCTTCTATATCAATTTCATTTACATAAGAGAACATGGAGCAAGCACATAGTCTCTTTGATACATCCCATCCTATTGATTAATAATACAAGTTACATAGACAAGTATTCATATTCCTCATTTACAAGACATCATAATATGGTAACAGATCTCTAATACATATAAATCAACACCATAGGACAACTGCATAATAAAGAGCCATGTTTTACATATGAACCACAACTACTCCCTTAACTTCCATATCTCAAGATATCTAACATTGGAGATTAACATCTTTCAAATCAAGGCATATATGATAATTAACTTAATCACTACTATCCATAAAATGTACTCAAGACATAGCATACATATCTCTGAATCATTTAATTCCTTTATAATCAAGAACAACATCTACAATAGAATACCCATTTACAACAATCTTATTCAATACATTTCATTCAGAAATCATCTTACTACATGTTCTCAATACGTTGATTACATAATCCTCTTTACATTTCCATCTGTAATACTACATGATATCAATTTTGATTACATAAATATGCTCCAATAATCCAAGCTCATGATGAGATACTATAGATCTAAATCCACGCACACTAACATCCAAGAAGAATATCCTAATGGTATAAGGCACCAAACCACCCGACCATGTGGAACCAAATAGGAGCCACCCCATGTGCTAGGAGATGACATAAGGTTTCAATTCACATTCAAGACCTAAGTTGACACCTAATAACCATAGGATACAACATGACACTACAAGAATCCAACATAATAATATAACATCAAAATACATCACATGGCTAAATCAAAGCAATCAACCTCTAGAGGCACAATAAAAAACAAGGCATATGGATAATGGACACATGTGGGTAGAGTGTCATCACATTCTAGCCTCATGTGGCATCTGTCTCCACCTTGGAGTCACTCAAGGGAGATTGGGTATACTGTTCTAACGGTCTTCCCAATCTAGGATCCCAAAAACCACCTCTCTGGGTCCGTCCAATTGAGGCATACAACAACATATTCGTTATCTTGATTAGGTGAATTCCTAATTACCCAACCCACTAACCAATTCTTAATAATGTTATCACTTGAAAATTAAACCATAAACTCTTCATGTGGTCCCATCAAGTCTAGACCCCCTCCTAGAGGCCTAATGCTCAAGACCCTGGTCCACACATGCAAGAGCCCACTCTCCCAACCATGGAACATAACCATAGGGTAAAACACAACACAATAACAACATGAAGATCAACATGGAAACCATCCAAAATTCATTGCAAAATTGATACAACTGAATCACAAAGATAGTCATCAACATACAACCAAGAGTCACTTAACAAGGATCAAGCCATAAACTCATAATTCCCAAATTCATTAATAAAGAGAGGCTCAAGAATGTCAAATACACATAAATAGGGGAAATACATGAATCCAATAACATAGAATGATCCTCCATAGCGAGGCACAACATAACCTCTCTCTAGAGCTACAATTAACCATCCTCAACAGTAAGGAATTACTCAGCTTGTTGGAGAAACATATCAAAAACTCAATGGACAATCACAAAACCACTTTTCGAAGCCCAAATGGATTCACATATATCATAAATGAATGGCACAATGCCCCAAAACCATGAAACATAAAAAAACAAACCTCTAGAATGAAGACCAAGCAGAGAAATCAACTAAGGGACTCAAAAACCAACCCAAAAATCTGCTAACACTACTTTGGCGCTATTGAAGCCCAGAGTAGCGCTATTATAAAAGGGAACCAACTCACGAAAAAAAGGATACAAAGATACTCAAATTTTCTCAAATTCGGGCACGAGCCTTACAATGGCATAATTATGACCTAGAAGTCACTAAAAGCCAATAAGAATCCAAAACAAAGCCTTGTTAAGGCCAACAATACAACGCATCCAAGAATTCCAACTTATATCGACAACAACTTGAACATAAATGATTACAAACATGACCACTCTAGATCTAGTCAAACCAAATGGACACAAGACAGGGTATGCAACAACAAATAAACCTCACAAAACCAACTGTTACCACAATGCATTCACATGCAACTTATAATAAACATATCAACATACACAAATTCCCTTTTCCAACAATACAAAACATAGATTCATAAAATCACACATAAATCTTTTTCCCAGAATATTACTCCCAATTACTGATAATAGAATAACCATTCATTCCCAAATCTCCCCAAACAATCTTTTAGCAATCATGAAGAAAACAAATCTTTTAAAAAATCAAAATGCAAGAATGGAAAAATATCTCCAACGTGGAAGTAGAGTGATGGTAATGCAATCGTAGAAGGGAAAAAATCCAAACAAACAATCTTTCCAAAATTCAACCCAACCAAGTAATTCTCCCTCAAAGCAATTCTAAAATCCAAAAGTTGTAGAAAGATACCCAAAAGCACACCCACAAAATGCTCACAGAGCCAATAAATACAATCTCATTCAAAACTACAGAAGAATATCCGCCAATCAAAATATTCCAATAAGATATATTCTATACCAACCCCCTTTCCAAAAATCAAGGTAAAAATATAAAATAATATTATTTACTTACCCTCAAATCTCAACCAATAAAATAATAGGGTAGGTATAAACATAATATTTAATTACTCAATTAGTAACAAGAGAATGTAATAATAATTGTAGACACCTAAAATTGTCATGTCTATTTAATTTTATTTATTTAATTATTTTAACCTAATTCTTCTATTAATTAAATAAATCTTTATTTATTTAATTAATTCATTTATCCTCTCTAGCCTTATTTCTCATTTAAATAAATACCTTTATTTATTTAAATTATCCCTTTTCTTAAATTAAATAAATATCTTATTTATTTAATTGATCCCACTTCTTCTATTAATTAAATAAATCTTTATTTATTTAATCAATTCATTAAACTTTTCTACCCATGACACATGTCATTCATCTCTTAATTCATACACTACCTACCCTCTCATTATTTTCTTATTTTCTCTACCTACCCTCTAATCATAGCCGAACATTTATCTTTTACACCTCTCAATCTTATCCCTTCATTTCTTATAGTATCTTCTATATAAGGAGATGCTTCCTTCATTATCAACCCTAATCAATCTATGCACCCTAGACTACCTCACTATGCATTCAGCCCCGATGATAACTCGACTACACTACGCTTTCGAACTTGCATATGCAATCAAGCCTACTTGCAACCACAAATTCATAACCATACTTACCAAGGAACATCATACTCCTGTAGAAGATCAAAAGGACATCAAATTCACAGTGAGCAGGGGTATTATAGTAGGGCCAATGACTATTTAAGTAGTAGAGGACAACATCAAGCTAATCACAGGGATAGTGATAAGGTGTGTAGTCCTTAGCCACAATACCTATGCCAAGAACAATAATGATATTCACCATCATAAGAGTGTCTCAGTACAAAAGGACAGGTCTGAGATAGGTGCTCAAGACAGTGAGGGAAAAGTTTGTAGTCAAAACCATTATGAGCAACCATAGCACAAATCACAGTCACTAAGCAATTCAATGCCTTTGGATAAGTCATTTTTAAATTTACAATGCTGGAGAAACAATCCAGGTACAAATGACAGCTTCACTATCAAAATAACAGTACAATCACAACCAAAATGAATAAAAGAGCATGAGTATCCACAATCATATGCATAGCACTGACAATAAAAGGACAAGTGAATGATTAAAGTTAGAAGCTATGAACACCATGAATAATTGGCTATGACAGACCCAGAAAGGGATAGTTCAAAGCAAAGGTATTCTGAAAAAGACATTACAAACAATGTAGCTGACATCTGTAAAAGAGCTATAGGCTACATGATAAACCAATAAAGTATTATTATAAACTTCTGAGAAAGTCTTAAATATCATAAGATATGTTAAAGAAAATAGTTAGATCAGAGCATCATTTAAGGGCAACCTCTACTAAGGATAGTCACACTATTGGGAGAACAAGGCAGATACATCTTTTGTTCACTATTATATGATAAGACAAATTATGATCAGTCAAAGAGCATCTTAATAGTGATAGACGATAATAAAGATTACATGAGATTTGCAGGATAAAATATCACTGTCATTTGCAAAGTCATGAAGCCCATCAATGGTGAGGTGCAACCTTCATGTGAAAGAAAATATGCATACAGTCCAAAAATTCCAAAGTACTATCAACATTTGATTATTACTCAGATAAGAATTTATCTTTTTGGTTTGATATCAAAGATAAAAACAACTTTCTCAATGGAATACGTGAGTATTATCTGCAAAACCAAAAGACAATGACCATGTAAAGGTATCCAAAGAAACAATACATTTTAAGAACAATAAAGGGTCAATCTGAAAAATGACTATCTCATAATATACTCAAGTATTATGTGACTCATGTGCAAGATAAAAGAATATTAATAATCACATAAGTATGAGAAGTTGCATATTTACACAGTGTTCAAAGAATCACCAAAGTGATAGCTATAAAAGATAAATAAATTCACAAGTGCACAAGAATGAGGAGTTTTAGAAGAACAACAACCCTAGATAACAGAGGTTTTCAAGATATAGTCTGCAGTTATCAAAGTGCACAATTAAATCAGTCCAAATGACAATAATGGAAGTTCAAAGTGAATAGATCACATGTTAATGTCTTGATAAGACAAGGAACTTGTGACAATGTCAATACATAAATGTGTCATGGGAGTCACTGAATACACAGCAAGATGGGTAGGATATCAGTGACAACCATGATCATCTATCTCATTATAGGAAGCCAAAAGCCACACAATGATCAAACATGACAATCAAAAGACCACTATCATTAATAATCAGTCAACCAAGCATTGATCCAGAAGGTAGCAACCCAAAGTCACCAGTAATAAAGATCCAAACGTACAATATGTCTCAAAACAGTGTAAGAACCGTATGGAGACTTCATTCAAAGACAATGAATAAAGGATTAGATACAATGGATGTCGATGAAAATGAATTGTAAGGAGAAATCACACAATGATAATGATCAACCACAGATAGCAAGCATAAAGTCACAAATTAAACAATGGCAATGATGATCTTCAACAAAATGAGGTCCTGAAGGAGATTTAAGGTTTGATCATTGTTATGGAAAAATATGAACACAAAGGCATAGAAATGGACAAAGTGAATGATCAAAGCATTATGACAGGGTACTACCAAGGATCGCTACATATACAATCATATAGATGCATCACTATCAAAGCCATAAGTGGGCCAGCAAGGCATTACCTATGAAAAGCATACACAAACTACATTACTTTTCAATAAAAATTCCAAGTGGGTGATTCATATGTGGCAGAAATAATATCAGACAATAGATTTTTAACAACCATGATACAAAGCATAAGAACATTGATCAACATCGTCACAAGCACATAAATCAACCCATAAAAAAACAATGAGGCTTTATGACCTACAAAGCACATGTCATCATACAATAATTAAAGAGAAAATGAATAAGAATATGGGCATTGATACACATCTAAATTGTTCAAAAGCACTTAAGGGTTAGCATTTTATAGTCCTTCTCAAAAGATACAAACTCAATCCAGAGGGTTTGACTGTTGTTATTCAGTAATTAGGCCACAACCTACAATGAATGGTAAAACTCTCATAGTCCAAAGAAAATATACAACATCATAGAGTTCCTTTAAAAAAGAGAAAATATAATGAAAGAACAGTCACTACTAAAACTTCTGAGCAAATGATGCTGATGTTTTCAAACCCCTAGCATTTTTTTAGGTTGTATTCCTATATTTAGGGTTTGAGAAATCGAAATGATACAAATATATGAGTAACCTCAGCCGTATATAGAGATGTGCTGCTAAAACCATAATACATGCATGGGAAAAGCAAAATATTCCAGAGATAGCAGAGAGGAGAAATAAATAACACATACCATGCTCTAAGAATTATGATTTCATGTGAAGTCCAAATTCCAACCACGCAAACCCTCTGTTCAAGCCTCAGATTAAGTTCCAAACTCAACCCTAGTTTGAGCCAAAGAAGTGTGCATGGTGGCAGAGGAGCAATCTTCTCAACAAAGACAAAGGTGCAAATAAAAATAATAAGTGAAATTAGGGTTTAGAGTGCTTCTAAATGCATGCCCTATTTCGAGCTTAGAATGGGGTTTTCTATTAATTTTTTTAGAAATAAATCATTTCCCAACAATAGCCTCGAGTAATGACTTAAAAGTCACTGATTTATGCTATATTTAGAACCCCAAGCTAAGAAAGGGGGGTGTGATCATATAAAGACAAAAAGAATGTTTTTTATGCTTTTCAATTATATGCCTTCTCATAAATAATTTTAAAAATATATTTTTAAAACCTCAAAAGATGAAAACAATATAGAGAATTATTTCAAACTCAATATTCATTCATGGATATTTTTTTTAGCCACCGGTTTACCTTTGATTGGAGAAACATGCAGATCTAATAAGGGGAAGAGGTTCTTTTTCTTTTCCAGTCACTATATTTGGATAAGGGCATCATGCAGTTTACACAAAGAGAGGGTTGCTTTTTGGCAGCTATTTTTGGCATTTCAGAAGCATGAAGAAAGGGGGATGCTCTTTTCAATTCATAAACTATTTTTGGCATCAGCTTGACATGCAGTTCAATAGAGGGGGTTTTCTTTTTCCTTCTATATTTGGCAGCATACATGATGCATATTTTGATAACTTAATGATGAACTGTAAGTACCAAACTGGTACTGAGAGGGGGGGTGAATCAGTACAATCAAAAACACTTTCCAAAAACCGGTTAGACAACAAACATTGCAAATGACTATCAAACAATAACACCGGTCTGAAACTGAGTACAACCAGTAAAGCTAAGAATGACTGTGACAAGCATTAACTGGTTAATCACTTATCTTTCCACTCGACTTAATACTACACTTCCATTTCACCCTTATCCATGAACAGGTAATCAATCATCAGAAATATAATAACAACTAGTTCAACATGATTTACCTTTAGACACAAATCACTTAAACCATCACATGAAAACCACCACACATAACACACATATTTTTCACGTGGAAACCCAACTAGGAAAAACCACGGTGGGGATGAATACCCACAAGCTGTTTTTGAACTCTTTAGAAGTCCGCTCTGTTAGGAGCTTAGTCCGATTAAAGATTGTTACAACAGGTTTTGTTAGGAACCGATCCTGCTAGGGATCACCCGGTTAAGGGATAGCTAAATACCTGGTTAAGGGTTAAACCTTGTTAGAGGATTTCAAGAACTCAATGAATTTGAGTCACCCTGTTAAAGGATTTACAACAAGCTGGTTAAAGCTACCTGGTTAAGGGATTTTCCAACTATTGAAGTGATTAAAGATCAACAAGTATTACAATGATCTAATAATAGCACTCAATGCCAATGCAGATCCGCTTCAGTTCCTTCCTTTTGTACACACACTATGCAGGTATCGATCCTCTTATCTCATTTGATCTGGCAAGAATCATGTATCTCTGCACTTAGATACACACACACCATTTGCCAACAACCTCAACATGAAACACAACATCGACCTTATAGGAAATAGATAGGTCGGTAGCATAAACCCTAAACCCTAAACATTTAGGTTAAGCAATTGAACGGTTCAATTCTGACCATTGAACACTTTGCATTTGAATACAATGGTCTTGAATAGATCTCAAGACATTCTCCATCGTTTGTTCTTCACCGCTTCATGGAGGTAGTAACCCATCACGCACTCTCCACCATTTACAGGGACTTCACACATTCCCGAGGTAGATAGGATCAATCTCCTTCACGCAAGATCCTTCACGCGCTCAAGGCTGACGTGGCAACATGATATGATCTTCATTATAATGCTAACTCATCACACGATGTCATCGATTGAATCACATAGGCTTGGAACACTTCAACCAGAAACCCCGAAGCTAAGACTACCAACCGGTAGTCCTACCACATTCATGTACTGGTTCACATTTCATCATATTGGTTCACTTGGACAAACATACCGCTTCACTTATTGCTCATATATTGTTTTACACCACCATACCAGTTCTCTTTGCCAGCAGCTTAGCTCCAATAAACTGGTTCACTTCTTTGCACATATACCGATTCACCACATCATACCGGTTCACTTTTCAGCATATTGCCGGTTCACTCTCCTGTATATTGACATCAATGACAACATAATATCATCATGTTAACATACTCTACACAAATGCCAACAATCTCCCCCTTTGGCATTGATGGCAATATATAAAGATATCACTTAGAATCACATCTTCTATTGCAGATATCTTCTCTGCTTCACATCTTCTACCCCTTTGACAACAATGCCAAAGTAGAGGCACAAGTTTTCCCGTTCCACTATGTTGCTCCCCCTGAGGAGTAGCATCCTTCAACACATCAATCTTGAAAAATATTTGAAATGCAATACCTGACTGATGTGGAGCACATACTTTCAGTTCACCTCTTGAAGGGGTAGCACCCCTAATTCACCTCTCAAATAGGTAAATATAGCCTTTGGTGGAGGCTTGGTGAATACGTCTGCTAACTGCTTCTTACTGGAAACATGTTCCAATACAACCTCCTTGTTCTGAACCTTCTCCCTCAATAAATGACACTTGAGCTCAAAGTGCTTGGTTCTAGCATGCAACACCAGATTCTTGGAAATGTTAATTGCACTTGTATTGTCACAAAATATGCTTACCGGTTTAGATACAGGAACTTTAAAGCCATTCAATACATGCTTCATCCAAATAGTCAGGGTGCAATTCATAAAAGCTGCAACATACTCCGCTTCTGTTGTAGACTAAGAGATACAACTCTTCTTTTTACTCATCCATGAGACCAGTCTACCACTGAGGAAGAATGCACCACCGGTTGTGCTCTTCTAGTCATCTAGATTACCGGCCCAATCAACATCTGTGAACACTTTCAAGTTGAAATCATTAGTGTATGGATACCATAACCCATAGTCAATTGTTCCCTTCAGATATCTAAGAATATGCTTGACTGCTACCAAGTGGGATTCTCTTGGGCTTTGCTGAAACCGAGCGGTAATACCCACTACATGTGCAATGTCCGGTCTGCTATGCACTACATAATGCAACTTACCAATCATTGATCGGTAATCCTTCTCATTTACCAATGTCAAGTCATCCTCTTTTGATAATTTACAACTGGTCACCATTGGTGTATCAACCAATTTACTGTCTTCCATGCCAAAGGTCTTCAACACCTCTTTGACATACTTGGACTGAGTAATAAAGATTCCTTCTTTCATTTGTTGAATTTGCAATCCAATGAAGAACTTAATTTCCCCTATGAGTGACATCTCAAACTCCTTTTTCATCTCATCTGCAAAATCATGACTCATCTTGTCATCTCCTCCAAAGATGATGTCATCAACAAATACTTCACAGATCAGAATCTGATCTCCTTCTGATTTCAAATAGATATTGTTATCTTCACTTGTTCTTTCAAATCCAATCTTCACAAGATGGGAGTGTAAGCGTTCATACCATGCTCTAGGTGCCTATTTTAGTCCATGCATGGCTTTATGTAGCCTACACATCATGTCACTGTCTTCTGTTAGGGAAAACCCATCTGGTTGCTCTATGTACACCTCCTCTTCAAGTATTCCATTTAGGAATGCAGATTTTACATCCATTTGGTATACCTTGAATCCTTTAAAAGCTGCATATGCAAGAAGCATACGCACTCCTTCCAGTCTTGCTACTGGAGCAAAGTTTTCTCCATAATCTTCTCCTTCTTCTTGGGCGTATCCTTTACATACTAGTCTAGCTTTGTTCCCTACCACTGTCCCATCCTCATTTAGCTTGTTTCTGAAAACCCATTTGGTTCCAATGACATTTTTATGCTCTGGTCTGAGTACCAAAGACCATGCACCATTCTTCTCTATCTGGTCAAGTTCCTCCTCCATTGCCTTGATCTAGTCTTCATCTTTATGTGCCTCTTTGAATGATTTAGGCTCAAATTCAGAGATCATACATGAGCTTTCTCTGATCTTTCTTCTTGTAATAATTCCTGCATCTTTGTCTCCTATGATCTGCTTTGGATCATGATTGAGTTTGACATATTTAGGTATGTTCTTAAGAGATTCCTCTTACTTTTCTTCTTCATCAGCATCAACATCCACCGGTGTAGGAGCACAGTTACTGGTACTGGGCTAATTTGCAACCGGTTCCCAGAAGGTTACTACTAGTTCATCTCCTACTTGCTCACTATCGGTTTCCTCAGGGTTCCCAGAGTTTTCATCAACCCTAACATTGATGCTTTCAACAATTCTTTGAGTCTTATTGTTGAAATATTTGAGAGCTTTACTCTTGGTGGAATATCCTAGGAATATTCCTTCATCACATTTTGCATCGAACTTGCTCTGATGTTCACTTCTTTTGATATAACTTTTGCTACCAAACATTCTAAAGTAGCTTACCACTGGTGTCTTGCCGGTCCAGTACTCATAAGGAGTCTTACCCTTTCCTTTCTTGATGAGTACCTGGTTCATTGTGTAGATTGTAGTGCTCACCGCTTCTCTCCAAAAGGTGTGAACAACTTTTCCTTAGATCAACATGGTTCTAGCCGCTTCAACCACAGTTTGGTTGTTTCTCTCTGCTAGACCATTCTGCTATGGAGTCCGGGGGGCAGACAGTTGCCTCTTGATGCCATTCTCTTCACAATATTTGTTGAATTCACCAGAAGTGAATTCCCCT
Source organism: Cryptomeria japonica (assembly GCF_030272615.1). Classification (NCBI taxonomy): domain Eukaryota; kingdom Viridiplantae; phylum Streptophyta; class Pinopsida; order Cupressales; family Cupressaceae; genus Cryptomeria; species Cryptomeria japonica. The sequence continues at coordinate 487,441,618 of NC_081412.1, forward strand.
CCTTGATCAGTTCTAAGGCATTTGATTCTTCTACCACTTTCCTTTTCTACCAGTGCTCTGAAAACTTTGAAATTTCCAAAGGCTTCAGAATTGTCCTTCAAGAATGTGACCCACATCATTCTTGAGAAATCATCTGTAAGAATCATAAAATACCTATCTCCCTACACACTCCTAGTTTTCATAGGACCACACAAATCAGTATGCACAAGATCAAGTAAATTGTCAGCAATGAAAGATTTACCTTTGAAGGTTGAGGAAGACATTTTCCCCAGTTGACATTCTCTGCACAAAGAATTTTCTAGTTTTCTTAGCACCGACAATCCTCTAACTGCCTTGATCTTACTGGCCTTCACAATGTTATCAAAGTTTACAGGACAGAGTCTCCTATGCCATATCCAACTATCATCAAACTTAGCCATAAGACAGGTACTAATATTTGCATTCAGCTGAAACAGGTTACCTTTGGTCTGCATACCAGTGGCCACCAATTCACCATACTTTCCATTGATTTTGCACACTCCATTTCTGAATTCCAGAGTGAGTCCACTGTCATTCAGCTGGGCAACACTCAATAGATTGTGTCTGAGACCTTCCACCCAATACACATTTTCAACATTGCTCTTTCCATTCAGAGAGATGGACCCTCTTCCTCTGACCATACATGGTGCATCATTACCAAAGTGAACCACAACACCATCATATTCTTCCAAAGATAGAAACTTGCTCCGGTCACCAGTCATATGGTCAGAACAACCACTGTCAATAATCCACTCATTGGAATTATCAAAGCAGGAGACAAGAGCCTTCTTGTCTGACACATCTTCCTTTACTACAACAAACACAATATCTTCACTTTCTTCATCTTCTGATTCCTCATCTATGACACCTTCATCAGCTGCTACAAAATAGTTTCTCCGATTTCCTCCTTTGAATTTCTTGAACCTTTTCGGTTTGTTCTTGTTGTCACCATTAGGATAGTTTATAGCAATATGTCCTATCCGGTTACAAGAAAAGCATTTCAAAGGGAGATTACCTTTGTATTTACCAGTTCCCTTAGGAAATCTCCTGGCAAGAAGAGCTTCAAATTCCATAAGAATCTCCTCATCATCCATTTCTCTGCTCTGTCTTGGTTCACCGCTGGTGCTTGCTTCTTTTCCTTTTCTGGATGGTGCAACAGAAGCTCTAAAAGTTGATTCAGTCTTTTGAATACTGCCATCAAAACTATTTATCTCATAGGTTGTCAACTTTTCAATGATGGAGTCTAGGGATACCTTAGTCTTGTCTATTGATCTCAACTCCTGAATAGCAGCAACCCTTATTGCATAGACCAGTAATAAGGACCTCGGGACTTTACTAATAACAGAAGAATCTTCCATTTTTCCTCCCACACTCTTGATGTCTCCAACAATAGTCTTTATTCTTATTCCATATTGTTGAATGGTCTCACCTTCAACCATCTGCATGTCTTAAAACTTCCCTCTAAGGATTTCTTCCTTAGCTTGTTTTACATGCTCATCACTGCCATAGATATTCTCAAGAGTATCCCAAACTTCTTTGGGATTATCTTTATCCTGGACATCAATAAACTCAATGTCAGATAAGCTGTTGATTAGGGCTTCCATGACTTGCCCATTCTCCTGTATCTCTCTCTTTTGATCATCGGTGAGAGTACCGGTAGGAATAACAAAAGCATTCTCAATATCTCCAGTGTTGAGCACCCATGCTTCTGATGTAAATCTTCATTTTGTCCTTCCATATTTTAAAGTTATCTCTATTGAACTTTGGACCTTCCCTCTTCATCATTACAATAGGATCTTTCCCTCAAGTGGTTAAGCTTACAACACAGAGGACCTGGAGGATGCTTTGATACCAATTGATAACTTAATGATGAATGGTAAGTACCAATCAGTACTGAGAGGGGGGGGTGAATCAATACAGTCAAAAACACTTTCCAAAAATCGGTTAGACAACAAACATTGCAAATGACTGTCAAACAGTAACACCGGTCTGAAACTAAGTACAATCGGTAAAGCTAAGAATGATTGTGACAAGCATTAACCGGTTAATCACTTATCTTTCCACTCAACTTAATACTACACTTCCATTTCACCCTTATCCATGAACATGTAATCAATCATCAAAAATATAATAACAGCTAGTTCAGCATGATTACCTTTAGACACAAATCACTTAAACCATCACATGAAAACCACCACACATAACACACAGATTTTTCATGTGGAAACCCAACTAGGAAAAACCACAGTGGGGATGAATACCCACAAGCTATTTTTGAACTCTTTAGAAGTCCGCTCTATTAGGAGCTTAGTCCAGTTAAAGACTGTTACAATAGGTTCTATTAGGAACTAATCCTGCTAGGGATCACCCGGTTAAGGGTTAAACCCTGTTAGAGGTTACCTTGTTAGAGGATTTCAAGAACTCAATGAATTTGAGTCACCCTGTTAAAGGATTTACAACAAGTTGGTTAAAGCTACCCAGTTAAGGGATTTTCCAACTATTGAAGTGATTAAAGATCAACAGGTATTACAATGATCTAATAATAGCACTCAATGCCAATGCAGATCCGCTTCAGTTCCTTCCTTCTACACACACACTATGTAGGTATCAATCCTCTTATCTCATCTGGTCTGGCAAGAATCACATATCTCTGCACTTAGATACACACACACCATTTGCCTACAACCTCAACATGAAACACAATGTCGACCTTATAGGAAACAGATAAGTCGGTAGCATAAACCCTAAACTCTAAAGATTTAGGTTAAGCAATTGAATGGCTCAATCCTGACCATTGAACACTTTGCATTTGAATACAATGGTCTTGAACAAATCTCAAGACATTCTCCATCATTCATTCTTCACCGCTTCATGGAGGCAGTAACCCATCACGCACTCTCCACTGTTTACAGGGACTTCGCACATTCCCGAGGTAGATAGGATCAATCTCCTTCATACAAGATCCTTCACGTGCACAAGGTTGACGTGGCAACACGATCTGATCTTCATTATAATGCTAACCCATAACACGATGTCATCGGTTGAATCACACGGGCTTGGAACACTTCAACCGAAAACCCTGAAGCTAAGACTACCAACCAGTAGTCCTACCACATTCATGTACCGGTTCACATTTCATCATACCAGTTCACTTGGACAAACATACCGCTTCACCTATTGCTCATATACAGTTTTACACCACCATACCGGTTCTCTTTGCCAGCAGCTTAGCTCCAATATACCGGTTCACTTCTTTGCACATATGTCGGTTCACCACATTATACAGGTTCACTTTTCAGCATATTACCGGTTCACTCTCCTATATATTGACATCAATGACAACATAATATCATCATGTCAACATACTTTGCACAAATGCCAACACATTTTTGATAGTGAGTTCACTTTTTCAGATTGGCTATTTTGAGCAGAGGTGGCAGTTCTTTCTTTAGTAGGAGGTATCTTTTTCATGCACTATTAGTGACAGACCTATTTTTGGTAGTAGGAGCTATTTTTGGTAGGATTATGCATGAGCTTTTTATGCTATTTTGAGCAATTTCACCCCAAGCCTTTTTCTCATGCAGTTTTTTCATTTTAGGGTTTTTGAAGGAGAATCTTCTATATATTATTTTCTCCTCCTTTTTTCCCTCTAGTTCTTTCTTTTCTGTTACACACATAGCAGAAAAAGCATTATATCTCAGCACTTTTTCAGTTTTCAGCATTGCAATAGAGATTATTTTTCAGTGTGCAATAGAGAGTTTTTTTTTCAGTTTCCTTGTCAATTATTCTTATTTTTCCATTGTGAGATGAATGATTTGATAGAGTTATTATGATTTAATTTTGAATCATTTTCTCTGTCTTGTTTATGGTTTGCGAAAATAGGAAGATTTCATAGTAAATTCATGTTGTGGGTTGTGTTCATATGGTTTCCAATTCTTTGCATGTTGTGAAATATCACTTTTCCTACATGCAAAAGTTGGATAAATTTGAGCCTTTGCATGAAATGTTGATGAATTTCATGATCTTATTTGATTTGTGAAATAATTATTGGTCTTTGTTGCAACTGGTTATAGTTTTAGGACAACAAGTAGAACTACATCATTTTGGTGTATCACCTCCATTAGGATAGGTTTTTGGTCACATGCAAGCCTTTTAACCCTTTTCTCACAAAAAAGTTAGTTGTAGGAGATCCATCAAGACAGGAAGCTGACCTGGTCTCCAGAGGTTTACTTTCAATATAGGCAACCCACTGGCCTGAAAGTATTCCCGTGTTTCACAAGATTGCTAGGTTTCATACTTAGCATTTTCAAGTGCAATCCTTTGTGACAATAGTGGCATAAATCCCAATACATCATGAGTTAGAATGAGAATAAGAAGACCCTCAAATGGAACCACATCTAATTACATCAAATCTAGAAACTTCATCATCAAAATTAGGCTGAGCTACACATTGCATAAAATATTATGTGTTGTGACACCTGGTGGCTAACTTAGATAATTCCTAATACTTGGATCAAGTATATGAGCATCCATTGCATTCATTAAGAGTCAAATAATGATAGAGAGTAATTTTAGTAGTAGGTAGTTCATGGTTGGCAAATTAGAGAGACATGAATATATAATTGAATTAACTATCACATCTGCATGTAAGCTTTTGAAAAACTCGTGGTATCCTATGAGACAATCTGTAGTCTAAATATAGCAAGCAAATGTGATTGATGTAGTCATTCTATTATGTTGAATCAATAAGAAATTATTTAAGTTATGTGATATTTTTGTTGTGTTAATACTTGGTTGCACAGTTGGAAAGTCCTTTTCCTTTGATCATCCATCCATGATGACATCATAGATAGACTTAGATACTCAATTATATTGCCTAAGTTGTCATGAATATATTAACAAGACTAATAAAATGATTATACAAGGCATAAGTCAACTACACATATCTCAATACAACTATTGAGTTAAGAGTGTAGTGGTTTTATAACTTCACCTTGTGGTTTGATATTTTGAGGTGATAAAATCTACAAAGATAGAGGAACATTACTCAATTTAGTCCATTTTGGTGAAGATTATAAAATACCATCTTTAAGATTTATAATAGGTTTTGATGCAATGGCCTGAAAAAGAGATTTGCCAACACTTTAGAATCTTTTGTTAAAAATTTGATTTTTCATTCCATTGTTTTAAAACAAATAATAAATAAACCCCTTCTAAAATATTCTACAAACTCCTTCATGTGGATGTGGTTGTAATGTTAGGGGATCGATCTTGGACAAATTTGTTGGATTATGAGGGCCTCCCTTTTAGGTGTTGTGGTTGTTTCGTTACTGGACACATGACTTTGGATTGCTCTCTTTTGCGTCAAAAAGATACTACTATTTGGTGGAAGAATCCTAAGGAATATCACTTGACCATCAAGGTTCCTATATCTTGTGAGGATATCTCTTCCTAGTATTTCGATGAGTGTCTTTCTTTTGACGTGGATTTGTCATGGCTTGGAGTCCCTAATGTGGTTCCTCCTACTTCATGTTTCACTCAAATCGCATTGGTTTCTTCTTCACAACTTCTATCTTCTCTTGTGGTCAATGATTGTCTTCCACTTTGTAATCTTGTCCCCCCTTCAGTTATTGTTGATCCTCTAGTGGGGTGTCGCCTCCCACCATTATAATGGGGCCTTGGATGATAATATTGCTTGGATTGTAGTTTATAGGAGGAAAGATCCTTCTTCATCTCCCCATACTCTTTTAGGTGTTGTGAAAGAGAAATATTTTGTTTAGGGTTGAGACCCTTGTCTCTCATTGGTTCCTTACTTTGATCAAAAGCATTTTATTCTTTAGTTGGTTTTCCCTTTTGTTTTCCCAATCTCAATACTTGTAAGATTTTCTCTTTTTGCCTTGATGGCTACTATGTATATGGGATTGTGCCCTTCCCAATATTATCAAATCTAAACATTGTACAAAATGGGTGTGTGTAGGGTCATGGGGGTCCAAACTAGACCCTTAAGTAATAATGAAAATTTAGAAAAACCAAGTTAGGCAACTTTGCATAAAAAATTGAATAAGTTCTTAGCTTAATTTGTAAAATATGTAAGAACTAAATTTATAACAAATTAAATATAATGTTTCTAGCCTAATAGTTATTTTTTAGAAAAATAAATAAATATGTTTGGTGAAAATTTGAAATTTTAGTCCAATAGTACTAAATTTTTTTTAAAAAGCAAGTGATGTCCAATCAACCTTAATACAAGCAATTTTTTTTTATACTTCCAATATAAGTAGAGGACACATGCTCGAATGTGACACATATTGTTTTGTATTTTTTTGCAACTAAATACTTAGTTATGAATTTTTTATTAGGACTTTTTTAAAATATTAAAAAAAAAATCGGTCAACATAACTTGGTCAAAAATTTATGAAATTCATTTTTTTTATCCTATAGTTTGGAAAATATAAAGTGTGACACATCTTTCAAATTTGAAAAATGTGAAACCATTTGAAAGTTATAGATATTTTTCAATCAACCTATGAGTTGAAACTATAGACATAATACTTGTAGGAAATCAACAAAAGTTATCTATTAAATTCAAAATAAGACATGTATATTTTATTTCAGTGAAAAACTAATAATTTCCTCAATAAAGAGGATGGCTACAGAGAGGAAACTGACCATGAAGAGATAAGGAGGAGATAGTTGCATATGGAGAGATAAGGCAGTTACAGAGAGATAAGGAGGATGGTTGCAGATGGAGTGATAAGGAGGCTACAAAGATAGGACAAGATGATAGGAATAATACATAGAGGTTTTTATACCTCATATATGATTCCAGGGATGAGGTCCCCTGATTTGTGGCCTCACCTAGTGATTGCACCAAGCTAAAAACCCATGTCACCGATCAAAAAAAAGAAAAAGAAACATCAAATGCTCACAAATTTTGCATATGAAGTCCCCTTTTCATGATTTTTTGTAAAAATCATATCAAAATAGTTGAAACATTCAATGAGTAACGAATAATAAAAAATTAGGCTTTTTACTAAGGAGAGTAATAAATTTGGATAAACCATGATATGTTTGTATGTCTCTTTACCTCTCTCTATCTCCTAATATTTAAACCCATATCTCCACCTATCCTTGCTCCATACCTCTCTCTTTGTCCCTCTTTATGCATCTCTCTCTAGACCTATCTCTCTACCTCTCCCTCGATTCCTCCTTCCTTCTATCTTTCTCTCAATCTATACACTTATCTTTCTATCTCTTTATCTCTCCCTTCACTATCTCACTCCCTTAAGATATAGAAATTTCTCTCTACTTATTCCTCCCTCCCTCCATCCTTCCCTCTCTCTTTGTCCCTTATTATACCTCCCTTGAACTCTCCCTCCCTCCCTCCTTCCTTACTCTTAATTTTACCTCTCTCCCCAATCTCTCTACACATCTCTCTACATATCTCCTTCTTCCCTCTTACACTCTCTCTCTACTTGCCTCTCCCTTGGACCACCGTCCTTTCCTCCATCTTTGGTTAGATATTTAGAGCTCTTTGTATTATAGTGAACTAAATCAATCCTATACAACCTAATATTCTTCTAGGGTTTCTTAGATCTATTCTTTCATGATATCTGCATCTCAATTTTATATTTGAAACTCTTTACATGAAAAATTATTCATGTTGATTGTATATTGTTACATGGCAATGCTATAGATACACAAATATAGATATAGATATATGAAGGTCTAAGAAGAGAGGATGAGAGAGATAGAAAGAGAAAGATGGATCAAAAGAGGGAGACATATCTAGAGGCAAAAAATGAGAGATGAAGATAGAGATAAAAATGAATATAGAAGGAGAGAGAGGTGAATATATATAGAGATAGAGAAAGGTAAAGGGATAGATAAAAATATAGAGAGATAGGAAGGTAGGGATAGAGAGGGGGATAGAGGGGGAGATACATAGAGGAAGAGACAAAGAAATATAAAAGAAGAGTGATATGGATATATAGAGAGACATAGATGGTACAATAGAGTGATAAAGAGATAAATAGAGATAGAGAGGGACAACTAGAGAGAGAGAGATAAAGAGATATAGAAAGGATGGAGGGAGAGAGATAGGAATAGATAGAGAGGGGTAAATAGATATATATAGGCACAAAAAGGGATAGATACATAGAGAGGGCAAGAGAGGGAGAGGGGAGAGATAGATAAATCATGTATAGAAGGAGAGATATTGATGAGGGAGATATAGAGAGACCGAGAGGGATAGCGACGGGGAGGTAGAAATATATGTGGATAATAAGGGATGGATAGAGTAGGATAGATGGAGTGAATAAGAGTGAGTTAGAGACAATGAGATATAGATAGAAATGAAGATGTATCTATAGGGAGACTTATGGAGATGGAGGTAGAGATATATATGGATAGAAAGGGATAGAGAGCGTAGGACAAATGGAGGGAGAGATGGAGTGAATAAGAGAGAGTTGGAGATAATGAAATATAGATAGACATGAAGATAGATCTATAGGGAGATAGAGATAGAAGGAGAAAGAGTGAGAGAGAAAGGAGGTCACAAAGACAAGTAGTTAATTGGTATAGGTAGAAGGAGGTAGAGGGAGGGAGATAAATAGAGAGAAGAGATATTAGTAGAGAGGTATAAAAATAGGGAGTGATAGGGATAGAGGGGGCGAGTGAAAGATAGGGATAGAAAGAGGGAGAGATATGCAGAGATAGATATAACTTGGGAAAGATCTAGAGGGGATGAAAAAAGGTGTGAGATAGGTAGAGAAGGAAGAAAGAAATGAGAGATATAGATATAGGTAGAGTAAGGGAAAGGGAGAGAGGTGGATCAAAAGGGAGATAGAGGAGGGGGGGAGATTGAGATATAGCTAAGTAAATAGAGGGGGGGAAGATGTATAGAGGGACATGTTCTCCTAGGTCAACTTGGGCAAAGGTGTGCATAGGATCAAAGACAACAAAGCTACCTTCTATGATGATTTATGAAAATGTATTACTCTCCTTACTACATAGAATCTAAATATTATAAATTTACTACTTTTTAAATGTTCCAATTCTTTTGGGAGCAAAAGAATTGAAAAAAGGATTACATGCAAAAGTTTTGAGCATTTAAAATTTAAAAAATGAAAAATGAATTTAAATGATTATATTGATTTTTGGTGTATAATATAATAAAACTCCCATATACATTTTGTAGGTCTCTAAATCATCTTTACAATGCTTGTAAAATATCAAAATTTCAATAAGAAAAATAAAATTTATGCCCATTTTACTAAAGTATGCTTTTTAGGCTAAACAATTTTGTTTTACGGATATCCATTTTGTTTTTCATAATGGATATCAATTTTGTTTTCAAAATGGATATCCAATTTTGTTTTCAAAATGGATATCCAATTTTGGAAAACATAATATAACGAAAAATGACTTTAGGAAACACATATCCATTAATAATAGATATCTGTTACTAACAGATATCCATTTTGGTTTGGTATTACCAAACCAAAATCAAATTTTGTTTGACCCATACAAAAATTCAAACACCAATTTCATGTTTTTGGCAAAGTAAAAGTACATGTTTTTCTCCCTATTGCCACTTTTTGGACCACCATGATCCTCCATTCACCCAAATATTACATAAAGATCCAATTTCTTGCTCCAAACATAGGATAGCTAGTCATTTAAGAACTTTCATGAAGGAAACATATCAAGAGTTAAATAAACAAAGAAAATACTAGCAAATTTAAGCACTGGCTCTTATTTTTCCAAAACACCAAGCATTTCATCATTGGCCACAAGGAACATAGTAACTACATGTTCACCTTTTGTTCCTTTATCTTTGCCTTGATCTTGAATGAACCTTCTATATTACACTAATATTCTACACCTTCACCAACTAATGACCCATCACATGCAACTAGAGCATCCCTGACAAACTTGTTTTCATCAACTAATGCACATTAAACATTCTTTAGAAAAGCCATAACCAAAACATCTAGATGTTGCGAGTTCAAAACTTTGCACCCTCAAAATTAAGTTAGGACCTTCACAATTAAAAAGGGTGTACTAAAAATCAACGATACTAATAAAAAGGGATAATAAAATAACCCATCAAAATCTAGTTTAAACAAACACAAAACATAAAATAAAAAACTCATAGATAATAAAGGAGACCAACCAAACACAAAGAATTGAACTTGACAAATACGATAATTGAAGATAATTGTTCGACTTCCACCACTAGAACCCAACATCATATCTCCCCAACCTTCCTCCTAATGCCAAAATTAGCTAAGGGAGATGACCCAATAGTTGAGCATGATCCAATAGCTATGATAGCATTTGTTGATTTAACACCCAATATTTTTTATAATATAACATTAGTAGTTGTGACTTTAAAGTTGATAGTGTTGATCATGAATACTCATAATTAGATTAAATGTATTTCTTGGATCTATAAAACAACAAATCACATGATGCCACATCAACGTACAAAGAAAACATGACTTAGTGCACAATTACTAGTTTTAATTTTTTTCCAGACCTTTTTGGATACATGAATATAAAGCAAGCTAATGTGGCATCATATTCAATGATGTGGACCTAAAACCTTAGTTATCAATAGGGGACTTGCCAATTGAGGTGATGTAAAAATTTGAAAATGACTTGAAATCGTCACATAAGATTTTGAGAAACAAAATTAAAATGCTCCACTACTAAATCCTTTCCACTAAGGAAGGCACCATTATAGCTAAGATCGCACACCCTAAGCACCTAAACAATAAATCAGATTTTGACCAAAAAAAAATGGTTTCTTCGTATGCAACTTAAGTGCTTATACCCATTGTTTTCGCTTCTAGGTAGTTACAACGAATGCAGTGGGATTCGTTATGCACACAAAGGTTAAAAAGTGTCATTTTAAGTTAACATCTGATACATATAATCTATTGCCCCAAAAATTGTTTGCTTTGACCACCACAAAATTTGCACAAGTGATACAATACTTATGGCACAAATGCCCCAATAATCATGCACTATTGGTACCAATAAAGTTGTACAATTGATCTAATTACTAACTTTTTTCTCAACTACTAGTGTGGGCAGCTATTGTCCACTAGATAATTTTCTAGTACACTTGAGTTGGCCTAGTGGTGGAGAACTTGTACTCTTGATAAAGAGGTCACGAGTTCAAATCCTGCAGGGTGTAAGGTATGTATGCCTCATTTGTAGCACAGTTAGGTGCCTCCTGCAAGGAATATGACATAGTCCTATATTTTTTTTGATCAGTTAATGGTATTTTTATTACTAATAATAGAAAATTACATCATCAGTATCTATAGAAAAGTTCATATCATCCATACAAGATTTACAAAGTCTATATTGTGTACCCCCACCTATAACATGCTAGATCAAAATGGAGTTGATCTCCCTCCCACAACATACAATAGATAGACCTTTACACTACCAAGCTTTACAAAACATTTGATCAAAAGATGAAAGCAAAAAATCAACATGCAATTTACTCCACATTAACAATCTCCTTGCCTTTCCCTGTCGCATCTCTGCCAAGCTCCATCCCTTCCTCTGAGTATTTGATATCATCATTGTATTCAAGAGGAAACCCAATCCATAGGATTCATTTGCATTGCTTCTTCTTTGACCCCCTTGAGCGCCCACACTTGCGTTTGGAGGATGATGCTCTACCAGAGTATGAAGATTTCATCTCGTGTGATCCCCATTTCTCCGGCTCCAGTCTCACTTCTTGCCTTTCCCATGCTTTCAAATACTCCTTTACCTCATGCATGCCAATTTGTGCTAAGGCACGATAGACTTCTTTATTACATTTCATGTTCCAGAGGAGATATGGGCTCAATGGGGGCCGAAACTCGCTCACATGGAGCCAACACCCATTTGGACACACAAAGCTAGCCCCATCGCATGTCATTATCAAAAAAATATCAAGACCACCACACCACTCCTCTTAGACACTTTCGCGCACGAGCCACTCAAACTGCTCCTTGTTCTCAAGTTTGAAACACCACACTGCGAACATGGACGCAATTTTCGCATTGGTTCGGTACTTGAGTTGCACGTGCAAATATTCATCCCCGAGGATAATCTTGTCTCGGGTGAGGAAGTTGTTCTCCTCAAAATGAAAAACATCTGCCAACCTTTCGTTAGATATCTGCCCCCAAAAAGCCATCATTGGTCTTGAAGCTTGCAATAAAAAATTGGGCTCCATTCACCCAAGTTGAAGTGTCTCAGTATCAAGAGCCAACCCGCTACCTCTATTGAAAATGCTTCCCTTTTGTTCTTCTCCTTCGTTCTCAACTTTGGCTTATAATAGAAGCAATTCTTTCATTAATATCCTTGACATTGGCTGTGAGTATATTAATGTTCTCGGCCCTTCGAAAATAACAATGTTAAATAGATTTGACATTTCTATTGTTTCACGTATGGGAGGTACATGCTTGCATTGTTGGTGTGTTCAATTGTGAACTTTCCCGCACATTCGTCAACTAGCTCAAGAGATTTGGAGCAAATTTTCATCTTTTCATGCATCCATCGTGAATTGCAGTCATACAAACTCTGACTTGCATTAATTGTTCTTGGGTATCTCGATTCAATTGAAAAATTACACCACCCCATCTTTATCAACCAAAAAAAATTGAATCACTCCAAAGTATAGTCGTTAGGGAGGTAGGTGCACACGATTAAATCGTCAACTTGTTAGTCAAAGGCTTGGTTGGCGCACAAGTTAGCATCTTTATTACCTTCTCTGGGAACATGGGACACTTTGAAAGTCTGAAAAGTGTTGAGGTGTTTTTTAATCCATTGTATGTCACTATCAATCTTTCAATTTTGAGCTTCTCTCCTGATAATGGCATGTGTTATGATTTGAGAGTCTCCTTCTAGGTGGAGTTTTAACACACCTATTCTTTTGGGCAATTTAACCACTAAGAAAGCTACCTTTGCCTCAGCTTCATTATTGGTGTGTGGTTTCAATCGTCATTTACACTTGGTGGTGATATCACTATTACGATCCTTGGCTATACATCGTGCACTAGAAGGTTTGGGGTTTCCCAAGATGCCCCATCAAAGTTACATTTCCCAAGACACCCCATCAAAGTTACTTTTTACCCATCTTGGTTCTAGAGGACACCATTAAGAAATCCTCATTGGTGGAGAAAAAAGATTAACCCTTTGAGACCCATTAACAAGTATGTATTTGATAAGAGGCCAATGATTTTGTATCTTGTTGTCGCAACTATTATATGGATATTTGCTTTCATTGATTTTCCTAGACGCCGAGCTCACCAATTCCAATATTGATCTTTAAATTCTACTACATAAGCGATCTACATTTTCTTCCACTTCCTGAAAGATGCATCGATTCCATTATTTCCATACCTCCCATGATAAAGATGATGGGGAAATACTCCATATGCTAGAATAGATAGATTTTGGTTCCCTATTTCCCTAGCTGTGAAGCCAAGATCTTAAGTCTTCATTCAAAGGAGAGAGGCATCCCAGTTTCCCAAGCAATTTCATCCAAAAATCAGGTATTATGGGACAATGCAACAAAAGGTAATCAATGGTTTCCTCATTTTGCTTGCACATCACACATCTAAAAGAGCCCTTGAATCCTAGTTTATTTAAATGCTCTCTAGTCAAAATTTTGCCTCTACTTGCCAGCCAAGTGAAAGAACTCACTTTAGAAAGGCAATTGGCATTCTAGCATAGATGAGTTGGCCAATTTTCCTCATCTTATTATACATCTGGAAGCTTAAAACCAATTTTGACAGAGTACTCTTGTTTTTTGCCCCACACCAAATCACTTTGTCAACATCATTCGTTAACTTAATGGACCTGCAATTTAGCATTTCTCTGAGTCAATTCTCACAATTAGGAGCCAAGTTTAGTTCACTCAGATCCCCCCATGACCATTTGACAATACCCTAAATTTCAGTTCCCACTACATAATCTGCCACTTTACATCCCCATACTCTTTCCACCATAGTCCTTACTTCCTGCCAATTCTCATCCTCACAAAAAGTAGGATGTCCCTCCCATGAGTCTGTCTAGAAGTTTTCCCATAGGCCATTGCCAATCCTCCAAGTGAGATGATTGAGAATAACCGCCCTGCAGCCTAATAGGAAATTCCATGTGGTTGATCCTCTACATGGATTTCTAGTCATTAATATCATGTCTACACTTTGGCTATCTAAGTATTTGTGTGATAGGATTTTCACCCACTTATGGTTTGGATGAGCATACATGTACCATGCCAGTTTTGCACCCATAGAAATATTCACCAAGTTTCACTTTCTAATGCCGACACCTCCCACTTGTTTTGATTTGCAAACTTTATCCCATACTAGAAGAGAGATTTATATTTCTCTTGCATTCCATTTTAGAAGAATCTTCTCATACCCTTCTCTATAATTCTTATATTTTTGGCTAGGATTTTTAAGCATGACATAGAATACAAAGGGTTGGCCGAAATCATGAATTCTTGCATGATTATTCTGCCTACTAAAGATAGCCATTTACCTTTCCAACTCTCCATTTTGCTCATGCAACTATCCATTGGTTTATTCCAAAGATTGGACTTATTAGCTCCCCTAAATAATGGGATGCCTGAGAATTTGCTTGATAACCTACCCAATTCGATTCCCAACACTCTGCAGATGTCTCTTTGAATATCCCTTGTAGTATTGAAGCAATACAAATCCGATTTATGTCAGTTTACTGCTTGTCCTGATATTTGACAATACTTATCCAACACTGATCTAATAACTTTGGCTCCTCTCATTGAGGCCTCCCCCATTAGGAGTGTATCATCAACAAATTTTATGTGTGTGACAACATCCACTCCTCTAGCAATGCTAATGCCTTTCCATTTGCCTGACAATCTGCATCGGTTAATCATTCACCCTAAAGCCTCCGCCATAATAATGAATAGAAATGGTGGCAATGGGTCACCCTGCCTAATGCCCCTTGGGGATGAGAAAAAACCTTGCGAAGATCCGTTGACCAACATCAAAAAGAAAGGAGTGGAGATACAACTATAGAACCATTTTATCCAGTTGGGATGAAAACCAAACTTTCCATCACTTTTAAGAGAAATGATTGATTTACATGATCATATGCTTTCTTAACATCTATTTTGATCAACACTTTGTTGGTTTTGGCTTGTCTAACTGAGTGTATTCCCTTGTGGGCAATGATGTTTCCTTCAACAATTGATCTGTTAGGCGTGAATCCACTTTGCTCCTCTGAAATGGTCTTAGGTAGAATAGTTTTTAGTCTATTAGTCATTACTTTAGCAATGATCTTGTAGGTTGTATTGCATAATGAAATGGGTCTCATATTGTCAAATGTTTGGACAACTTCTTTCTTTGGAATTAGAGCAATCATAGTGTTATTCAATTCCTTGGATAGATATCTCCTTTCTCTTGATTCTTCTAACATCTCCCAAATATCTTCCTTTAGGATTTCCTAGAAGTGTTGAAAGAAGAATGGAGGGAAACCATCTGGGCCTAGTACCTTATCTCCATTCATAGAAAAATGGCTTTCCTAACTTCCTCTAGAGAGGTATTCTGCATCAAAAATGTGTTCCAATTGTCACTAATTAGCCTTGGGATAAAATCCAAGCCTTCCCCACCACTGCTTAGATCATTGATATTGTCGGCTTTTAATAACTCAGAAAAATGGGAAACTGCTTCTTTATTGATGTCTTCATTTTCTATTAATAAGAATCCATCTTTGTTTTTTTATCTCCAAAACCTTGTTGAAACTTCTTTTAACCTTTACCGATTTGTGGAAGAAATTTGTATTCCGATCTCCCTCTCTAAGCCAATATTCTTTGGATTTTTGCCTCCAATATGTTTCTTCTCTGGCTAAGACCTCTGCCAGCTTTAGATGTAGTTCCTTCTCTTGCTGGAATTTTAAGGCTGATATCCCTTTATTCATCACCATACCATTTAACCCTTCCAATTACACCTCAATCTATCATCTTGTTACAAAGATGTTACCGAAATGGATATGGTTCAATTCTTTGAGCTTTTCCTTAACATATTGCAACTTGCGGGTAACCTACAGTACTTTTGATGCTTGAAAAACATGAGTCTCAATCCACCATTGTCTATATCAAATTGAACAAACTTTCCTCCCTAAGCCACATTTTCTCGAACTTAGAAGGGCATCTTAATGGCACTGAGTCATGCTAAATATTGAGGGAAATGGGGAAATAGTCTGACATTGAAAATGGAAGGATGATAGACTCCCATAAGATTTGCAAATTATTCTAGTTTTTTGATAATAGAAAATGTTCTAGCTTTTGAGATATGCAATTGACTCCACTTTGCCAATTTGACCAAGTGAAGCAACCATTCCTAAACTTAGGATCAATAAGATTATTGATTGTGATAAAATTTTCAAAAGCCAAGTTGATTCTATTGAGACCACCGCTACCCCCCACCTTCTCCACTAGATTTCTAATTGCATTAAAATCCCCACCAAGGATTAGTAGCTCGTTAATTAAGGGACTGAGAAAGGTTGAAATTTGGGACCATATCTCATCTTTTTCTCTGCTTGATGTGGGGCAATAAATGTTAACTAGGAAGAATATCCTTTTTTTTGTTATAGCATTTATTTTGGCCACTATCCAAGATTTGTTTTGAATAACCAGCTCACCTTTGACCAATTATGACCTCCATAGAATGATAAGTCCACCTGATGCTCCATCCGCATCCATAAAAATTCCATCCCAACCTAGCCACAATTCTCTAAATTTTTTTGTGTCATTCCCTTTTAGTTTGGTTTCTTGCAAAATGATAACATCCAGTTTAGCTTGGTCAATACCCCTTTTGATCAAGCGTCTCTTGTTAGGGGCATTGCATCCCCTGACATTCCATGAGAGGATTTTCATTGCACTCCAGGAAGGGGGATACCCTTCCTGGATCTTAGTTTCCTTTGTCCCTTAGCACTACTAGCCATAATAAGGAGCTCTCTCTTAGTTTTTTCCCTTTATGTTTTTTTTCTATGAATTTGATTGTTCTATTGTCCATTTTTCCACTATATCCTCACCCCTTTTGATCAGGCGTCTCTTGTTAGGGGCATTGCAGCCCCTGGCGTTCCACGAGAGGATTTTCATTGCGCTCCAAGAAGGGGGATACCCTTCTCGGATCATAGTTTCCTTTGTCCCTTAGCACTGCTAGCCATAATAAGGAGCTCTCTCTTAGTCTTTTCCCTCTATGCTTTTTTTCTATGAATTTGATTGTTTTATTGTCCGTTTTTCCACTATATCCTCTTCTACATCAAAAGGGTCATCATCCTCCTAGTCAGACTGACCTGGGCTCCCAAAGCTTAATCTTCTATGAGATTTACCTTTCATTGTAGTCTTGAAGTTGTCTTCCCCTGGAGATTCTGCCACTTCTTCAGGTGTCTTTCTCTTATCATCCATCTCAGACCTGCTCTGTTTCAAAGGGGATTTCCTCTTATACACTAGATTTCGAGTGACAGTGAGACTTTTGCCTGAGTTTCTTAGAATTCCCTCTGGACCTCCCAAGGGTGTTCTCCCAACAACCGAGGGATTTGTAATGAGTCCCAAGTTGTTAGTACTTTCTAGGCTATCCATATCAAAGTCCGGGTTTAAATCTATGTTTGTAACTAGAGGGATTGGGGGTACCTTACTAGTTACCGATAGTTTGGGAGTGGCCTAATCTACTTTCGCACCCCCATTTTCTATTTCCTGGCTTCTATGAGAAGGGATTCGTTCAACTCCGTTTGCTTATGTGGTTCTCTCCTTGTCTTGGGTTGATATTTCTGAAAGCTTGTGGCCTTCTATAATTTCTAATGTAGATTCACGTCCTAGAATCATAGGAGGCGTACCCAATGTTAGTCCAATCTTGCCAACCTTTTGTTTTCCTTTTTCACCTTTTAGGCAGGTAGCAGTTGTGTGTCCATCTTTCTTGCAAATATTGCAATGCTCCATATTTGTCTTGACTTCAATCTTTTGCACCCAAATTCCTTTGTTTGTGATGAGCTCCATCTCTTGTGGCAGAGCAGGAATAGGTCTCCAGAGGATACAGATCCTCATGTATACAATTGAATTGAGTTGGTCCACCGCTTCGTCCAACTTTATATATCTCCCTAGCTTGTTTCCAATGAGCTAAAAAGTTTCCTCTTCCTAGTATTCTTGAGGTAGGTTGTAAAGCTAAATCTAGGTTGGTACTTCTTCGACCTTTGCTTTGAGGGGGTCAAAGTTTGACTCCCAATAAATGCCCCCATGCCTCCCATCATGTATGGACCTCCTTTCAAAATCACCTCCTTACATTTGCTATCTCTGCAAATTATTAGAAAAAGCCATTGGGAAGGGATTTGACAATGCATCCCTTACCCCACACTCTCTTGCACCATTTCTTTACTATAGGCAACACCAACCAGCCTCCAACCCATTTGATGAAGATTGCTTTTTCCCTAAGAGTCCTAACTGCATCCTTTCATTCTTTATCTTCAATATTTTTAGAGATCCTTCTTCCAACCTCAATCTAGATTTTCTGCAGTTTCTTGGTTGTTGGTGATTTATCCTCTTTGGGTCTCTAGATTTTCTTCATTATATGGTTTGCATTTTCTCTTCTGGACGACCCACCCACAAACTCATCCCATCTTCTTCCCTATGATCACCTTCAATTGATAATTTTTCGGGTGCTTCAACCTTCTCTTAGTTAGTCATGAGCGAGGAAACTAGTCCTCTCATACCCTTTGTGGTGGTCTCCATTGGAGGGATCACCCTTTCTGTAAAGCTCTCCCACGACCCTGAAACGTAGACTGTTCTAGACTTTGGCTCTCCATTAACAACATTTTACGACATAGTCTCATATTACCATAAGCCATATGTACATCCATAAACTAATTGTCCGATATTGTGAACTATAAAAGGATCCTTAGATGCTTCCTGCAAAGGGTATGAGTAGTCCCATATTACTATAAGCCATTTGTAGACCCATATATGGACTGCCTGATATCGTGAACTGTAAAAGGATCCATATCTATATCAACCGGTTAGTCAACTTTTAATGATCTTTGTAACATATTTCTAGTATTACTTTTCTTTAATTAAAAAGCTCCTACTTTATTGCACTTTAATCGTTCAAGGAGTACAAGGTAAGGTGGAGAATTTGTGCTCTTGAAAAAGAGGTCACAGATTCAAATCTCATAAAAGGTAAGATATATACACCTTGTTTGTAGTACAATTAGATGCCTCTGATTACTATAAGTCACTTGTAAAACCAATCTATAAACCAACTCACATTGTAGATTATAAAAGAATCTTTCATTTTTTTTATTTTTTATTTTCAAATTCCAAAGGCCCAATAAAATGCCAAGGGAAATTTGTAACTAGAAACCACAGGGATAATAAAACCAAAGTTGATATTGATATACGGATAAGCAAAAGATAGGAGTCGTCTCTGAGCCGTCCGATAGATTTCCTCCTCCAAATCGACAGTGAACAGGGCAGCGACGTAATACTGGAAGAAGACTAGATATCCTGTAATATTATTATTGCATAGGTGCCCAGAGAAACAAACAGCAGAGCGGGCAAAGGAAGAAAGAAAAAATCATGGCTTCATCTCTCTCCTCCTCATCGCCGGCCTGGCTATGCGGCCACAAATTGAATTCCTTACACTCAGCAGGCAGCGGCCATGGAAGCAAAAACTTCAAAGTATTTGCGCGCTTCGGATTCGGCGGCAGCAAGGCCAAGACCAAGAAATCTCCGCCCCCAAAGCCCAGAGGAGGCTCTTTTTCCGACAGGCCTTTGTGGTTTCCGGGCGCCACGGCCCCCGAATGGCTGGACGGATCTCTGGTCGGAGACTACGGGTTCGACCCCCTGGGATTGGGGAAACCCGCAGAGTATCTGCAATATGACTTGGATGAATTGGACCAGAACCAGGCCAAGAACTTGGCCGGAGATGTGATCGGAACTGTGCGCTTCGACAGACAGGAAGTGAACGCCACGCCTTTTCAGCCCTACAGTGAGGCGTTCGGCCTGCAGCGATTCCGGGAGTGCGAGCTAATTCATGGCCGCTGGGCGATGCTCGCTACCCTCGGTGCCCTAGCTGTCGAGACTTTCACTGGAGTCACCTGGCAGGATGCTGGAAAGGTATTTTCCCCCCTTTTCTCTGCCTCAAATGCACTAAAAATAAGTTTGAATTCATTGATCTTAGGGTTTATTGTGTTTGGTTTTAGGATAATTTTGTAGGATGGTTAATTATGCTAGTTGTTTGTGTGTGGGGTGGTTATTAAAGAGAAAGTTATTTTAGGTATTTTCTCTTTTTTCTTGTTTCAAATACATAAAAGAAGTTTGAATTCATTGATCTTAAGGTTTTTGTGTTTGGTTTTAAGATAATTTTGGAGGATGGTTAATTATACTAGTTGTTTGTGTTTGGGGCGGTTATTAAGAAGAAATGTATTTTCTCCCTTTTCTCTGGCTCAAATGCACAAAATAAGTTTGAATTCATTGATCTTAAGGTTTTTGTGTTTAGTTTTAGGATAATTTTAGAGGATGGTTAATTATACTAGTTGTTTGTGTGTGGGGTGGTTATTAAGGAGAAAGGTATTTTCCTCCTTTTCTTTGGCTCAAATGCACAAAAGAAGTTTGAATTCATTGATCTTAAGGTTTATTGTGTTTGGTTTTCGGATTTTTTTGGAGGATGGTTGATTATACTAGTTGTTTATGTCGGGTTGATTATTATGCAGATGGTTGATTATAATAGTTGTTTATGTTGGGGTGGTTATTATGAAGATGGTTAATTAGTTCGGTTGTTTATGCAGATTATTAGTTATTAACTATACTAGTAGTTTATTTAGGACAATGTTGTGAGGATGGTTAATCATACTAGATGTTGATGTGGGTATGGTATTATGGAGATGGTTAATTATACTAGTTGTTTATGTTGGGGCGATCTTATTATGCAGATTATTAATTGTACTAGTAGTTTATGTAGGATAATATTGTGAGAATGATTAATCATACATAATTGTTTATGTGGGGATGCTTATCATGGAGATGGTTAATTATACTAGTTGTTTATGTGGGAATGGTCTTATTTATGAAGATGTTTAATTGTACTAGTAGTTTATGTAGGACAATGTTGTGAAGATGGTTGATCATGCTAGATGTTGATGTGGGGATGGTTTTTATGGAGATGGTTAATTATACTAGTTGTTTATGTGGGGGTGGTCTTATTGAAGATGGTTAATTGTACCAATAGTTTATGTAGGACAATGTTGTGAGGATGGTTAATCATACTAGTTGTTTAAGTGGGGTGTTTATTATTGAGATGGCTAATTATACTACTTGTTTATGTGGGGGTGATCTTATTATGGAGATGATTAATTGTACTAGTAGTTTATGTAGGCCAATGTTGTGAGGACGGTTAATCATACTAGTTCATGAAGTAGGGTGGTTATTGTGGAGATGGTTAATTATACTAGTTGTTTATGCGGGGGTGGTCTTATTATGAAGATGATTAATTGTACTAGTAGTTAATGTAGGACAATATTGTGAGGATGGTTAATCATACTAGTTGTTTAAATGGGGTGGTTATTATGGAGATGGCTAATTATACTATTTGTTTATGTGGGGGCAATCTTATTATGCAGATGATTAATTGTACTAGTAATTTAAGTAGGATAATGTTTTGAGGATGGTTAATCATATTGTTCGTTTAAGTGGGGTGGTTATTGTGGAGATGGTTAATTATACTTCTTGTTTATATGGAGGTGATATGATTTGCAAGATGATTAATTGTACTAGTAGTTTATGTAGGAGGACAATGTTGTGAGGATGGTTGATAATACTGATTGTTTATGTGGGAGTGGTTATTATGGAGATGGTTAATTATACTCTTTGTTCATGCAGGGATGGTCTTATTATGAAGATGGTTAGTTGTACTAGTAGCTTATGTAGGGATGGTCTTATTACAAAGATAGTTAATTGTACTAGTAGTTTATGTAGGAAAATGTTGAGGATGGTTAATCATACTAGTTGTTTATGTGGGAGTGGATATTATGGAGATGGTTAATTATACTAGTTATTTATGTGGGAACGGTCTTATTATGAAGATGGTTAGTTGTACTAGTAGTTTATGTGGGAACGGTCTTATTATGAAGATGGTTAGTTGTACTAGTAGTTTATGTGGGGATGGTCTTATTGTATTAGTTTATGTATAACAATGTTGTGAGGATGGTTAATTATACTAGTTTTTGTGTCGTCTGCCTTATTATGAGGATGGTTAGTTGTACTAGTAGTTTATGTGGCGATGTTCTTATTGTATTAGTTTATGTATAACAATGTTGTGAGGATGGTTAATAATACTAGTTTTTGTGTCGTTTGTCTTATTACGAGGATGGTTAGTTCTAGTAGTTTATGTAGGACAATATCGTAAGGATCATAGTAGTTGGTTATGTGGGAGTGATTTTATTATGAAGGTGGTTAATTGTACTACTAGTTTATATAGGAAATCTTTTAAAGATTAAAAGAAGTGAATTCTTTGATCTTGAGTTTCATTGTGTTTGGTTCTCAATTATTTAGGATATAGTTGCAAGGATGGTTAATTCTACTAGTTGTTTATGTGGGGGTGGTCTTATTATGAAGATGGTTAATTGTACTAATAGTTTATGTAAGATAATTTTGTGAGGATTGTTAATCGTACTAGTTTATGTGGGGGCGGTTTTATTATGAAGATAGTTAATTGTACTAGTATTTCATGTAGGACAATATTCGAATATTAAAATAAGTTTGAATTATTTGGTCTCAAGGTTTTTGTGTTTGGTTCTCAATTATTTAGTATAATGTTGCAAGGATGGTTAATTATACTAGTTGTTTATGTGGGGGTGGTCTTATTATGAAGATGGTTAATTGTACTAGTAGTTTATGTAGGACATTATTTTAAGGGTGGTTAATCATACTAGTTGTTTATGTGGGAATAGTCTTATTATTATGGTTAATAGTATTTATACTTTATGTAAGACGATATTATAAGGATGGTTAATCATATTAGTTTTAATGTGGAGATGGTCCTATTATGAAGATGGTTAATTGTACTAGTTGTTTATGTGGGGATGATCATGCGGTGAGGATGGTTAATCATACTAATTATTTATCTGGGGGAGGGGTGGTGAAAGTGCTCTTATTGTAAGGGTCAGTGGTAATAAGATTATATTAGCAAGAGAAGGACAATAAGAGATTGTATCCTATCCACATGTCATTTACCAATATTCTCTTACATTAGAAGAGACTCTATTCTAATTGTAGTGAGTAAAGGTAGAATAAGAGAATGTTTCTTTCTTTTTTTAGTGGTGACGATCTTTAACAATTTTAAGTTTTTTTTTTTTTAATGTGGATTTTTTTTATTATGAAGATGGTTATGAGGATGTTTAATGTAGGACAATGGTAATAGTGGTTTATGTTGGAGAATGTTGTGAGGATGTTTACTTTTACTAGTTGTTTGTGTCGAGGGTGCTATTATGAAGATGGTCTATTGTAGTAGTTGTTTATGTGGGGAAGGTGATGTTGTGAAGATGATTAATCATACTAATTATTTATGTATAGGGAGGGGTAGTAGTAGTGCCCTTACTATAAGAGGGCTAGTTGTAGTATGATTGTATTGGTAATAAAGGGTAGTAAGATATTGTATCCTATGCACATGTCACTTACTGATACTCTCTTATACCACAGGAGACTGTATTCTAACTGTAAAAGTAAAGAGAGTAAAAGAGAAAGTTTCTTTCATTTTGAGTGATGATGGTGCTTAACAATTTTAAGTCTATTTTTATATTTTTGATAGTTTATTAATGCAGGTCAAATAACTAGTTGTTTGCATGACAATGGTATTTAGTTATTAAGATATTGTTTAGAGGATGGTTACTCTGTTTATGTTGACATGACACTACTAAATATTTATTAAAGAGTACTTGAAGATCAAAAGTTACAAGTTAAAATTCTACCTTGAAAATTTAAACTTGAATCTCCATAGTAAAAACTCAATCCCTTAATTTCTTGATGTCAACCCTTTGAACAAATTTTATTTTTTATTAAATTTATAAATAAAATATATTTTGGTGAAGATCATATAAGGATTGTTTAAGCCTTTCCATTTTCTCATCTCTTTTATAAACCTGAAATACTTTTTATTAGGTCCATAGGTACATTTTATTTTAGTGAGTTGGTACCATGATTTTTATTTACATATTTTTGCATTAATAATGTATGTTTTCATAAATATTATTGAAAAATTAAATTTCAATGAGAAACTTGTATAATTTATAGGTTTATCAATTTTTGATATGAGTAAGTCTAGGAGAAATGTAATATATCTTTTTCTTATTTTAAAATGTATAAAAACTTAAACAACAAGTTGCTTTTAAAATTTGTTTCAATTAAATTATGAATATGTATATTTAAATATTTTTTGTGGTTACATAAGTTATACTAGTAACTATATAGATAAGACAATATACATGTTTCTAATAAGACATATGACATAATTCCATACATATTATAAAAAAATAATAATATCAACATATTTTCCTTTTCTATATAAACTATAAAAATGACCTAAATTATACTATTTATATACAAATATTAAACAACTTGAAATTAACATGTTGTCAAAAATATAAACAAAAGTGCTAGGTTACTTCTTTAAGAGAGATGGACCTCTCAAAGAATTTTTCCTTCGAATATTATTCGTTGTAATTCTTAGTTCAACTTTTATGAAATTTCATTTCACTTATTATAGTGTGTTCATTGTCCTAAAAAGTAACCTTTATTTTCTCTAATTACTTACTTTTACGTAGTACTACATAATTAATTTCATTGCATTTGATTGTAAGCTCTAATCAATAATATTTATGTGTATTAAATAAATTACTAATATTTAAATAAAATATAAAATAATCTTTTTAAAAAGTGGATTTCATCATATATGAATTTTATAGGCATAAATATATTGGTTTAATAAGTGATATTGTATTGAATGTTTATGATGATATTTGGATGTTTTTTTAATAGGTGGAATTGGTGGAGGGATCAACATACTTTGGGCTACCTTTGCCCTTTAACATTACATCATTGATATGGATAGAGGTGTTGTTAATTGGTTATATTGAGTTTGCAAGAAATGCTGAGTTGGACCCAGAGAAGAGGTTGTATCCAGGTGGCCCATTTGACCCATTAGGATTGGCATCAGACCCTGAGAAGAAAAGTCAATTACAATTGGCAGAGATAAAACATGCTCGCCTTGCCATGGTTGCATTCGTGGGCTTTGCAGTACAAGCAATTGTAACTGGAAAGGGCCCTCTCAATAACTGGGTTACACACCTTAGTGATCCTCTCCATACTACTATTCTTGACACCTTTCTCTAGGTCTATGTTATAAATTATTGAAAAAGTAGATCATGTACCATCTCAGTTATATCTTTTCCTTTACATGTAATTTTTGTCTATGGTCCTTTTAATGTAGAGTTTGAAGTAAAACTTGATCTTTGATCATTTTGAAAAATAGTATTGTGTTACCATATTTGTGTTTGAATACATTTGAAGATAGAATTTAGAGACACTATAAAATAAAAAGTCAAACGATCAAAATTAACTATATTATTGTTTCTCTAAGAATCGAAACTACAAAAGATTAGAAGAAATAAATACTCAAACATAATAGAAAATAAAGAAATATAAGAAAGGCCACAAACTCTTGAGGTTGTTTCATCGAGATGTTAGTATTAGCTTGAGTGGAACAAGAATAATAAAGGGTTCATTTTCTTGGTTAGTTGGACAGCTAATTGGGGTAAAGATGAGATGAATCATTTTCTTGACATAATGGTTAATCACTTAATGTGTAACTAAGAAGCTCAAATATTATTAATGATCTCTTCAATTTTTATTACATGAACATTATAATTTGGTAGTTCTTTTTCTCCTCCACCTTTAGGATGAGAAGCCATTAGACTTATAAATTGGTGAATTTATTCTTTTGCAAATCAAATAGCTTTAAAAAATTCTCTAGTCTCATTTCCATGGTATCTATGTTTGACCCAATGGGTATTTTACGTCATTTCCTAGTTCAACCGCATAAAGGTAATGTGGAATTTCCTAACATGGTTAGTATAACAATGGTGATAATCATTATGACCACTTTGCATAATGTAAGACTATCTATCTAAACTATTGAGCATGAGTAAAGGGATCAAACAATTATAGAAATATTAATTCATCCACATATAAAATACATAAGACAGTTTAGCCAACCTATAATTATGTTGCTTAGATCTACTATTGTTCTTTTTAGAACCCTCTAAAGGTTATAAATAGAGGTGAAAATATCTAGGGAGAACTACATATTAGTCTTGTATTTTAATCTCTTATTTTCTATGCTCTTATAAATTCGTAATCCTCTTACAAAAATTAGGCACGTCTTCCATCACCAATAAAATTGATAAGAACGAGGATAAATTTGTCACAAAGTCACTAGTATATGCTAGTCAATAGATAAACATGTATAATCTTTGTCACTAGATAAACATGTATAATCTTTGTCACTATAGTATTCAACAATAGATATTTCTCTATTAGTGCAATACTATGTCCCACTTCTGGGACATCCTAATTTTTGCTTAAAATCACATTTTTTATAGAAAAGATAATGATTTAAGCCTTGAGAGGTTCCATTTAAATAATTTTAATTAAAGAGGGTGAGATCAAACCCCTTAGATAGAATCCATCTCAAATCATACTTGCAATGGAGTCTCCATTGCACCTATCAAAATGTTGACAAAACTCACATTTGCTTTATCTTTTGAGGGATCAAATGAATTCATTTAGAAGTTATGTTTTGCAAGTATGTAACCCTTATTATAAGCTTTCCAAAAAGTATAATTTTGAATATATTCAATTTTATTATTATATTTATTTTGTATCTCTTGTGAATGCATGTTTATTACCGAACATTAAGGTTTTTGTTTCCCATGTGGATAAATAGAAAAGTAGAGAAAAAAAATCTAAAAAATATTTGTTCCCTAGGTATTGATGTACCAATTTCAACCAAAAAAAAGAACTTAATTCAAAAACATACAAAAAAAGTTGTCATACAACATAAACCTTTGTCGAAATTATAATTACTCTGACTTCAAAAATTAATTAATATAAAAATAATATGCAACAAATATATATATATATATATATATATTTGATCGGTTAATAGGTCTCTTTTTACTCATGCTTTTGATTGGAGCTTTGAACCAGTGGGGTCACAATGGGGGACCCCATCTCCATGGTTACAATGCATGTCAAGGCCTTAACACCTCTTAGATTTGTTTCTAGTTGAGGATTTTATGCTAACCAAGCTTCTTATCTCTCCAAATGCCTCCAAGCTCGTGCAATCCTTATTTCTCCACATCTCCTTATCCCTCCACTGCAACAAGCAACTCCTTATCTCTTTGTCTATGTCTCCTTTGTTGGCAACAACAATGAAGGAAAACTGAGAGGGAGGGGTGAATCCGTTTTCACCAAACTTAAACAAATTTACCAAAACTTCAAATCTGATCATTAACAACAAGAACAAAGATAAACACCACAATAGCAATACACATAACACACAAATTTTGACGTGGAAAACTCAGTTAAGGGAAAAAACACGGTGGGAACCTACCCATAATCTGATCATTAACACCAATCTAGATTACATGAACTGAAATAATAGCACCTCCAAATGCTTGATCACAGTTCCGGTTAAGCACATTGTCTACTCTGCAACTCTCTTCTTCACTTCAACACTCTTCTGAAAGATCAAATGCATGTTCGCACATACAACACCCTCTAAGAACGTAGACACACATGTCTTACATGATTATTACTCTTATTTATACAAATCATCAACCTTAATTTCAAGGTCGGCTCAACTCATAAGACCTAATTACAAAATTACATCACATGATACATAAATCAATATGCAAACCAATACAATGTCGACAAGGACATAGCATGGACCTAAATCAAAACCTCGAACGCAAAACACCACCGAATATCTCGCCAAGATCATCTGAACACGCAAGAATCATCGGTTCGGCCAGAAAGTCATATAACACGAAGAATACCACCAAACCAAGAAAATCTTCAATAGCACACACAACAATCAATGCAGACCAGCAACACGGATATAACACGACAGAAAAACATCAACAAGCAACGTGAATTCCACCACAACAATTGCAACAACTCAGATTACTAGAATCATCATCATCTCCCTTCTGGAGCTCAAGAACACCAACATAGCTTTCTGACAAACTGAAAGATACACTTGTGAAGTTTCAAATCATTAACCACTCGAACTGAGGACACGCATGAACGTCCCAAACACTCTCTAAAATTTGCTCAACATAATGACAAACCAGAATAACAACTCTGCAATAGAAAACCAATAGAAATACCAGTCATCACACCGAGCCTCATAACTTGATCAAATTACCTTCTAGGGCATTGAAAATCATGTTGAATCAACTAAATCTACTAATCTCTGAATCCTTAAATCTGCATCAGCATATCTGCAATATACCAATTAAACCAACTCTCTGCAACACCAAAGCACAAGAACACAAGAATATGTTGACATCAATGACAACAACACATTCCAACAACTCTAATATCCAACATCCTTATCACTCCATGATGCATCCTTATCTCTCCACAACGTCTTCCACACACTCCATATTCTTCTGCCCTGGTTGCATTAACATCTCCACAATGACACTCATTTGTTAATTGATTTGAGCTTAATTGCACGACCTCCATTCTGCAACCACCTGTCTCGGTTAATGATGCGACAAACACTATGTACATGAGCTGGGCAGGGGGGTCCAACAGGTAGTGGGTATTTGAGCAAGCTCGAATCCAAGACCTCCTAAATAAGAGGCGTGCAACATACCAATGTGATTTGGGGTCAACCCCAATATAAAAAAATATTCATGCACTAGATATTGGTGTGAAAAATCTATATTTAAAAAATTAGGATTTTATCTTTTCTATAAAAGAAGTTATGCATTTTCACATGAACATCACTTTTTCAAAATGTTGTCTACTATAAAAAAACAAGTTATTAAAAGTTATGTACAAGGATTCTCAATTTATTCATAATTTTTTATAAGAAAATATATTTAGAATCTGCAAACAAAATTTCACAAACCACTAGTTTGCATCATCTTGAAACTCTTAATGGTTTAGTTGCTATAGGTGTCTGAAAGTGAAGAAAAATGATGACTTCGCTATCTTGATTTAGCCAAAAAGTGGGACTCATCAATGTGGTCTAACTCGAGGACATTATATATGTTTACAAGACAATGATCTTCTAGTAGAGATACCACATCTATATTCAAATGTCTCTTAAATGCACAATTTGCATGCACTATTTTATTTTCAAGGCCATTACTAAGATACTTCCATCTAAAATCCTATTTCCAAATGAGGATCTAGAAAAATACAGATGGATTATATTTTCACCATACATTTTTTAATGACGATTGAATTTTTTAGCCATAGATTAATAGAATTGATTGTAACCAAAGATTTATATTTTGATAAAATTAATTAAATAATTTAATTGATGATCCAAACATCAAAGAAGTTCATGATTTTAAAGAAAAAAGTAACTACCATACATCCATCTAGAATGCACATTCCTATGCATAAATGATCAAGTAAATTAAAGCCTCATGTTTATCTTCAAAAATAATATATTATTTCCTAATACATCATAGTATGTTCACTTATAATGTGGTCAAAGAGGTAAAGATAAATAGTATATTGTAACTTAACCATAATAACTATAGCAATGACCAAAACAACTTCAAATTTTACTTGGGAGATAGCTTCAATCATGAGAAAAACACTCAAATTGAAATAATACAATTCCATATATCATCCATGTATTAACTATTCATCACAATTAACAAAAAAACTCAAGTATTCATCTTTGAGAAAAAAAAATCAATGATCAACTAAATTTAGTTAAAATGCAAATCATATATGTTATAGCTATCTAAAATTTATTTCCAACCAATACTGTTTTGACCACTGTGTCAACATACTTTAGGATTAACGAAACACTAAATTAAGCTAGTACAAGCTCTAAGATTCCCTATTGAGAGGTGAGGTATCATGGAGACACTTCTTCAACCCTCATAATACTAGCACTTGCACCCCAACGAGGTGCAATGGTTACGCTGATAGCGAGATATACTTTGGTAATATACTAAAAGGTAGGGTAAAAATTGCAAGAAATGTAAATTGAGTTTATTAAGACTAATTATTTATAGTAAAAGTCAATTGATGATGGGGGGTGAGAAGAATTGAATATGAACAAATGAAACTTAATTTAAATAGGTATGTTATGCTAAATGGGTTTACAACATAATTTTTTTTATAATGCAAGAAGACAATTAACTTAAAATGTTGATTAGCTTGAGTACACTTGTCATTGGTTGATGATATATCTTGTAATTAGATGTAACTTAATTTTAACTACATGTTGTGCAAAATGTTTTATCATACAAAATTATTTTATGACACATGAAAATCATTAACTCGAGAGATTGGGTGTGTGAGTAAGAAGAAATCACGAGTGGATAGAAAGAAACATTACATAGGAGTAAGAAGGAGGCCATGGGGGGAATATGTAGCTGAAATAAGAGATTCAAGAAGAAGAGGAATGAGGACGAGGCTTGGAACATTTGACAGTGCAAAGAACACAACCATGGTTTATGACAAGGCTACCCTCAACACTAGAGGCCCCAGAGCCATTCTTTATTTTCCTATATTCACCTCATGTTTCATGATTGCAAATGAATTTAGTGAAGAGAAAGAGTCTCTTGATGGAGGATTACAGAAGGAGAAAAAGAACAAAGTGCATGTGTAGGCAGTGAGAGATTGCCCCCCCATAAACTGTTGAGTCTCGCTAAAAGGTTTTATTAGGAGACTATAGATGTCATATTGTTGGTATCTCCTAGGTCATAGCAAACAAGTGGAGTCAAATGTAAAACAACATTCAATTCAATTTCAAGAAATCAACCACGATAAATTTTTCATCAAGAAGCACTCTAAAGCTACATATTCATTAGATTTTTTTTCTTTTCCATCATTTGCATCCAATAATCACAAAATTATATTCATCGCCTAAGGACTTGATTACTAACTAGACAAATATAGAACTTCTCCAAGGTCATCTTGAAGTTAGCCCTACTATGTTAGCAAGTTAATGAAAAATTCAAAGCTCCCACCTTATTTAAAATAAATAAACTCCCAATGGCTTATATCTTATTTGTCCATTATTCCTATTGATTGATCATTAAAGTTATATTTATATCACATTAGTGTGGAAGTGTAGAATTTCCATACACAAATTGGTGGATATTAATATTACTTTAGAACACAATAGAATATTTTTATCAAAAAAATATTGGATGATAAAATAATTAATTCGTAGAGATAATTACTCATCTATTATATTGTTATTGCTTAGGATAAACAAGTGTAGAGATATTTGATAATGTTTATTACAATTTATTTCTTCCTTTTCTAGCTAGAATTATTCTTCTTTCTTGTTGAACCATAATTGAACTAAGATCCAAGAGCATTTTACTAACATTTGCATGGTTGATTTTAGGAAATATGATAAATATAATTCTTTGGTATTTTCTACATCTTTATAATGTACTTTTTTTAAGGCTCTCAATGTGGAATTGGCCCCTTCGTATAATTTCTTAAGAGGAGAGCCATAGGTTGACCTCTAAGTAACTCTTACTAGTCTCTTGGAAACATTTGTATTGCATCTAAGTTTAATTTTTACCCAACTGGCTAGGATTTATCTTATTCCCAAGTTGGTTTAACGAAAGTAAATATTTTTTTAGTATTTTTGTAATTTTGTAGTTAACCTCAAACGTGTTCAATAGTTTCCCCTTAACATTTGTCATAAAAAGTGGAGTACTAAAAAAGTTATAAATTTCTTGATCAACGTCTAATTGTAACTATAACAATAATGTTGAACTCTTGCAAACACTATAGAATAGATTGGCCTCAATTATATGGCACTAATATTGATTTTGTTGACACCTACTATGGACCTAATCTAATGCTCGTACTTTTGTATGCCTTGAGTTGTCTAATATCAACATTTTTTTTTCTACCATGTTCATTTTGATCATTTCACATCTCTCAATCAAAAAGTCATTCAACATTATTAAAAGATTGTTCTTGGTCATTAAAAAAGAGATCAATTGCAAAACATTTTGATTTGATACTTAAAAAGATTAAAGAATTTGTATCTTAGAGTTTGTTTGTGCCTGTGATTCCATTCATACAAAAATAGTTGATCTAGATGACCGATCCTTGATTATCAACAATTCTTCACTGTATTTTTAAAACTACTAATCACCATAGATAATAGGAGCTCGAAGTAGCGCTAATCAAGTAAATATGAGAGAAAATTTTGTGTTAATCTCGAAGAAGAGATTGTGAAGCATCTTCAAGCATGATAATCATCTGTTTGTGTAGATTTTAAACATCCTCTTTGGGGAAGAATTTATGAGAAAGGAGCACCGATATTGAATTAATATCGATATTGTTTCACTTCTTATGGCATGGGGTTTGGAGTTGGGAAGCAAGGAGGATGTTCAATGGGTCCTAAAGGAATGTGTGGATGAGGAGTGGACTCATGGTTTGAGGCTGATTTTGGAATGGGCGCGTCCGGGTGAAGGTCTCATGGCATCGACAGGTGATTGGTTGAAAATTGGAGATCAAATCCACTGCTTCGACCTTTCATTCAGTGGAGTACATCGAGTAATATGGATGAAAGGAAAGTTGAAGCTCATGTTGGTTGGGAGGATTTTAAAAGATTATCTCTATGAACAAAGTCTAGAATGTGATGATGCTAGCGTGACGAAGAAGCAGAAAGGGAAAGCCCGTGTGGAGTTGGAACATGATGTTGTTGGCACGATGAAGAAGAAGAACGGGAAAGCCTATGCGGAGATCAAATTTGAAGATTGCTAGGCCAATGGACCCCTCAGGGCAGGCAAAACATAGTTTGTAAGGGAAATGGGAAACTTTTTTGTGGATAATCTATAGATTTTTTATAGTTTGTGTATCTGTGTGTGTGTGTCCAATTTTGTTGATATTTTGTAATCTTGTATGAAAGGTTGACTATAGTAATGACTTTAGGGTATATTTCATGTATTTACAAATAGGGAAGCCAATTAATATGGGGAATGTTGTAATATGTTAGATACTGATGTGGTGGTTTAGTGTATGGAAGGGTAGTTTTTTATTAAGGATCATACAGGTTTTGAAGGGACTAGAACCCTAATAGCAAAACATTGCCATCAACAAAAACATAGAGAAAGGGTCGCTAATCAACAACAAAAAAACAAAAGAGACCAACAAACAACAATAGAACTAATTGAGATTCTTTAATGCCTCAAGAAATTCAACTTCAAGCTAGGACATATTCAAAGCCATTTTCTTGATATCCTGAATGTCTTGGACTACTTGGTCATCAACCCTCTTCAAATTACCATGAGTGCATTTGGAAGGGCCCTTCTCCTCATCAGGGAGTTGTTTTCCTTTGTCAGCAACATCTACATCCACCACCTGTATCTTGTTTTGGTGCATTTTATCAAATCTGTCTGCCATGGTGTTTATGTTGTTCGCACTACTCTTGATAACCTTGTGGCTGAAAAAAACCAGAGTGATGAGATTGTCATTGATATGCTTCATCTTAGACTCCAGACCCTGAATTCTTCCCACATAATCCAATTTCATAGTCTCAACATCTTTGACGACCTTCTATAGAGAAGCAACAATATTTCTCCCCTCATTCTCATCCCAAGGAGCTTCCATTCTCTTCTCTTGAGTGTTGGTGATAGCTTGCAAATTAAGGTGGATATCTTTGATTTCATGAAAAAACCACTTATTCATTCTAAAATTATCCATCACTGCACTCCTTGTAATGCCCCAAAGATCATTAGGGCTTTCCCGCTCCAGATTAAGAAGGGGGAGATCAACATTGAAGACCCGAGGGAAAGGGGTTCTTCCTTCTATGTTGGTAGTAGGCATAGATTTCCCAAAATCACTATGAATAGAGGGGTCAAAATCCTCCTTCCTAGCAGAGATAGGGGAGAACCTTTTCTTCTTGACAACCTTCTTCCCAACTTTAGGAAGTTTACCCTCCCACACCAAAGAATCGGGTTCAGAATTAACATTAGTGTTCCATCCATTCTCCTCTGAAAACAAGGTGTCTAACCCCTCATCTTTAGAACTCATGGCTTCCTTAGAAGTAGAGAGGAAATTGTACATTTTAATTTTGAAGGGGAGGGCAAAGACTTGCAGTACTCATAAATAAGTAGTTTAAGCCCCTCATGTAAAACAAGGTTATTAGGGTTCTTGTGATCCTTTATGCTAGCATTCAATGAGGACAAAAGATATAACGGGAAACAAATTATAATCTTGTGTTGAAAATGGTTGAGCAAAACAAACTGGTGGCAATCAATTCTAGTAAAGCAACCATCCAAGAAAAAATATTGCATTAGTACCTTCAAAATCGCTGCCAAAATCGACTTGATTCAATCAAAGTCATACCCACCATTGGGATGCTTCACTAGCCTTTCCTTTTCGTTCCCCTTAGGAAATTTCTTGATAGCCACCTCAAAATGCTTCCTGTCCCTAAAAAAAATTGTCACCATCCATTGGCATACCCATAACCTAGGCAATGATCTCCTTAGTAATGTTGAAATTCTAGCCGAAGAGGGTAATATGACCATTCTTTTAGCCCTTAGCAAATAGGACAATGAACTTAGGGTCAAATACATGGAGTCTCTCTAGAAAGGGCATAACACCCCCTTTGTCTGGAATCCTCCATATAGTCACATCCTTCTTCACCTCAAAGCAATTTATGGGTTATGAGTGTTGGCATTTGCATGAAGATTGCATTAATGATATGTTATGTTGTCATTGATGTCAATTAACCGGTAATGATATTGCTGATATTGTTGTTATTGTTGATATTGTCTTGTAACCGGTAGGAAGAGCTTTGTGAAGGACATTATAAACCGATATGTAAGTTTGTGAGTTAAACTGGGAACCGGTGTAAAGGGTTAAACCCTATCTATGTAATGTAACCGGTAAACCCTACCGGTTGTTTTTGTTAAACCCTAACCAATTAAGGTTGTTGAATTGGTTATGTTGGTTTATGATATGATGTTGAGCGATAAATGATGGTGACACGTATGGTCATTGTATGAAGACAAGTTCAAAAAAATTCGCGCGTTTTTTTGTCTAGGGAATGAGCAAAGTGTATTGCATCTAATGCAAAGCGCATGATGAGTTACTGAGCTCGATGAAGCGGTAATCAAGGAGCAGTTGAGGTTTTCTTGATTGATGTGTAGAGATTGCTATGTAATCCAACGGTCATACTTGAACCAACTTGTTTGTAATCTCTATGACATAATTAGGTTTTTGTTGTGTTACTGACCTAATTGATTTTTTTATAAGGTCGATGAAGTTGTCTAGTTGAAGGTGTTGGCAGAGATCAGTTGAGTGTGTGGTTGCCAAATTGGATGATGAGTCTGCAATTTGAGTAAAGGCAGATAGGAGCTTAAAAGGATCTGATCAAGCAAGTGTAGTGCTATTCAGACAGATCAAGAAAAAATCCTTGTTGTTTTCTAATAATTATAGCAGAACTGAAATCCCCTAACCGAGTAAGCTCTAACAAGCTTGGTTACTTTTCAAATCCTCTAACAAGGTGATCCATTAGCTTGGATTTTCAAATCCTCTACCGAGGTTACTCCTAACAGGGTACTTGCTTCTAATAAGGCATTTGTAGTGAATCCCTTAACCGGGTGATTCTTAACAGGATCAGTTCTTAACAAGACTTTTGTAAAAGCTTTAACAGGCTTGGCTCCTAATAGAGCGAACTTCAGAAGAGTTCAGATAGTTATCTTGTGAGTCCCATCTCACCGTGGTTTTTACCTATTTGGGTTTCCACGTCAAAAATACTTGTGTCATGTGGTGAATGTTTTTGTGGTTATGATCGTATGGTTGATTTGATTAACTACTTAACTATTATGATAAGGCATGATAACCGGAAGCATTGAGGAATGAAGTATGTTGACATATGATAAAGCATTTGGATGTTTACAAGTTTAATGTTGTTTACTGTTAAGTTGATGTAACAGCCAACTGATTTTCTTATGATTTTTTATCTTAACAGTGGTATTTCATTAATAAGTTTACTTTGTGTGATTGAGATTGAGATTGGGAAAGTTTGTATCGGTTTTTCTATTTACTGATTCACCCGCCCTCTCAGTAATCTACCGGATACTTATTCTTTCATCATACCATCAATGAGTGCTTTCTATCTCTTCCCATGAATTGAACCCTACTCAACACCTCTGTCGGTCTTGGGAAAAAGAAAAATAGAGGCACAACAGTAAAGGCCAAGAAGAAAATAGCCTAGAAAGCATTTGAATAAACGAGAGAATTATAACAACACAGTTCCAAACAGTTTCACCTCATCATGTTTAAGAAACTCTTCAGGATCTATAGCATCCTAATTGTACTCCCTTACAATGTTTTCCTCGTTTGAGCCCTCACCTTTGCGTTTGTGTCCCAAGGATTGATCGAAGCCTTGATTCTGCTCACACCATGCACTAAACTTAAAATTTTCATCATGCACACTTTCTTCCCCCATTTTCTGTGTCCTTGATTGGTTAGGACCAGAGCACCCAACGCTCTGGTCCTCCCAATCAGGGACCATTTTGGGGCCTCTTAGCAAGAACATAATTTAAGCAAGAACCTAGATCCCACGTTGGCTCATTTCAGAAAATTAAGTTGTTTTTCAACAAGCATATATAAAAGGAGGTCTACCCCTCTCATTTCAATCCTAACAATCACCTATCACATCCATCAAGCAATCATGCATTCAAATTCAAGTGAGCAAGCAATGTCTTCTTTCAAGCATTGGAGTAGACGTAAGATCAAGGTTTAGGCATTGGAGTTGGCATTCATGTTCTATGTTTATGAAGACTACATGAAACCCTAAGTCTTTGTGGAAACAAACAAAAGTCCATGAAAAGGTATAACATTAGTGTTTTAGACATTATTCAACATTTCCCTCAAAAGGA
Organism: Cryptomeria japonica; assembly: GCF_030272615.1. Classification (NCBI taxonomy): domain Eukaryota; kingdom Viridiplantae; phylum Streptophyta; class Pinopsida; order Cupressales; family Cupressaceae; genus Cryptomeria; species Cryptomeria japonica. The sequence goes on from NC_081412.1 coordinate 487,478,866, forward strand.
AATCATTTTCATTACAACAATTCAATTACGTTTCATTTCTATTTCATGGTTAATTCCAAAACTGGGGTTTGACCTAAGGCAAACCCCTATTCCCAACCATTTTCCCTTCTCTACTGTGTGTAGGAACAAGTATGGAGTTGCAATTCTTAGGATCGGTTTTATTCACAGAGATGAACAAGTTCCCCTTTGGACAACAAAAATTGCAGAGGACCAGACCGATGACATTCTAGTTCCAACATTTCAGGATGACCTTCTGGGAACAAATCTAAACACTCAAATGTTGCTTAGATCCATGTTTGTGGGTTTTCGATGATTGTAGCTCACTGTTTATGCACAATTACTTCAATTTCAACACATTTACCCTAATTTCAATATTTTCACGATTCAACTTAAAAGAGAGAATCAAACTCCAACCCAATGAATCCAATAAGAATTCTCAACCCTATCCTTGCTAATTTGAGGCTAGATCTATTGGGTTCACTCATCTTTAATGCAGTGGTCCATAAGAAAAAATTAGTGGTCATCTCCTTTCTTTTGGTGGAAACCCTAAATTTTTCACCATTACAAGATCAATGACATCAACCTCATTAGAATTTAGTAAGATCTATATTTTCCATGTGTATCTTGTTATAGACAATCAATTGTCCAACACCCTCCAACAAGTGGTCATCCTATTTCCAATACATAATATTATCACTCTTAACCCCATTGTTCGGAAAAAAATTGGCAACTTCATTCTCTTCTCTATAGACATGGGAAATATAATTTTTTTCAAAAGATTTTATAATTTCCATGGAATCCTTAATCCAATTACATATGGTTCAAGAAGGTTCTTTAATACCCTTAAGACATTGGATAATATTGTTTGAGTCCCCCTCAATCCAAACACATCTATAATTAAAATGTCTAGCAAGACACAAACCATAGTATGCCACAATAGCTTCAGCTCGGTGGTTGGTCTGACTTCCCAAGGGGAGTGCCACCACTGATAAAAGCCTACCATTTTCATCTCTCAACACTCCCCCACACCCTACCGGACCGAGATCCCCTTTAGCCGCCCCATGAAAGTTAACCTTCACCCAACCAAATGAAGGTTAATTCTAAACAACATTCTCTCTATAAGAATTAAGAGGTTTAAAAGCTATAGAAATATCAAATTGAATTTTCCATTGCTGGCCACAAGAGAATCATAAACAAAACAAGAAATTGCACCTTGAGGTTTAAGATTAGAAATCCCAACATGGAAATTCTCCAGAATATCTCTGTAAATCTTAGAAGAAACAACATCGGCAGGTAGAGCAAAATCCTTGAAAAATCTATTATTCTTTTCCTTCGAGATACCCTAAACTAAATGGGGGATCAATAAGGACCAAAGGACAGCCAGAGAATAATTGGAAGTAGGCGTCATCCATTGAGCCAGAAGCACCTTAAAAGAAGAGGGGGAAACCAAATCCACTTGCTAAAGATGAAGAAAGAAACTCCACACATCTTGAACAAAGGAGCATCTAAGAATAAGATGAGCAACAAATTCCAAATCTTCACAGCATAAAAAACATCTATTAATAGGAGGGAAACCTCTTTTACATAGGTTATCTAGAGTAAGTGCAATGCCCCTCCCTGATTCATCTTGCCTTTTTGTACATCAATGGATCATATTGATATAGCTTAGTCCACTCTATGATGATTTGATGGTATCATACTATATACTAACCCTATTTTTGGCAAGAGACACTGCTTAGATGATCAAACGTTGTCATTGATGACAACAGATGTCAGATATTTCATTCGCATTTCATAATTTGTTCATACTATAAGTGTGATTGAGTTTTGGTAAGGTCTGGTGAGGTTTGTTCAGATAAAACAGTGTATCCGGTAGTATGCAGTATTGGCGGTTCATTTTGGTTGAATGTTTTGTTTTGTGGATCTCAAAGAAGCATTGTGGATGTGTAATCTACCTTATTCTAGGTTTGCGGCCTCCAATAATGATTCTTGAGTAAGTTGGTGTACAAGTTTTTGGTTAGAACAATGTTCATCAATAGTAACGTGTGGATATTCATTATGCGGATCTTGTGGATCGATTTTGGTCATTTGTGTGTTTGAGGATGTTTAGTCGACATGTGGGAAGTGTGTGGACAATTTGTTTTGGTCTGCATATGCATTTGAGTTCAGATTGAGTTGAATTGGTATACATGTTTCATTTGTGTGTTATGCATTTTTGGGTCGATATGAAGAAGACATAATTTGATGTTGCAGATATAAAAGAGTGATTGATATGATCATTTTTTATATTGGTGGTTGTGTAAAAAGTGGTTGTGAGAGATTTGCACAGTTTCACGTGCGCAAGCAAAGGATTTGTGCTCCGAAATATAGCAGAACAACATAACATAGCAGTATAGCAGAGCAGAGTAAGATTATGTGTTTTGTGCTTAACCATAACTATACTTAGTCATTTGTTGATGCTATTTAATAGTTCAAACCTTCCTTTAATCTTTTGTAATCATTTTGTAAGGCAGTGAACCTTCTGGGTTGTAGCCCTTATTGCAATTTGAGCAATGAGCTCTAGGCAGTGTTCCTAAATGCATGTGCATTCCCCTTATATAATTTTTCTATACTTCTAACATAGTATATTAATATTGTGGGTCTCAATCCCATCGTGGTTTTTCCCTTAACCGGGTTTCCACATAAAAATCCTAGTGTTATGGTGTTGTGGATATTTGCTTTATGTGTTTGCATCTTTCTTTTGTTCAGTTGTATTAAGTGTTTCAAGAATCAGGTTAATAATGTTAAAGATTGCAGAACACTGATTCACCCTCCCTCTCAGTGTTCCTTGATTCCAACAATTGGTATCAAAGTCTAGTTCCTCGAAAAAAGTTTAACAGCTTGAGGAAGATCTGGGGAAGTGAATCAATGGATTCTGATAGTCTAGACAACAACTTCTTGTTGCACTTGAAGATCTTGATCAATCACAAGCCGAGGTCCGACAAGAAAAAGTAAACCTTAGGGATGCTGGGAACTTCATTGAATTATTGAAAGATCAATTGAACAAGTCAAGAGAAAAGAGAAAGGAACTTGTTGATAAGTTGAAGAAGAAACAAAGTCAAATCATTGATGAAGAAGCCTTGAAGGAGAAGACAGAAGAATGTGAGAAGCTTGCTAGAGATAATGCAGTTCAGAAGAATGAGATAGAATCTATAGTGATGAGATTGACAAAGGAGATTTAGGAAAGGAAGAAGAATGAGGAGAATCTTGTTCAGTCCCTAAAAGATAAATCTAAAGAATGTTGCAGACTAGAGTATGAGAATGGACAACTGAAGCTTGACCTGAAAGGCTCCAAACAACATGAGGAAGATCTTGGAAGGAAGATCATTCTTATTAGATATGATCTTGAAGTTGCAAATGAGTCCAAGGAGAAGTTCAGAATCAACTCAACCAAGCTTAATGAGATGCTTGAAATACAAAAGAATGCTAATGACACAAGAGGTCTTGGATTTGAGAAAGGTGAAAGCTCCGGATTTGGTCAAGACAATACCAAATCAACACATCAGAAGAACAATTCTAGAAGGCCTCCGATAAGGCAACCTAACGCTCATAAGTTTAATGGTAATTATTTTGTTTGCAATAAATTTGGTCACATGGCTAATCAATGCAAAAATAGGATGAATAATAATGATCCATCTTTCTCTGGTCAATGTTTCAAATGCAACAAGTTTGGATATAAGTCAAATGAATGCAAAAGTGTGATGAACATTTTTTAAAATAGAAGGAATGTTAGATGCTATGCATGTGGTGGGTTTGGACATTTTGCTAATCAGTGCAGATCAAGGGAAAATTAGATGAACTTCAGGCCTATGCAAGGAAATGTTGTTTTCTATGCTTGCAACAAATCCAGTCACATTGCAAGATACTGCAGAAGTAGAAATGTGAATAGGAAGGGTCCGATAGATAAGAACAAGAGTGTGAAGGCAAATGAGAAAGGCAAAGCGAAAGTTGAAGAGATCAAAGATCAAATGAAGAAGACGTGGGTTAAGAAGTGCGATAACGATGCAGGGAGCGGGTCCGCACTTGATTCTGGTGCTGAAACTTCATCTGGTAACTAAGCTAAGGCATCCGACCTTAGGGGAAGTTTTCATGGAAATCTTATAAACCCCATGTTTGAGATCTCTGCTTGATTCCGACAGGTTGAAGAAGTTGAATTTGATGATGACTAATCTATCTAAAAGATTTCTAGAAGAGTATGAAAAAAATTGAAGATTTGGAAAGGAATTTTTGAAGATACAGAGTATCCGAAAGTATTAGGGTAAAGGGCATTTATTACAATGAAAAGTTAGGTATGTAGAAGATAAAAAGTGTTTTTATCACTTCATTTCTCACTTTGCATTCGAAGAGAAGAAGAAAAGATAGCTCTGCAAATAGAATTTCCAGCGACCAAAGAGTGAAAGAATATTTTCCAGGCAAAAACCGAATTCGGCGGTAAAGGTATTTATCGGTGAAACCCTTCAATTTGAAATTTCTGAAATGGCTACATTTGGTACTACTACCCATTTAGTTGTTGACATCATAGAGAGATCCCAGCCTGATTTGAAAAGCCATCCATTTATCTCTATGGAAAATGATCTAAAGAGCACGTTTTCGTCAGTTCCATATGGTGTATTGCAGGGTTTACACTCATTGCCCTATTGAGGAATTGGAAAGCTCTAACCTGTTAAATATCTACAACAACCAATTGTTCGATGGAAGTTTGATGCTTAAACCAGAATTCTAGGTTTTGGAGAACAAGGGTTTCGTGCAGTATGTAAGATTCTCGATGTTTGATAAACCCGCATGGGTCCGGTATGTGTTGAGCAGAAAGCATGACGAGTTCATGTGGTTAAGAAAGCCTAGCAAGATCACGAAGAATTCTATTGGGGTTGTTACTGGTTTGTGTTCATCTCGAGAGTTGCCTTCATTAAAGGTAGTAAAGAATGAGATTGTTACAAATGCAACCGGGTCTAAATTTGATAAAAGAGCAATGATTATCAATGACATTTTGGAGCATGATGTAAATTTGCATCAATGGTGATTGGATACAAGGTTTATTACTCCAACAAGGAGAATTATATCTCTGGAATAGCCATCTATATTGCATATAAGATGATGAAGGAAAATAAGAAGTATGACTTGTGTGAACTACTTCGGAGTGAGCTAATTAAGAATTTGAAGAAGATTAAGGAGAATAAGAAACATTCGTTCAAATACAAAACTTTAATCGTATGTTTGTTTTCCACTTCATGACTAAGATACCGAGAGTTGGTCAAGTACAGTGGGCCTTTGACAAACCTGTAGGTGTGTACATCCACAAGTACTTGTATAACTCCTGTGACTCTAAGGTTCAAAATGCTAATATGTGGGGATACTTTAAGAATTATCAAAAGGATGAAATATTTATAAATAATGCTTATCATTGTCTAAATTCACTAAGGATTTATAGAAAATATCTAAGGAGCATGAGGATGAGTTAGCCCAGATATCTTAGTTGGTTGTTTTACTGTCAATTTATGTGAGTAGCCATGAGGATCAAGTAATATCTCTACTTGAAAAAATCAAAAGTTTGAGTCATGACAGGGAAAGAATAATTAGCGAAGTCAATGATATTCGAAGTCATATTACTCCTAAGTTGGACACTATGTTTAGTGCCTTGACAGATGCTAAGGATGCTCAGGCTAGCAATGAACCTTCAGATCTTAAAGCAGCAGAGACACAAGCATATTTGTTCAGTGGCCCTATAACGGTTTTAGAATGCCTCAAGAAGGGTTGGGATAGCCACTTGGATTAATTGAAGAATACTTATGCAGATATCTTCAAGTTTTTGTAAGTAAGGACTGTGTGTATATATGTATATAGAATTTTGGTTTGAATTTTGATATCCAAAAACCCATCTTTGCCATTGATGTCAAAGGGGGAGTGTAGGCAAGTAAAAAATATTGTAATAAGCTTAGGGGGAGCCTTTTGGAGTTTTGCAATTTTTAATTTTTGGTTGGAGTGTATAGTATTTTGGTTTTGGTCCAACACTTAGGCATTTTTCACTAAGTGTTGCCATCAATGCCAAAGTGTAATGTCCCCACTTTGAAAATAATATAATAATAAAATTAATTAAAATACAAAAGAATAAAAAATAAAATTAAAATATAAAAGAATATAATTAAAATTTGATTAAAGTTAACGAATGGTCAAAAGGCATGAAATGATAAGTTGTGACTCACTCAAATATAAGGTATAAAAGGGAGGAGAGAACTCATTTGAAGAGCGGGTAATTTGGAAATCAGAAGTGCACATTTGATTATGCAAGGTTATCTTCCTTTCAATTGGCAGAAATAATGAAAAGTTGCACTCTTTCAAAAGGTGCTAATGGTGAAAGGGTGTGTCTCTTGCCAAAGGGCATGCATGATGAAGAGGTGTGACCTCTCCCTCACATTGAGAGATATAAAGGAAAGGAATCAAATCATCCAACAACATCACCATGGATTGGATCATATTAGAACTGTTATTAAGTTACAGGTAGTAGCGTCTTTGTTCTTGGTGTTATGCATGGGGATGTGCTGAAAATGTATGCTTAATAAATGCAGCCTGATAATATTGTTATGCAGAATTTAGTAGTAATATTAATATAGACTACAATATGTATGAAAGCCATACTTAATTTCATATATATTCATAATACATGAGAAGTTAGTATACTTATAGTCTGAATAATGTTGCTACTATCAGTATTTAAGAAGATGCGATTGAGTTGTTCCAAAGAGGGGCAGTCTAAATCCAAGCAATAGGTTAAGTCCCAAGATAGGGTGGGGATCAATGACCCGTAAGCCTTGAGGGTATAGACCCAAGAGAGGTAAGGGCTTGTATCTGTAAAATTTGAGGGAACCTATTGTAGTTGGTCTCTAAGTGCTTTGGTAATATGCATAGTATCCTTCCTTTAAGCTGAAGTGGTAGCAAAGGTTGGTACTTGCATTAAGAGTAATGGTAGATGAACAATTCACTTACTAATAATAAATTAATTGAACTATGGAAAGCACATATTTGATTCATGTTAAAAAAGATTTGTCTTCTAATCAATTTAGCTTAAGTCTTTAACTTGATTGTAATAGATTAATTATGTTATTTTGGTAGGGGACATTAGAAATGGTATCAGATCTTTGGTCCTGCCATCTTGCAGGGTAAAGATGAATCAATGAATCATTCTAGTCAATAAGAAGAAATCTAAAAATTTGTGTATTCACGTGTATGCTTTGTGTTTACATATATCCAAGTGTATTCTTCGTGTCTTTCATGTGTATGGTCCATGCTTGATTAATACTGGTAGATGACTCAATTTGAGAAAGTTAAAATTGACATTGCTTGTGGACAAGCAAATTTGGGAAGGGTGGACTATAATGTCCCCACTTTGAAATATAATTTAATAATAAAATTAATTAAAATACAAAAGAATAAAAATAAAATTAAAATATAAAAGAGTATAATTAAAATTTGATTAAAGTTAATGAATGGTCAAAAGGCATGAAATGATAAGTTGTGACTCACCCAAATATGAGGTATAAAAGGGAGAGAACTCATTTGAAGAGGGGGTAATTAGGAAATTGTAAGTGCACGTCTGATTTAAATAAGAAGTGCAAATATGATTATGAAAGGTTATCTCCATTTCAAATGGCAGAAATAATGAAAAGTTGCACTCTTTCAAAAGGTGCTAATGGTGAAAGGGTGTGTCTCTTGCCAAAGGGCATGCATGATGAAGAGGTGTGACCTCTCCCTCACATTGAGAGATATAAAGGAAAGTAATCAAAGCATCTAGCAACATCATCATGGATTGGATCGGATTAGAATTGTTATTAAGTTATAGGCAGTAACGTCTTTGTTCTTGGTGGTGTGCATGGGGATGTGCTGAAAATGTATGCTTAATATATGAAGCCTAATAATGTTGTTATGCAGAATTTAGTAGTAATATTAATATAGACTGCAATATGTATGACAATCATACTTAATTTCATATATATTCATAATACATGGGAAGTTAGTATAATTATAGTCTAAATCATGTTATTACTGTCAGTATTTAAGAAGATGGGATTGAGTTGTTCCAAAGAGGGGCAGTCTAAATCCAAGCAATAGGTTAAGTCCCAAGATAAGGTGGGGATCAACGACCCGTAAGCCTTGAGGGTATAGACCCAAGAGAGGTAAGGGCTTGGATCTGTAAACTTTGAGGGAACCTATTGTAGTTTGTCTCTAAGCGCTTTGGTAGCATGCATATCCTCCTTCTTCCTTAAAGCTGAAGTGGTAGCAAAGGTTGGTACTTGCATTAAGAGTAATGGTAGATGAATAATTCACTTATTAATAATAAACTAATTGAACTATGGAAAGCACAGATTTGATTCATGTTAAAAAAAGATTTGTCTTCTAAACAATTTAGTTTAAGTCATAAGCATATTGAAATATATTAATTATGCTAATTAGATAGGGGACATTACACAAAGGGGGAGATTGTTGGAAAAAGACATTGCATAGATAATCAAATGTTGTCATTGATGGCAACTGATATCAGATATTTCATCTAAAGTTCATAATTCGTTCATACTGGAAGTGTGATTGAGTTTTGGTAAGGTTTGGTGAGGTCCGGTGAGAGAGAACAGTGTATCCAACAATATGCAGTATTGGCGGTTCATTTTGGTTGAATTTTTTGTGTTTCGGATCTTGAAGAAGCGTTGTGGATGTGTAATCTACCTTATTATAGGTTTGTGGCCTCCAATGATGATTCTTGAGTAAGTTGGAAGATCTAGTGTACAGGTTTTTGGTTAGAACAATGTTCATGAGTAGTAACGTGTGGATATTCATTGTGCGGATCTTGTGGATCGATTTTGGTGATCATTTGTGTGTTTGAGGATGTTTAGCTAACATGTGGGAAGCATGTGGATAATTTGTTTTGGACCGCATATGCATTTGAGTTCGGATTGAGCCGACTTGGTATACAAATTTCATTTGTGTGTTATGTGTTTTTGGGCCGACGTGAAGAAGACATAATTTGATGTTGCGAATATAAAAGAGCAATTGATATGATCATTTTTTACATCGGTGGTTGTGATAGATTGTGTGCAATTTCACGTGCGCAAGTAAAGGATTTGTGCTTCAGAATATAGCAGAATAGCATAACAGAGCAGTATAGCAAAGTCGAGTAAGATTATGTGTTTTGTGCTTAACCGCAACTATACTTTCGCATTTGTTGATACTATTTAATAGTTCAAACCTTCCTGTAATCTTTTGTAATCATTTTGCAAGAAAATGAGCCTTTCAGGTTGTAGCCCTTATTGTAATTTGAGTAGTGATCTCTAGGTAGTGTACCTAAATGCATATGCATTCCTCATATGTAATATTTATATACTTCTAACAGAGTATACTAATATTGTGGGTCTCAATCCCATCGTGGTTTTTCCCTTAACCGGGTTTCCACGTAAAAGTCCTGGTGTTATGGTGTTGTGGATATTTTATTTATGTGTTCGCATCTTTCTTTTGTTCAGTTACATTAAGTGGTTCAAGAATCAAGTTAATAATGTTAAAAATTGTAGAACACTAATTCATCCCCCCCTCTTAGAGTTCCTTGATTCCAACACCTATTTCATGATTATATTGGATATGATGATTATGATAGTGCTTATTTGTCATGATTGTCTTCTATTGTGTTGTGATAGGGACAATGTCATACCACTCATTCATGAGCATGATATGACATTGTGATTCCCCTTCACTTGTCTACCTATTTAATGATATATGTTATTGTATATATTGTTGTATATGTATTGGTGGTGACAGGTTTGCAGATACTAGACATAGACTCCACATGGCTTCACAGGTCTGAGCTTGTCTTCATCCCAATGGCAAGTTGATCGGAGGTGACATGAAATCTCATTCTACACTCTAAGTTTAAGTTGATATACTTGTTAGTCTAGTATCTTGAGTTGATTCGTCATATAGCATTGTGTGGTATGTTGCGTTACCTCTTGTTGAGTCGTCTTGAGGAGTGGTGATTAGTGGCTAATTAAATTATTGATTAATTAATTGGCTCACATAGTTTATAATAATAAAATAAATTAATAGTTGATAATAATATTTAATATTAATTTAATGAGAGATTAATATTATTGGGATTATTATTGATTAATATTTATTTATTGATTTAAATGTTTATTGGATATTTATTATTTATTGTTTAATTATTTTATTATTTAAGTCTTTTGGAATTATTATCCATTTATATAGTTGAGGCTTTAATATTAATTTGGAGTATTTATTTACATTACCCTTGGTTATTTTATTATTGGGATTTTATATTTAATTGTGCCCATGGTTTAATTTATTATTGGTTGTTTATGTTATTATTTTCCTTTTTTTACCTATTGGGGTTAATTAAATATTATATTCCATACCTACCCTATTATTCCATTGGTTAATTTGTGGGGTAAGTAAATAATATTATTTTATATTATTTACCAAGATTTTGGAAAGGGCTTGGTATAGAATATAGTTTTGGGGAATTTTTTGATAGGTTGAATTATTTCTATAGTTTTGGTTTAAATTTTTATTTATTTTCTTTTTCTATGTGTTGTTGGGGTTGGCTTCTCTATGAAATCTGAGTATTGCGGGAGATTTTGGCTTGCTTGAGCTTGGACTTGATTGATTGAAGCTTGTTGGATTTCCAAGTTGGTTCGATTTTCTCTCTCTGCAAATTTGCTTTTGGAAAAGATTGTCTTCTCCGTGCTTGTTTATTGTGTGTGGAAATGGGGGAAATATTGTAGAGAATAGTATAAGTGTTGGACATAATGGATCACTGAGAAGGGGATGAATCAGTGATTCAAACATTTTTTTACTTAATCGGAGCTCTATCGGTTCAATAAGAGATACACAGAGACCGGTTACCAAATCAATGCAAACAGTGTGTGTAGGAGAAATAACTAAAGGATTAATACATCACACACATGAAGATGCAACACATAACACCAAATGTATGAGGAAAACCCAATGTGGGAAAAACCTCGGTGAGAATAGCTGTTGGAGATCTTCTTCTTAGGGATAGGTACTTTAATAAACCACCCCCCGGACAACTGTGTAAAATTCTGGCAAATTAGACATTATTTTCGGGGGGAAATTTTGTAGTACCCTTCCTCGTGTGAACTTATTAGACTCATATTTTATTATTGTTTACTTTCAGTGGATACATTACCATGTTGTGTTATTCAGATTTATATGACATTATTTCATGCTTTATTTGAATATGAGATGCATAATTTATTTGCAGTATTTCAGTACTTGTGATTTATGGCATTTTATGGATTATTGCTATGTATTGACACTTTACTTTATCTATGCAATGTGGAATTATATGTTGTGTGTCTGCGAGTGTATTGGATGCAAGGGGATGATTTTCCTTCACTCATTTCGGTGAGACAGGGAACGTCGCGATTCTCCTTCATCGGTGTGTATATCGTGTTTTCTATATTGTATATATGCATGTGTGGTTCGGTGATGCAGGATATTGCAGGTACACGTACCAGGTAGGTACGGGGTATCGTCTCCACCTGGCTTCACAGGTCTGAGTGTGCCTTATATTGTTCGATGGAAGTGCAGGAGGTAGTAGCTGACCCTATTTTACTTAGTTACACTCTTGTGAGTGTCTTCAGTTGGTCATCCTGTTAGTTTGTTCGACCTTTGTATTTTGTCGTTTGATTGCTTGAGGTTTGTTCAGTTTGTGGGTTTTAGTGGATTTAATTAATTAATTAAATTTATGGAGTTATCTCATAGTTTGTATTTTTGAATTATGGATTTTATGCATTGAGATTATATATTTAATTAATTAAAAGGAATTATTAAATTAAGTTGCAAGCTACATGATATTGGAAATATATTTTATTTAAATTTTAGTGAAAAATAAATTAGATTAATTTGTTTTCTAGAATTTTAAATAAATAAATGAATAAAAGAATTAATTAGAATTAAAGTACTACTTTAATTTATTTATTTAGAAAATTAATTAATTTGCATGAGAAAAGAAAAGAAAGAAAGAAAAAAATGATTTTTAATTATTGCATGTTAACTTATCCTTTGTTAGAAATTAGAAAAGAAAAGAAAATTGCTTTTATTACTAAAATTAAATATTAGGTTTTTTTTGGGGGGGGGAAATATATGCAACCTAGAATTTTAGTTTAAAAGGGGAATAAGTCTTTATTCTAGGGGGACACAGGAAACAGGTCAGGGATTTAGGTGGAGATAAATTTATTTGGAAGCTTGTTGAAGGATTGGTTCTCTTCTACAAATTTCTTCCAAGAAAGCTATACTAAGTTGGGTGGCTTTGTTTGATTGTTTGTTTTAAAGAAAATATTTTATTTCTTTCTTGTTTCTGAATGATGTGTGTGTTAAGACGTTTGTCAAATCTAAAATCATGTTTGATTGTTTCTTGTTCTTGGCTAAAGTCCATTCCTAAAGTTACTTTTTGGTTTATGGAAAGAAGCTATTTTCTGAGTGTTTTTAGATTAAAATTTTGAGAAAATTGGGAAAAGTTATTATGGCAAATTTTGCCAAGATTTTTATTGTGTATGGAAATTGCAAGATTTGGGAGGAATGAGATTTACTAGAGAAATCATTCCCTCTTGTTTGATTTTTGTTTTGATATTTGGCTATGGCAGTCCTTTTTAATATTTGTGTATCTCTATGATATTATTAGTTATTATAGAAATAAATTAATCATAAATTAAATTTATTGTGTTATTAAAAGTTAAGGGAAATTATTTTATTATATTATTTTGGAGAAATTATGTATTAATCAATTTCCTTGGAAATAAATTGGTTTGGAAATAAATTCTGGTTGAAAATTAAATTTACTGGTTTTTAGGTTATTGTGAATTTTTTTTTTTAAAAAAAAAAAAAACATACCAATCGGTAGCCACTACCAACGGTAGTACGACTACTGTACGGTAGCAATACTATGACGATAGTATGCTACTAGCGATAGCATCTGCTATCGTAAGGTAGCAGTGCTACCTATGGTAGCACCTGCTACCGTGTGGTGGCAGTGCTACCGATGATAACATGTGCTACCTACGACAGCACGTGTTACCGTGCAGGGAGCAGGGGTATTAATTATTTTCGCTTCTTCCTAGAAATATTTCGTGCAAACCGAAATATGGAGTTTCGGATTTCTGTGCAGGTTATTAAATTTGATTTTTAAATTAATTCTATATATATATATATATATATATATATATATATATATATATATATATATATATATATATATATATATATATATATATATATATATAAGTTTATTTTATTATGGGCATTAAGTTATTTAGTATTATTTTAAAACTGTGAAAATTAATTTATGTGGTTATATATATTTTGTAATGTGATTATAGGTATATGATATATATACGATGTATATATATATATATTCATATAATTTAGAGTTTGGTTATTTCCAAAAAAAAAAGCTTATAATTTTTAGATTCTATATTTATGCTTGGAAATACATTAGGAGATTAATTTTTATGTGATTTTATTTAACCTTATTTGACAAATGACAACATTGGTTTCCTTGTATTAATATAGTTGTATTTTCTTATTTTCTGGAAGAATCTTTAATTGCAAGTTATTTATGCTTTTAGTTGTTTTAAGAAAAGATTGCTTGTATTAGGATCTTGTGTAAATGGTGTTTGCAGTCAAGCTTAATTTCGTTGCAATTCTGGTTGAGTTGTCATTATGTCATATGTTGTTATATCTCCTTGGTTAGGTGTTGTTGTATAACCTCGTGGATGTGAGCCATTGTGTGTTTTGTTCCAAATGGTCAATCCTGGGTTAGTGATTGTGTGTCCTTCACCTGTGGTTTGTCAGGATTAGTTATGGTTGTCAGTTTCGCCATAGAGTTCTCATAGAGAGACCTTTCCTGTTAGTGTCCTATGAGAGAGAGTGGCTTTCGAGCGGGAGCCGCACCCGAAGTGGATGGCAGGATAACCTGTCGAAAGTCAATTAAGAAGTGATAACCTAATAATTGATTAGGGGGCGGGTAGATTAAATATTAATTAAGATAATGTACCTCATGCATAGGTGAGTGCTAGTACATGGCTCATAATGTTGCGAGAAGGCCTGGAATGGCAAACTTACCACCTCGTCTTCATGAAAGGATTGGTAGGGTCCACATGAGACTTAGATGGAGCTGGAGGTTCGGGAGAGGTTACCAGGATAACCCAGGATGGGGGCCGGGACCTATGGAGGCCTACCAAGGTAACCACCATAAGCCATGTGATGACACTCTCTCCTTAGAGTCACTAGTGTTTGTGAGTTGAGTCACATGGATGTTTTGGAGTCATGTGGTTCTTTCGTACTTGTCTTATTTTGCTTGCTCGAGGGCTTTCTACTATCTCCTAGCACGGTGGGGTGGTTCCATTTCGGGATCACATGGTCAAGTGGTAGTGCCACTTCTGATCGGATGTTCTGGATTGTATCTTCAGGCGAGAGAAGGCTTCGCTGGTGTTTCTTGGTTCGTGGTTCGTGTACCAACTCTTGTTCGTGATCATTGTTCAGTTGAGACCTTGTGGTCATTGTATCAAACTTTTATGTAACCTTGATATTGTAACTTTTGGATTCCGTGGTATTTTTGGAAGCCATGTATTTATGAATATTGTAATACTATGTCAGTGGGATGAATGTTAATTCAGTTGCTTTGAATCTTTTGTATATATGATCTATGGATAAATAAATGCATTGGAATACTTTGATTCTTTCATTATGGAATTTAAATGTATGTGTAGTTTTAAACTTAAGCATTTAATTTATCTAATTAAATGGACAATTGGATTAACCATGGTGTTAATGTAATCTACGATTAATCTTCGTTGGTAACCCTTAGGAAATCATGTGTTAGACTTCTGTTGTGTTATTAAGCGTGCTATTGTTATAATTAATCCACTTAATCTTTAAAAAAAAATTATTTCACCCTTTAGTTGCCTAGTTGTGTTGTTTTCCTTTAGGGTTCCTGGCGGGGCATTACAAATTTTCATATTGATGGTGAATTTGTTTTTCAAAATAGGGAAAAAAATTATTTTGTATTGGCGATTTTTTTCTAGGGTACGAAAATTCCATAAATTTCTGGCGAATAATACCTTGTTCTATGGAGAAAATATATATTGTAGGAGGCGAATAATTTTTGTTAAAATGAAGAAATATATAATTGTATGGGCATAAATTTTTACTCGGAAGGAAAAATTAATTAAATGTATTGGCGATTTTTATCCACCGCTTGAAAATTATTTAATTTGTTTTGGCGAATATTTTGTTATTTATGGAAAAATATATAATTTATTGGCAATTTCATGAATTAATTGTCATTAATAGACAAGGCACATCACATCACATCAGTACATCACATTGAGTCCGGACTCTGCACGATGTATCAATAAGCGTGACCTCTTTGACACGTGAAGGGTGACACATACCTAAAATCCATCAATGATTTTAAACCGTTCGATGATCGTAGATCAATGGCTGAAGTTTTATTTCGGCCCAATTTTTTGAAGAGAACATAGCTCACCAAAAAGTGCCCGGAATGGAATTAGATTCAATAGACACGTATCAAATGTCATGAATCATGATCGATAATTTCGGTCATTTAATATATATCTATAACTGCAATCCACTCTGTCCCCATGACTTCCAATGTGGTACTTGCCAAATTGGTACTAGTTTATAGTTGTTTCCAATTCTGCATGCTAGTGCATTTATGGGAAAGATTTGCGGAGATACGAAAGATTTAAAAAAAATTAAAGCAATTAATACGGTTATAGAAGTAGCCTACTAATGGGATTTTGAGGGCTTATCCTCCTAGGGTTGGTGATAAAATTCATGTGTGGATGCCGCCAGACAGGGTTGGATCAAGATCAACTTTGACAGGGCATCCAGGGGGAACCCTGGGATCTCCGGTGCAGGGATCATAGCTTGAGATGAGAAAGGTAGTATTTTAGCACTTGGAGCCAAGAGATTGGTGGATGGCACTAACAATGAAGTTGAGTGTCAGGCGGCAATAGAAGCAATTCTTATGGCAAAAAAATTGGAGGTGAAAGAACTACACTTTGAAGGGGACTCCTAGCTAGTGGTGAATGGCATTGCTAGGGGTAGGATGGAGGCCTGGCACCTGGATAAACATATCAGAAGAATGAATAACCTCCTGAATGGGTTCAAAGATTTTAAAGTATCGCATGTTCTAAGGGAAGCGAATTTGAAGCTGATGTGCTCTCGAATGTAAGTGCAAATGGTTCCTTGGCTGAACATTTAAATTTCTTTGAAGACTTAAGGGATTTGGATCCCTTGGTATTTGTATGAAGGTGCTTTGAGTATGAAAGGGGAACCCGAAAAGTTGAGATGAGCTATGCAGGAACCATTTTAGATAGACATGTTGAGGGGTGGGGATGGATCACGTGGTTTGCGTTCACGACATTGGCAACAATTTGTGAAATGGCAGCGTAGGTGCAATGATGAATGTGATTGGAACTTTGGATTGATGGAGATGTGTGGTGTGAGGTGGTGTGTGCAATGAAATAAATGGAGAGGGTGGCAGTGGGTTGTGTCATTATGGTCCTCGTTTTCTTTTTGGCACTGCACAGAGGTCTGCATTTTCTCTTGCGAGCGTTGTGTTTTGGCTGTGTGACAAGGGAACGATGGAAGTAAATTTTTCGTTGCTCACATTGGGCCAAATGTCTGCCTTTTGAGGCACAATTTCAAGCCACCGTTTGAAGAATGTTTTTAGGGTGGATGAGGAAGAATTTTGGAGGGTTGTTCGCTTGATGTTTGGGGATGAATTCTTGGACACTGACTGTTGCCCACGAACCAATTTGGACATTTTGTCCTTGTTTGTGGCTCTGGCGTTGATGGTGGGAAGTTCAAGGGAAGAGGTGTTGTGGGTGGCGTCTCTAATGCTGAGACCAAAATGGTCGGGTGGCCTGGTGGAGGTGGTGGATCGTGTAGAGATTGGAGTGGGTTTGAGAATGGAGCAAGGGTCGTGGAGGCGCTTAAGCAAGCGGAGTGATGCAGTGCAGCCTTTGGTGGTGTGGTCGTCCTCTCTCCCGGTTGAAACCTAGCTGGAGGATGCAAGGAAAGGGTGGTGGGAACTGTTGGATTTTGTGTGGAAGATGGGACCGATGGAGCAAGCGAAACTGTGTGGCAAGCAGACCCTGGTGAAGTCACAGGCTCCGATTGGTGAAGATGGGCGGTCGTTGGTGCATCACCAAATCTTGCGGAAGAGTGCGAAGAAAGTGGAACGCAGTGATTTACGTGGAGGATGGTCAGGAACCACGACAAGTGTTAGGATGGCACTGCCCAATGTAGGACCCAGTCAGGCCATCCCCAACTTCTCCAGGGAGGAGGCCCTTGGCTGGTTCCGGTAGGTTGGTTTCCTGAGTAGGCTGTCAGTTTTTGAGTGGATTTCCCTGTTGTAAGGAATGTAACCCTAATGGTAGGAATAGTTGGTGTGGTTTCTGTCTCGGGTTTCATTTTGATTTTGTAGGGATGAGACCCCATTGTCTTTAGATACTGGAACGCTGCAGAGCAGCTGAAGGCGTGTATTTTTCCTTTCAAGCAATATAAAACTTAAACCTATTACCGATCAAAAAAAAAAATGGTTAGAGAAGTAATTATTACAATCAAGAGCTTCAACTATTTATATATGATCTCTGGTTCTTTCATCTTCAATTAGCCTTTGCCATTTGGTAGATAAATTGTCAGAGCTCACGGTATTTAAATTATTCCTTTGGTTTAGGTTTATAGGCTCAGGTTGTTTAATTTGTTAATCTGATTTCTCAAGATGGACACTCCCATCTGCTTGAGAAGCATTTTTGCAAAGGACCAGAGGGCCTTTCCGGGCTCCGTTAGAGACCCAACCCTCCAATCAGTCTGCAAGGAGGTTGGGTCATTCATCAATGAGGTTGTGCGGATGGTGCTAGGCAGAGAGTTTCTGCAAAATGAAAATAGATATCGTGTTAACATGGACATTACATCTCAGTTCTTAGCGTCTCTTTTGGACCTCGGAGGAGACAAGGTGGATATGTTGATGCTGTTGAGGAAGGTTTTTAAGGAAGACTTCCTTGGAGACAACATTACTATTGTCGTCCTTGCAAAAGCAGGGGTGGGGATCCCTTGGGCGAGTGCATTATCCAAGCTTCTCCTCCCTGACCAAACAATGTCAGTGGCCAGGCAACCGTTTCTCCTGAACTTGAATGCGGAGCACTTGATGCGTCATAGGAAATGGGCGCGGATTGGCAGGGACTTTCTCCAGAAATGGTTGCTCCTGGATGACTTTCCAAACTACATGTGGCTTGAAGAATTCACTCAGCTTATGCTGTCTGAAGAATTCTACATGGAAGCAGGGCCAGATTGTTAGGGCAAAGTTGTAAACCATCCACTACCTGTGCCCTATCCCCGACCCCCTAGTAGTTTTTTTTTTGCCTATGTCCTTGAAACCTCACAGGCTCAGTGGCTCACTCATTTTGGCTTTTAAGTTTTTGAGGGACTCAAGTCTCAGACGTAAAAATTGTAAATTTCCAAAGCATAAATATTAATGATAATTTTTCAAATTCCAGTTTGTTTCAGTTTGCTTCTTAGAGTCTTATGGATATAAAAATGCTTTCTATAATTCTATTTCATTTTTATTAATGAATTTTTTTCAAATGTTTTATGTCTATGAGCTACGTTATTTCAATATTTTGTTAAACAATGAAAATAAATTTAATACTGTGATCTTTTTTATGTAATGCTTCTTCCTCTATATTTAATATATAAAAAAAAAAATTCAATTCAGTCCATTAATTATTTGTACATTGATTATGGTTGATTATAATTTTATAAATATATATAAAAAAGAAGTTTATCTCGTGAAAAATAAGTGAATTAAAACTAAAAGTCCAACTTACTTGTTGTTGAAGTTTTGAACTAGTGCATGCGTGGGTTGGTACTGGGTACATGCTATGATTTATAGTTAAGATTTTGTCATAACGAAGAAATTTGAGACATTTATGAAGGGTAGATGGGATCACTTTCATGGAAGAGAACCAAGGGCAAGGATGTCCCAACTTCACACAAAATTGATCTGAAGTAGGATTTAGGAATGATAGCAAAAATGACATCTAAGCACTTAGTACCAACCTTAACGTGAAGAGTAATAGAACCTATAGTAGGACAAGAGAAACCATCTAAGATCTTAACCACTAAATCAAATTTATCATATCAATATGTTGCTTCATGCAATTGTAAAGTATAAAGATATTCTTAACTTATTACATTCACCATACATGTTGGATCAATCATCAATGAGAACCCCTCATGAGAGTATGTCTTTGATCTTTGCAGGTGATATATAGACTTATAGTGGGCCATCAGGTGTTTCAAATTTCAATAGTCTCACTAGGATCAAAGGTAATGCATTTTGCATAGGTCCTTAGGAGGTGCAGGTTTATCAATAAGATTCACCACATTATTTATCAATAAAATTATATTAAACTAAATTTATGTTGAACTTTTATATATATTTTTAAACTATTTTTTTAAATTATATATCGTAAACATATTTTAAAAGAATTTTGTTAATCTTTAAATTAATATTTTAGATTTAATATTGAATGTTTTCTTTTTTATATTAAAATTTTACCTTTCAAATTGTATATCAAAATTTATATTTTTATTTAGTTATTTTTTTTATTCTAGAAACTAAGTTTTTTTTAATTCTAGAAACTAAGTTTCATGTTCTATACTATTTTTGAAATTCATATTTTTACAAATAATATTAAAATTATATTTAATAGTTATCTCAAACTATTGCACATCTTTAAATGTCTCTTATTATGGGACCCACGATATTTGACAACAGGTACCATCGTCCGTTGGATGAACAAAGATCAACGGCTTAGGGTGGATTTCGGCCCGAATGTGAGAAGTGAACATATTTGTGAGAACTTCCCCCGAAATTGAACATTTTAAATTTAATTAAATATAATTAAGTCTATAAAGCTCTTTTTTCAGGTGGAAGTTTAAAATGATTAAACAGACTTACAAAACAGTCCTGAAAAGTGACACGAATATGGTGACGTGCCCGAAAAATGGCAGAAGTCATTGGACCCACGACATTTGACAACAGGTACCATCATCTGTTGGATGAGCAAAGATCAACGACTTAGGGTGGATTTCGGCCCGAATGTGGGAAGTGAACACATTTGTGAGAACTTCGCCCGGAATGAACGTTTTACATTTAATGTTCTTAGAATTTAGACTGAAGTAATGAATGTTTTGTCCTTCGGTGGCGAATAGATATTAATAATAATTAATAAAATTACAACATGGTTCTAGATATTTTGCCCTAAGTATTACTTTTGTACTTTTTCAGAGTTTTCAAAATAAGTGACTCATAAATCATAATCGTATTTCATTTCATGGACAAACTAGTAAATCGAGGGAGATTTTGAAACAACTACTAGATTGAGGAATGCAAGTTGCAATAGAGATTGTCTGGGCCAATCTAGTGAAATAGAAATTTCAAGTAAAATCTAGAACACAACCCGCCTTTTTTAATTTTTTTAATCTCATGGTCCAATTTGAGGGTTAGCATTTTCAGGTTTGTATCTAGGATTATTTTGAATTATTAACAATAATAATGATGGGGAAAACGAGAAGCAGTAATTCAACAGGAAGCCAAGTGAAAAAAAAAATGTACCTAACCGAATTGGTTAAAACACCAGGTTTCACTAATGAATACCAATGATATTTATGACCCTTCTATCCATGGTGAAAAGTGTATCATAGATATTAGATATGCATTGTCTAATAAGGCGACATATCCATCCAGGGTAAAATTTATTGTTTTCAACGTAATGTTAAAACTAAGAACAAATAAAAATGCATCATGGGATGCTGGATTGGGAAGCATGGTGTTACCTGAAGTATTCCCTTGCCCTGATTTTGTCATGCTCTACGCCAAAAATTATGATGAAGATAAAAAAACAATTGTCAATAAAAATACAAAAGAGGAAATTATATCCATAAACGTGGGAGAATTTGCTCGTTTGTTGAACCTAGGGTTTGAAGCACACAACTCAAACGTCCAAATTGACCTAGGAAAGTTGGAAAAGAATTATGAGAGTCTCAATACAAGTCGCAGAGATTCATTTATCAAAGCTCTAATAAAGTGTGGTACTCAATTGGATCAGAATCAGAAGCCTCCTTATGATTCTAACATTTTTGTTCCATAGGTTGGCGATACTATTTCCTTGTTGTCGTTTTGCCTGGGATTGGAAAATGATAGGGAAGTGGGTGCAAGCCTTCTTGAAATGATTTTTAAGATCCATTGTGTAGGCCAACCAGTAAGATATAATTTTATTGAGAACATTATTCAATCCATGCAAAAACAATTACTAATGATTAAAAAACGTTCATGTAAGACATTTAGGTTCTCATCCTACTTGTGCTATCTCCTTCTATCCAAGTATCATGCAATATTTGAGACCAACAATCGTCAAATTGTGAACTATAAGATTGATGAGAAGACTCAGAACATAACAAAGTGTCCAATATATGAATGGACACCAAAGATAAGGATGCATGATAACAGAAAGAACTACAACCATTTTGTAGACTTCTTTTTGGCACCAATGTATAATGAAATTACAAGCACTCCAATGCCTAGATTGCTTGTGTCTTGTAGAGATTGCATTCAACTCGGAAGTCAAATACAATTGGCTGACTGGTTCTTCATGGAAGAATTCATTGTGTTAAGGTTTTATGGATTAGCAGTAAAACCATACAGACTTCCAATACATGTGACAGAGAGGGTATTTGCATTGGAATATGTACAGCAGTTGGAGAGCACAGATAGGCACGTCCATGGTCAACAAAAGAAGAGCATATTTCCTTCCTTGCCTTTCTCTTGTGGAGGGTTCACATTTGAGAGAAAAGCATTCAACGTGGCACATGATTTTTTGGCAGTTTTTAGCTTTGGTGATGAGGGTCTCTGGCAGTATGATCCAATCGATGTAGTTCAAGCAAGGCTTAAGAAAAATGGGAACTCTTCAGTGTTATGTCAACATGAAATTAAACCATTGCTAGAAAAGCTTAGAAACATGGACTCCTGGGATGAGGTAAAAAAAGATGGAGAAAATTGTCACTGACAATAACATTTCAACAGTAGAAATGTCATCACAAATTATGGCATTGCACACACAAAGGACAACAAAGGAGGGCCAGGGCATCCAAAATAGGAGGTCCTACAATTTCTACCAAAAATATGCTAATCCATCTAACAAATCTATTCCTAAATCAATTATGCAAGAATGTAAAGAGAGTTATTGGTCTCAAACCAAAATAAATGATTTTTGGACTATGAGGAAGAATCTCGGTGAACCAAAGACCAGTGTAGAATTTGAGACCATCGACGAGGATGAAGAGTTTAGAAAATTGTGGAATGTGGAGCATCCCACAACAACATATGACAAGAGTGAAGATGATGATGAGTATGAGGTTGAGCCCACTCCAACAACTACTACAGTCCCTAAAATATTAGGTGGATTCAATGAGCCCATGAAAGAAAAATATAGCAAAGGGGCAAACATTGTGGAAAAAATGGGTTTTGAAGGTGGTGGTCTAGGTTCTAGAGGAGAAGACATTTGGTATCCACTTGAAGTATAACTTCCATCAGATTCAAAATCAAAAGCTCCTGTTAAACCAGTCATTGGACTTGATTCTTTAGATTCGTCACGTAAATGTACTACTCATTACCCTCAAAGTCCACCTACATTTGTTTCAGGTTCAAATCCACAACCACCACCACATCATGGTATTCCCATTGGTGGTGAATCAAGTGCCACTGCCACTGGTGGGGAATTTAGGGATAGTATTCATATTATTGTTCAGTCAAGTGTCGTTAAGATTGGTGGGGTTGGTATGGGTACTACTACTGATACTAGTTGTCTTGGTGTTGGACAAGGGCTACAACAAAATATCTCTCGCAGGAGGCCACTAGTGGTAGATACTCAATCTCATACTATTGAGAATCCTATATCAAGTGCCACTGACACTTCAAATCAATCATTTGTAGCTTTAGATCACACACCTCAAAATATTATGAAAACTACACATGAAAGTGTCAGTGGGACAGGATCAGGAAAGGTTGTTGGTAATCCTAGTATTGCATTAGTTAAAACCATAGGCATAAGTGGAACTGGAGCCTTTGTTATTCCTATGTCACCTTCCAAACATTCAATTGCTTCAACAAGCCTAGATTTTCAATTTCATGATTACTATGAAAATTTTGAACACACAACAAATGCAAATAAAGAAAAAAAGAGAGCATTTCATAGGGTTGCACTAACTGAATTTTTAGACGAACAACCTGCAAGGAACAGGGTATTTCCAACATATGACCCACACAAAGATATTATGGAGTTCATGGTTGTTATGCCCCCAACTAAAGATAAAAATCCACCACACAGTCAAATAGATCCCTCTGAATTTCAAGTTAGCACCCTCCAAATGGATTTTTCCAAAGTACATAATGTGGACAAAATTAGTGTGTCAAAAAGGAAGTGGTCTACACTTCATTGCTAAAGGTGGAGAGAGAAAAAAATAAACTGGAGAAACAAATAGAAAAGTTACAAGCAGACCTAGCAAACAAAAAATCAAAGAGGAAAGCAGCAGATAACAAGTGCAATGATTTATAGAAAAGGATGAGAAGATGGATGCAAAATTGAAGGACCTCAGAGAAAAACTGGCTAAAAGCAGTAAAAAAAATTGATGAGGAAAGAGCCAGTTTTCAAAAATTATACAAAAGTTATGAGTCTGATGTTGCCGAAATAAGAAAAACATAGGACTGATTCGATCATGAAAAGGAAAAAGAAAAACATTTGCAAGAGGAATAGAGGAAGAAAGAAAAAAATGTGCACAAATGAAAGAAGACCTGCACAATGCAAATGATAAAATTAAAACTTTGGAGGATAGATTGAAAGATAATATGAAAAATACAACGAAGTATATACAAGAAAATATTTGGTGGCAAATAATGCAAAGGAGTGACAAGTTGTGTGAATGGTTTGAATTGAATGAAAGTTTGAGAGTAATTTATATGAAAATCAAAGGGCACTTTGAGAAGAGCATACATGTTTATTCAAAAGAAGATATGGCAAAACAAATTTTGCAAGTAGTCTACAGTACCAGTGACAACTACTTGGCACCCAAGAGAATTAAGAGTCACATTGATGCCACTGTTAAGACATCATCTATCATTCAAAAATGCCAGAAACTAAGGGAAACATCAGAAGTTATGGATAAATGTGGTAAAAAGATATCGAAGTTGCAAGAAAAGAAAACTAATTTGATTAAACTTGGTTTGCCTAAGACCGTTGACCCATCAAATAAATTCATTGGAAAAGAAGCTTACAAAAAAAGCATGGAAATAAAAATGAAGTCTGATTTAGACTTGCTTCCTAAGGACACAACTCCCCAAAGCTTTCTGGAATTCATCCAACCATTTACAACTCTGAATTCGGTATTGGGTGAAACAATGATGTCAAGTCACTCTTCTAAATATGGAATGTTGATGAAGTTGTAGTTGACTTTCCATAGTTTACATAATATTGACCTTCCATCAGAAGAAGAGTGGAGCACCCTACAAAAACTAGCACAAAAATCTTAAGAATCATAGTATGTATTGCACAATTTTCTTCTTTTACTCTTAATTTCAAGGTTTTATGATTTTTCTGTTTGGAATTTGGCATCGCTTGAAATAATTTTGTTTTATGAATAGAAAAAAACCAACACTCACTATTGCTAAATTGCTAAACCAGCCTATGAATCTATGATGCACAGTGCAAAACTTCAACCTGTAAATTTGTATTCTCAAATTCTCCCAAGCTTTAACATTTTTGCATTTCTCTATTTCTAATTACTATGTTTTGGGCACTGCTATTATCTATATTTAATTTGTCATGGCGTGAATTAATATTTCATTTTGAACTCTATTTTTTGAACAAGAGACATCAGACATGTAGCAGTTGTTAAATTGCTAATTCGTCATGTGATGGCCATGTAAATTTGTGTTGAGTTTGTGATTTTGATGTTGAGTCTTCACATGTTGTAATTCAACTTGAAGTTGTTGTTGCTCCCTTGTTTCTATAAAAGGGAGTTTAGGGTCATTTGCAAAGGGTTATGAAACTTTGTATTGACTTTTACATGGAGAATCACACATATTGGTGTATTACTATTGAATGAATTGTATCATATGGCTATATTTTGAAAGAATTAATGAAAATCTAAGTTCTCAAACATGTCTAAATAAACAATAAACATCTCTGTATCAATAAACACATTATGGTCTTTTATTATGCTATTTTAAATCTGGAAATAGAAAGTTGAAAAATACAATTACAAATCAATATTAAATTCTAATTGCAAAAAGTAATATGCTTTCGTAATATGAATGATGAGATACAGTAATAAGATTAATAAATACCGATCTCTTACAATTGCCATTCATCCTCATCAAATTCAGAGCTTTCTTGATTCTTGTTTGTGGTTTCTTCACTTTGAGTCTGCATACCTTCATTGAACTGCATCTCAATGCTACCAGTAGGTCCAATACATGAGTCAATAGTCCCACTAACACTTTGGTTTGAAGTGTTGCCCAAACCTCTTCTTTCACATTTGGACCTCTAGATTTGCAGTGCCCTATCGTAAGGAAAAGTGTGGAGATCATACCTAGATGTATAGAGCCTCAAGAAATTTTCCAAATTTTTGTCTAGTTTGTTTCTTAGCTTTGATTTTAGGAACCCCAAAGCACTGAAAACTCTCTCATCTTCCACCAAACCTAATATCATGGTAAGACATAAATCAACAAGCTTCAAATATTCTGGCATTGAATCACGCAACGCTGCGTTCTCAGCTATATATTTCCAAAGCCTTGTTATTGATCCCTCTTTGCAGGGGTTCTCCATTTTGCCATATTGTTCTCTCATAGTGTATGCAAAACGAGATGATTTCTCTTGAAGATGAGTTTCGTCTAATATTCCATTTATAGTTACTCCATTCAATTCTCTGGATATGCAAAATTGTTTTACCAAAGTCAGTAGCTTACTTCAAAAATCAGTTGCACTGTTTAGGCTCCAATAATGAGGAAACACAATAGACATGGCTTCGAGTAGGTTGTCAAGAGGGAATCTGCTTCTAATTTGTGAGGAAAGATCATACACAATTTTCTTCACAGAAGTAGTTAGAGTCTCAACAATCTTGTCAAAATATTCCCTTTTAACTCTTGCTAGTTGCTTCCTGGGGCGCTTTCTTGGTTCCTCGGGGTCGACCGTGGCATAGAAGTGCATTGGTATCTCAACTCCCTGTACATTGGCACATATCTCTCCATCTGCACCGATTTGTAAAACTTTATCAAGATTGTTCAAATCTGTGAGTGTCCGCCACTTAACAAATTTTTCATCAGATAGTATTGGTTGATTTCGATAGAGATTGTCGAGGGTCATGCATGTCATCTTACGCAGCGTAGCATATTCTGCAATATACAGAGCTCTTTTTTGGGCAACCTTCATAATATTCCTCATTTCCTCTAGCATGGGCAGAAGAGCTACTAAATTTAAGAGTGTCTCTAGATTACTCAACCTCCGAAGGTCAGGAAATTTTGGTTGATCTGATTCGTCGTGAGCTGTGTGAAATAGTCCAATCAAGGATGGATATTCTAAAAAAACTCAATGTGCTAGACCATCCAAAGAGATCCATCTAGTATCATTATCCTTGAGAAGCTTGTTCCCATCAGTTATTCCATCAGCAAAGTGTTGAAATTCCATAAATAGCTTGGGACTTCGACAAAAGTGTGAGTAGAGCTCTCTGATTAAAATTTCAAATTTTTTTACCGAAGCAAACTTGCTCACAATTCCAAAAGCTAGATTCATTTTGTGAGCCATCCAGTGAATTGCAATAATGTACGGTGCAAATGAAGTTTCAATCTTTGTACACAAAGATCGTTCCTATGACCTTGCATTACTGAAGCTCCATATGCTCCAACACAAACCAATTTTTTGGCAACCATCATGTCATCCATACCTCCATATTCAATCAAACTTCTCTTTACTAGTTGAACTAAATTTTTTCCTATCGCACTCTCCTTCATTTTAGCAACAGATAGTAGATGAGGTTGGCAGGTATTATTCTCTACAGTATAAACATGCATGCATACCCATGAAGTATTGTCTACTGCCGTAACTTCATCTAAAGAAAATGCAATAAAGTTTGACTCTTATTTTTTCCTTTACATCTTCTTTTTCAACCTCAGCAAGACAACTTGCACATTCCCATCCACTATTTACTGACCAATGTCTATTAGGATAGTTAGGAACATTCAAAAAGTGTAATAAACCACTAATTGATGGGAAATCTGTCATAGCACACCCTCTACTCAAAATATAAAAAACAACGCTTAACTGAACAACTTTTCCTAGTTGTTCTATTTGCATTGCTTTTCCAAAACTAGATTCAATAGAACCTTTAACTTTAGCAGTCTTCGTTTGTATTTTCTCATGAAAATAATACTCTTTGGCATTCCTCAATGCTTACATTCCTCCTTTGTTTTCCATCTTATCACTGATTTTTCAACCCCGTCTATCATTTGTTTTTCATAAACTTTACCCATATGCTTTTCTATGGTGTCAAATTTTAGCTGCAACCTAATTTCCTTGTTATGTTTCCAAGTGCAAATCTTACACCTGCATTCTATTGGAGGCTCGCTTTCAATTGGATTCTCCACTGGTTCAACGAATGGATACTTTGATGCCCAATTAATTTGAAAATTCCTCACTGACATATCCCACTCCCGATCCTTTTTTGATTGTGGTTCATCCTTTTTTGATCTGGCTTTTCTTTTCCCCTTTCATGCATTATCATCAATGGCATTATCACCCAAATCAATTATATCATTCTAACTAACTTGGGCATCTACCAGATAATCTTCTTCAAGATCATCCTGATTTGAGATATCAGGTTCGCCGCCATCTTCAACATGCAGTGTAGGTTGCAAATTTTGTACTTGTACTTGTGATGATGTACCTTCTTGATTTTCACCACAATATTTTCCAAAGCCAAAGTACGAAGACAACGTTCTGCTTTTTGTTGGCCTCCCATAGCCTTCCCCACATTCAGGTTTCCTACCCTTCTTCCTGTTCGTTATCTCCAACGAAATAAAGGCTGCCAAAAAAATATCAATTTGTTGAAGAAGCAATAATAGACTATAAAGTATAACATATGTTTCATTGGCCCTACGACCTACAATCTAGATGTCTGAGGTCTGAATGTCCTGGCTGACCACTTGGCACTGACGGGTCGCCATTGAATAAAAATGAGCTCAACAATGCAAACAAATATAAATAAATTCGGGAAAACATTATAACACTTCAAAAATATGATCGCTCACCTTTAGGTCACTAGCAGTCGCCAATGCAGTCAACATCAATGATTTTCCTTAGTCTGAAACTTCGCTATTGACCAGAATTCAGAGCCCACAACCCACCAGATTATGTAGAGATAGATCTGATCTTTGCATGTATTTATACCAATCCTTATATGGCATATTCCGTGGGAATTTTATATGGTATACAAATATTTGGCGAATCTCGCGTAACTATAACACGATTTATGTAATTTTCGAGGCGATTATGGGTCGTCCAAATAATTGGCAAATACAATATAGTTGGCAAAAGTTGGGGTGAATGGAGACACGTGTCGACAAAATGTCAGGTGAATTGGGTCCTCCTAGCTAACAAATCTTCACATGCCTATAGGCGAATTATGGTCATCTGTTAAGGCAACCTCAAAGAGTGTAGGCGAAAAAATTAAATTTACCGTCTGTCCACTGTATTTTGTATTGGCAAAACCCTCGCATAGAAACATTTAACTACATAAAACATATGGCGATCGGGCGTGAATGTGATGGAAATTGATAATGTTCTGGCGACATGGTCACCCCCAGTCGGTACAAAATATTTGCCATTTCCCAGGTCGCCGACGTGAAAAATTTGCCACTAAAGTAATCTTTTCTTCTACTCCAATCCAGCCTCACAATGAACATATCTAATTACAAATTTTAGGGCACCAACCCAAGGAGCACCAACCCCTACACAATTTATAGGCTACAACCTAAAGGAGCTACAACCCCTGCAGTAAGAACCTACTCAGTGAAAGTAATATGAAAACTCAAATATAAAAATGAGATCCTTGCTGCAAATGAAGTTTTACACCCTTCAAAGCTCTGCACTACTGGTTTCTATCTTACCGATTTGAATCAGCTCAACACGCACTTCAACTTAGCCTTTCTATTGGTTCTAACTATGCTTAATCTTCTCTCCCTTTGTTCTGCCGAATTCAAATCACACTTGGTCACTCTCTATCAGGTACTACTTCTTTCAGTTTGTCACCTCTGCATTCTATGCTCACTCTGTCGATTTGTTCTTTACACCGGTTTACCCTGCTTCTCCTTACTGGTACAATCTTCACTCACAAACACTTCAAGTGTTTATCTCTTCGGCTCCCAGATAGAAATTTCACACTCTTCTTTTCCCTTCAGCAGCAACTCTATCTGTCTAAGGTCGCCATATTTAAAACTGAAGCTTTCCCGCCAAAAACCAATTCAAACAGAGGGTGGCTAGGTTTTTCTTCTACTGACCAAATCTGCATCCAATCTGATATGATTTGCCTTGGATCACACACCTGCATTGGAGGAATAAGCCATCACTCATTTTCCATCTGTCCAAAGTATGTTTGCCAATAGCAAACCCAACCATGATTTCTAACCTTGAAATCTATCAACTCATTTATGACCCAGCTATTTCCTTCTCGAGGTCCTCTTGCAATCCGATTTCCTTGCTTCAATCTAGGCGCCAACAACTCCCTGATCTTTCTCTGTCGTCCATTCTTCCTCGAGCCACATTAATCTATTATCAACCTGTGATTTGTGGTTGTTTCATTTAAAATCGTCTAACTGCTCCAACAACCATGTCGATGGAAACTTCACCGACCTTTGCATGCTTGCCACCTCAGCTTCATGTGGCATCACATCGGCATACACTCAGCTCACTGACACAAGGTTGGTTTAAACTTGAACATCCAACAAACTCATACCGGCACAAGCCCTTACTAGTGAGTCCTTCACCTACTACTAACCGACAGTATACACTACACCGGTAGCATAACTTCACCTCTGGTGGATTGTGATCTTTGTCACTCTGCCTCTTTATCACAAACATTATCACAAACAAACAACCAACCTTTATACCGGTTACAACTTGTCATGCCAACACATAGCTTCATATCACTTCTTACCGATAATGTCACTAACAATCTCAATACCTAATTTTATTCCACCATACCGATTGACAAGCCATCATGTTAATCTTCCTTATGTCGGTTCAATCTTCTTCATACCGGGTTGACATACCCTACCGGTAGCCAGCAATACTGGTTGACATCAATGATGACTCAATGCCAACAATCTCCCCCTTTGGCATTGATGTCAATATTATATGTTTTGGTTTCTCTCCCCCTTTGAAAACAATGGCAAACAAAACCTTAGTCTGACACCAATAATCTCTCCCTTGGCTACACTCGGTTAGGACAGAATATCCCCCCGTGTCCATGCTTCATGATTCAAAAGTCATAAGATAGTAACAATGGTTGAATCCCCTTGAATCATACATCCTCCTACACATTTAAGTGTTGCAAGATGGTGGGACAACTCCCATCTTTTGTCTCAAGTACTCAAATGGGCCCAAATAAAGTGGCTTGGTAAATATGTCAGCAATCTGCTCACCAGTTGGAACATATTCAACAATGACCTCCTTGTTTGCTACCTTCTCCCTCGAGAAGTGATACTTGATTGTGATGTGTTTTGTTCTTGAGTGCATTACTGGATTCTTGGAGATGTTGATTGCACTTGAGTTATCACACCGGATTGGAATAGGATCTAGTATCTCCACTTATATGTCCTTCAATGTCTCCTTCATCCATAGCACTTGTGAGCAACATGCAATAGTAGCTATATATTCGGCCTCGGTAGTGGATAATGACATTGAGTCTTGCTTCTTGGTGTTCCATGATACTAATTGGTCTCCTAAGTAGAAAGCACCTCCACTTGTACTTTTTCTATCATCAATACTTCTTGCCCAATTTGCATCAATATAAGTCTATAAAGAGAAGTCTCCTTTCTTTGGATACCACAGACCATAGCTGATAGTTCGTTGCAGATACCTGAAGATTCTTTTGACTGCATTTAGGTGAGACTGTTTAGGAGCAGCTTGGAATCTTGCTACCATGCAAACAACTTGTACAATATCTGGTCTAGATGTTGTTAAATATAACAGACTACCAATCATAGACCTATACAGTGTTTGCTCAACTTCCGGTGACTCAAGTTAGTTTGCTCAGCTTACAACCAGTAACCATGGGAGTACTTACCGGTTTGTTGTCCTCCATTTGAAATTTCTTCAGCATGTCTTTCGCATACTTGGTTTGGGAGATGAAAATTCCTTTCTCCTGCTATGAGATCTGCAAACCAAAAAAATAGGACAACTCACCCAGCATGGACATCTCAAATTTTGTCTTCATTTGATTTACAAATTCTTTGCACATGATGTCCTTGTCTCCACCAAAGATAATATCATCCACATATACAACCACTATAATCATGTGATCTCCATTCACCTTGACATATATGTTACTGTCTGCATTCCCTTTGTGGAATCCTTGCTCCTTTAAGTATTTATCCAACCGTGAATACCATGCTCTGGGAGCCTGCTTCAAACCATACAAAGCTTTCTTCAACTGGCATACAAAAATCTCATCATCATGTAAAAGATAACCCTTTGGTTGTTCCATATATACCTCTTCTTCAAGATTACCATTCAAAAAGGCAGATTTGTTGTCCATTTAGTAGACCTTGTAACCTTTGTAGGCAAAGAAAGATAAAAACATTCTTATTGCCTCTAACCTAGAAACTGGAGCAAAGGTTTCTTCGAAGTCAATACCTTCCACTTGAGCATACTCTTTGTAAACCAACCTTGCTTTATGTTGGATTATATTGCCTTCTTCATTCATCTTATTCTGGTAGACCCACTTGGTACCTATGACATTCTTGTATGTTAGTCTAGGAACAATTTCCCATGTTTGATTCTTCTCAATTTATGTCAACTCTTCATCCATGGCATCTTCCCATTTCTTACTTTTGCTAGCATCATCAAAAGTTTGGGGTTCAAGTTCTATCATGAGGCAGAAATTTACCTGCTCATCATTTCGAGCTAGTCTTCTTCTGGTTTGTACACCTTCATTTTTATCTCCTATGATCTGTTCTTCTGGATGATTCTTCTGCACATACTGGTTGGAGTTCTTGCTTGGTGCTTCCTCTACTGGTCCATTTTCAGATTGGTCTTCATGCTCATCATCTAAAACATCAATATAGGGTGTCGGTGCATATTCTTTCTTATGTAGGTCTTCATCTATTCTCACATTTATACTATCAACTATTTTTTCCAAATTCTTGTTGTAGCATTTGTAAGCTTTGCTCTTGGTTTAGTAACTCAAGAAGTTTCCTTCATCACTTTTGGAATCAAAACTTCCTAATCCATCTGCATCTCTCTTGATGAAGCACTTACTTCCAAACACTCTAAAATGCTTGAGTGATGGTTTTGGGTTGTACCATAACTCATAGGGAGTCATTCTACTGTTCACTCTTAGTTGTACCCAGTTTAATGTGTAGACAACAGTATGAATTGCTTCCTTCTAGTATGTATCCGGTATGCTAGCCTCATTTAACATTGTTCTAGACATTTCCTTTACTGTCCTATTCTTCCTTTCTGCCACACCATTCTGGTGTGGTGTTCTTGCTATTGAATAATGTCTATGGATTCCATGTTTCTCACAGTAGTCAATAAACTCATTTGAAGAATATTCTCCACCCCGGTCTGATCTTAAACACTTTAGCCTATGTCCACTGTCATTTTCAACCATCCTTCTAAAAATCTTGAATCTTTCAAATGCTTGTGATTTTTCATGCAAAAATGTCACCCAAGTCATCCTTGAGTAGTCATCAATGAATAGCATGAAGTATCTTTCACTGGTCAGAGCCCTTGTCCTTGATGGCCCACACAAATCTGTATGCACTAATTCTAGAGGTCTTGAGGTATTGTACTCTTTTGTTTTGCAACTTACTTTGTTTTGCTTGCCTCTAATACATTCATCACAAAAATTACTTGTTGGTTTTGTTATTTGTGGAATGTTTCTTACATACCATTTCTTGCTTATCTTCACCAGATTGTCAAAGTTCACATGACCTAATCTCTGGTGCCACAACTAGCTTTCATCAACCTATCCCATCGTGCATTGGGACTCATAGCATTCCTTCAGAATGTAGACATTACCATTTGTTCTCTTTCCTTCTGCCACAACCTAACTGGTACTCTGCTTTCTTATTTGACAATCGGTAGAGTCAAATGTGAACTTGTACTCTTTGTCACACATTTGACTTACACTCAGCAGATTATACTTCAGTCCTTCCATGTAGTAGACATCATGAGCCTTAAGTTTTCCATCAATATTCAATGTACCACGACCTTTAATCTTGATCGAGGAGTTGTCACCAAAACGGACAAAACCACCATTCCAATCATCAAGCTTGATAAACTTTTTCTTATCTTCGGTCATGTGATTTGAGCAGCCACTATCAACTACCCATTAATTATTCCTTTTAGCATGTAGAGCAGTCTGCATAATCAAGCCTGACACTGTCTTATTCTTCACCTTTTCTATCCAAACCCATTTCTCTTCTTTCTTCTCCTCTTCTATCATCTTGTGTTTCGGTTTAGTCTCTATCTTTTGATCCAATACTGTTTTCTTTTGCTCACCAATTCTTAGCTTACAATGCCTTGCTATGTGACCAAAATTTTGACACTTGTAACATTTTACATTAGCACTGAAAGATGTATCCAAAACATTCTTGTAAGACATTTGCACACTTCTTCTACACTCATAACTCTTATGACCAAACTCATTGCAATTATAGCAAGTGACATTTGTACCTTGTAATGCAGCAAATGAGTTTCTACTCTCAAAACTAGGGTTTACATTCATTTTCCTATAGTCGGCCATTTTATGACCGAACTTATTGCACCAGTGACAATAGCCATGAAAGTTTGGAACATACGGTTAGATTGTCTTGGTCCTGCAAATGACTGCCTCACCGGGGGTCTTCCTTTCATGTTGCTAACTCTAGTGAATCCTTCATGATTAGCTCTTGCATTTCTCCTTGGATCTACATGTCGGTGCATTGAGTATGGTCTCCGATTCATTGATTGTGTATATTGGTTTGTGTGATGATTCTTGACAACATCTGCATATGTCTTCTTACCAATATCTTTGCTTACTGTGAATGTCTTCTTTTCTTTACTTTCATTTGAAGAAGTAAACAGTATCTCCTTACTGGATGTGTCTTTTCTATTTCAACTTTGACCCTCTTCAAATCCTAAGCCACCGGTATCCTTAGATTGCTTTTGTTTTCTCAACATCTTGTCTAGAGCTTCAGTGTTGCCTTCATATTTGCTTCTCACTTTAATTTCTTCCTTGCTTTTCTCTAATTCCTTCCGGAGCTTGACAATTTCTTCTTCTAGGTTCTGATGCTCTGTCTCCTTTTTACTCAAATCGGTGCTAGTAACTTCATAGATCCTCTTGGCTTCTTCCAATTGAAGTTTTAGATCTGTAATTGTTTTCTTAGACTCTTCAAGAGATTTCTCCAACATCTCTTGTTCTTCAGCTGCAACCTTTTTCACCTTCTTCAGATCTCTTCTTGTTTTCTTCAGCTCTTCCAAGGTGTTGATGAGCTCTGCTTCAAGATCTACTTCTCCTTCTTGCTCTTCCTCTCTTCCTTCTTCAGGTACCAGAACTGCTTGGACCATGAAGAGGGTTGCAATGACATCATCTTCACTGCAACAATCATCTAAGACACTCTCCTCATAAATGGTATCATTTTCATGCATGTAGAGACTATTTTGCTTCCGGTTGCCTCTTCTACCATACTAGTAGACATTCTTCTTGCTATATTTACTGTATGATCTGCTACAACTTGATTGATCATCTTCATTCCTATCACCATAGGGACATTTGGTAGCAAAATGTCCAATCTTTCCACAGTTGAAACATTTCAAGGGCAGCATGCCTTTGTATTTGCCTGAACCCGTCTTGAGTCTTCTAACAAAGTTTTCCATGTTATCATCAAAGTCTTGACCGGTTCCATCATGAGAAGACTCTTCTTTTCCTTTCCTTGATATTTTGAATGCAACTTCTTTCTTCATAGCCTCAGTACTGGCATTCCTCATTTCATAAGCAGTTAGGGAACCATATAACTCATCCATTGTAAAGACTTTTAGATTTTTTGCTTCTTCTATTGCAGAAACCTTTGTATCATACTTAGGTGTAAGGGATCTAAGTACTTTCTTCACTACCACCTCATCTTTTATTTCTTCTCCAAGCCCTCTAATGGTGTTTGTTGTTTCATCAATCCTTTAGAGATAGTTAGCAATCTTCACTTCATATCTCATCTTCAAACCCTCAAGTTGTGCTCTCAATGTTTGTAACTTGGATTCCTTGACTTTACCATCGCCTTCAAATATTTTCTGCAACTTATCCCAAGTTGCTTTGGCAGATGAGCAGTGTATGACCTTAACAAACTCACTATCAGATAGCCCACTAAGAATAGTAGCATTGTTCTCATATTCCTTCTTAGCAACTGGATCAGTAGGAAGATTATTAGGAACAATATACCCATTATAACCGACATCCATACATCACATCCTAGAGAGGACAAATAGGTTTCCATTCTTCTACTCCAAAAGGTATAGTTTACACCATCAAACATAGGGGATTTAGAGGAGGTTGATTCATTTCTTGCCATTGTCAACACTTAACAAGATCTACTCAAGCTAGAGAACGCTTTGACAAAATAGGGTACCTAGGGTCTGATACCAATTTTTGGACACAATGGATCACTGAGAGGGGGGTGAAACATTGATTCAAACAATTTTTACTTAATCAGAGCTATACTGGTTCAATAAAAGATACACAAGATGCAAACCGGTTACCAAAGTAATGCAAATAGTGTGTGTACGAGAAATAACTAAAGGATTAATACATCACACACATGAAGATGCAACACATAACACCAGATGTACGAGGAAAACCCAATGTGGGAAAACCTTATTGAGAATAGCTATTGGAGATCTTCTGCTCCAATCCAGCCTCACAATGAACAGATCTGATTACAAACTTTAGGGCACCAACTCAAAGGAGCACCAACCCCTACACAATTTATAGGCTACAACCTAAAGGAGCTACAACCCCTGCACTAAGCACCTACTCGGTGAAAGTAATATGAAAACTCAAATATACAAATGAGATCCTTGCTGCAAATGAAGTTTTGCAACCCTTCAAAGCTCTGCACTACTAGTTTCTATCTTACCGATTTGAATCAGCTCAACACACACTGCAACTTAGCCTTTCTGTTGGTTCTAACTCTACTTAATATTCTCTCCCTCTATTATGTTGAATTCAAATCACACTTGGTCACTCTCTATTAGGTACTACTTCTTTCAGTTTGTCACCTCTGCATTCTATGCTCACTCTGTCGGTTTATTCCTTACACTAGTTTACCCTGCTTCTCCTTACCGATACAATCTTCACTCACAAATACTTCAAGTGTTCATCTCTTCGGCTCCCAGACAACAATTTCACACTCTTCTTTTCCCTTCAACAAAAACTCTATCTATCTTAGGTCTCCATATTTAAAACTGAAGCTTTCCCGCTAAAAACCAATTCAAATAGAGGGTAACTAGGGTTTCCTTCTACTGACCAAATCTGCATCCAATCTTATCCGATCTACCTTGGATCGCACACCTGCATTGGAGGAATAAGCCATCACACATTTTCCATCTATCCAAAGTATGTTTGCCAAAAATAGCAAACCCGACCATGATTTTCGGCCTTGAAATATGTCGATCCATTTATGACCTAGTTGTTTCCTTCTCGAGGTCCTCTTGCAATCCGATTTCCTTGCTTTGATCTAAGCGCCAACAACTCCTTGATCTTTCTATGTCGTTTATTCTTCCTCAAGCCGCATCAATCTGTTATCGAACTGTGATTTGTGGTCATTTTATTTAATGTCGACTAACTGCTCCAACGACCATGTTGATGGAAACTTCACCAACCTCTGCATGCTCGCCACCTCAGCTTCATGTGGCATCACATCGGCATACACTCAGCTCATCGACACAAGGTTGGTTTAAACTTGAACATCCAACAAACTCATACCGACACAAGCCCTTATCGGTGAGTCCTTCACCTACTACTAACCGACAGTATACTCTACATCGATAGCATAACTTTACCTTTGGTGGTTTGTGATCTCTTTGTCACTCTGCCTCTTTATCACAAACAAACAGCCAACCTTTATACTAGTTACAACTTTTCATGCCAACACACAACTTCATATCACCTCTCACCGGTGATGTCACTAACAGTCTCAATACCTACTTGTCTTCCACCATACCGATTGACAAGCCATCATGTTAATCTTCCTTATGTTGGTTCAATCTTCTTCATACCGAGTTGACATACCCTACCGGTAGCTTGCAATATCGGTTGACATCAATGACAACTCAATGCCAACAATAAGAACATAGTTTATGTATTTATTGTAAATTTTGGGTGGATAAGTGCATTTATATGTGTGTGTGTGTATCATTGTGGTAGTGTTTTTGTAGCTTGTCGTGAAAAGCATATGTTCGAACTTTGTGATTTCTATCCTCCTCCTCAGTCCTGTAGAATGCTTGGGTCTTGTCAATTGTATCATTGGTGATGGTATTTTTACCTTGTTCTATCTTTGGGCTATGTTATGTGTGTTCTGGGCATTGTCCTTGAATGACTATGAGTATGAGCTGTCAGGTATGGATGTTAAATTTTTTCTTGTGAGGTCTTGATGTTCTAATTATGCCTTGATTTAGCCTTATCTTGGTCTTACGCACCTTCTAGGAGGGAATTTGAGTCTCTATGTGTGATTATGATCAATTCTAGGTGGATCCATAACTTATTTCCTTTTGTTTTTGTCTTTTTTTTGTCTCTGGCACCATGCACTACAAAATGCTATGTATGCGCTAAAAGTCGAGTCCTATGCGCTATTTTGGACCCCATATGTGCCTTTATATGTGTTACATGTGTCATTTTCTTTATTTTCTGATCTTTGGACTTTGACATGGATGCGCTAAAAGAAGTTCTCTATGCGCTAAAAGAAGTGCTCTATGCACTACTCTTTCCCATGGATGCGCTAAACTGCCCTATTCTAATATTTTGGTAATTTTTGTTAGTCTATGATGTATTTTTGGATTCTGATTTTGTTCCAGAGGCATTTGATGATTTCCTTGTGATTCTCAGAGTGGATTGCGCTTTATTTTTGGCTATTTTATTGTTGTTTTAGCTTCATCAGGAGGAATTTATACCTTGTTGATGATGTTTATATCATATTTGCTCCAACAAGATGAGTGTTCCTTGATATGGAGGATATACGTGTATCTCCAGCAAGAGGACCAATGCCTCGTTGTAGAGTTGATCTACAATTTAGCTATACAAGAGGATTTATACCTCACCTTTCTTATATGTGTATTTAGTTTCATGAGGCTCTTGATTTAAATGTTGGCTTTATGGGTCTTGTCATGTTTCAGATTTGTATATGTGCAAGATTGATGTTGTTGATATTCTTGTAACGGAGACCTTGGTTAACTAGGTTATGCCATATTGAGAGCCCTCGTTCTTGTATATGTGTGATGTTACCCTAAGGCCTAGGAGAATGATTAGGGAGAGTTCGCTTCCATGAGTCTTTCAAGGTCATGAGGAATGGACTGCTAGGATTCCTTGAGATATGGAATCGGGGTCTAGACCGTTAGGATAGCTCATTGGAGGTTAATTGTAATAATCAAGTGATAACATAATAAATTAATCATAGGTGGGATGGGTAGCAGTAACTCATCTTAATAAGATAAAAAATGGATTGGTGATGCCCCATCTCATGGCCTAGAGTAGACTAGAGTGAGGTATGGGAAGATCTCGTAACCAGATAAACCGAACTCCCTTGATTTCCTCAAAGGTTGAGACAGTTTTGTATGTGTATCACGGATTTTGGGACTGGGTTCCAGGATATCCTTTATTGTTGGTGGTAGCATGTGATGACATTCTTCCCTACATGTGGATCCTGGTTCCTTAAGCTTTGTTGTCCTGATGCCTCTAGAGGTCTTATGTTTTGTTGAGATTTGGTTTAGCTGTGTGATGTGTGGAGTATTATCCTTTGGTTGTTAGGTTTCAACTTAGATCTAGAGTGTGTGTGGGATCTTGTGTCATCTCCTAGCACGGGGGGTGGTTCCTTATGGTTCCACATGGTTTGGTGGTGTAGACACCCAAAATTGTCATGTCTAATTAAATAAATATTTTATTTATTTAATCATCTAAGCTTAATTCTTTTATTAATTAAATAAATCCTTATTTATTTAATTAATTCATTTATCCTCTTCTAGCCTTATTTCTCATTTAAATAAATACATTTATTTATTTAAATTATCCTTTTCCTAAATTAAATAAATATCTTATTTATTTAATTATCTTACTTCTTCTATTAATTAAATAAATCTTTATTTATTTAATTAATTCATTAACCTTTTCTACCCATGACACATGTCATTCATCTCTTAATTCCTACACTACCTACCCCTTTCATTATTTTATTATTTCCTCTACCTACCCTCTAATCCTAGCCGACCTCCTTTTTTTACACCTCTCAATCTTATCCCTCCATTTCTTATGGTGTTTTCTATTTAAGGAGATGCTTTCTTCATTATCAAACCCTAATCGACAATTTGGAGGACTTGACTACATTACGATCCTACTTGCAACCACATTCCGTTCTTTGTTGAGCTCTTGTGCACATAAAATCTGAGAGCAAATATATCAAGCAAGATCAATGGAGATAGGAAGAACGGAGATCAAAACCCTATTGGACATGTGATGGTATAATCTTTGTGATTTCATGTGATTTGCATTGTCTTAGGTAATCTTCATATGTTATGGTGGATCTTTGTTGATTGTTAGGCTAGGGTTTTGTGGTTGAATTCATTTAGCCTTTCAATATTGTTATTATTGTTATCCATTTTCACCATAAACATTTTGGCACGCCCGGTGGGACATGGATTTTTCATAGATCTGTGTTTTTTGTAGATTTTTCTAACCCTATATTGCTATTTTGTAAAACAATTTGGAGAATAACCTTGTACAGCTAGGGTTTTGGACACAAAATAAAGATCTTGGAGAGATTCAATCATATCTCACAAACGGCTAGAAAATTTTGCACCAAATTTTTTTTGCAAGTTGAAGAAAGTATCAGGAGCTCTCAATCCAGAATTCAGAATTTTTGGAGAACATTTTCATTTTCTAGGAATTTTTTATGATTTTTCATAAAAAATTAATTTTGAGAGAAAATGAGAGAATTTTTTGGATTTTCTTACATTTTTGGAAATCTCTCATAATTATACACAGGATCTATTCTTTGTGAATTTAATTTTGCTGCAAAATATTTCCCTAAAAATCGGATCTTTAAAAATTAGGGTTTTTCTTTATTTTGATCAGATATCACAAACAGCTTTGAATTTTGACATAAAATTTTTTGTGCAATTCAGGAAAAGTATCAGAAAGATTCAATAAAAATTTTAGATTTTTTGGATCGATTTTGCATTTTATATGAATTTTTTATGATTTTTCATAAAAAATTAATTTTGAGAGAAAATTAGAAATTTTTTTGGATTTTATTACATTTTTAGAAATCTCTCAGAATTATACACATGATCTGTTATTTTTTATTTTAAATTTGATGCAAAATTATTCTTCAAAAATCAGATCTTTGAAAATTAGGGTTTTGTATTATTTTACTCATATCTCACAAACTACTTGGATTTGTTGCAGAAAATTTTTTGTGCAAGTTTGGAAGACCATAAAAACTCTCCAGTAAAAATTTCAGATTTTTTGGATCGATTTTGCATTTTATATGAATTTTTTATGATTTTTCATAAAAAATTAATTTTTGGAGCAAATTAGCAAATTTTTTGGATTTTCTTACATTTCTAGAAATCTCTTCAAATTTTACAGGGGGTCTTTTTTTTATGATGAATCAGATCTTTGAATTGGTCAACAAAACGCATTGTTTAAGGCCCCTATTTCACAAAGTCTTTTGGATCTAAAATTTACCTAACTTGTGTGCTTGCAGGAAGGGGTGATTATTTCAAACAATCCAAACTACTAATAAATCTTTGTTGCAGGTCCTTGGCAAGGGTTTTTGGATTTTTATTGTGTACCTTGTTTTCATAGACTAGCAAACACTTCAATTGGTGCACTAAAATTGAATCATTGTCTTTTGTGTCTTGAGCAATAGGCTCTTTTTGCTCAATCTTTAGAGGGTCTGTCTTCCCGTGTGGTCATTAGGACTACTAGTGAGAAGAGAATGACCCAAGTGGTAGCGAGGAAACCCCACCTCTTCCGAACCACTATAAACAACTGTATTCATGGTGAAAACTATGGATAACGTGTGCTGATTAGTTCATACCGACACTATGTCTCCCCATAAACCCGTTTGATCAAATTTATTTGATCATTTGTAGGGCGTAACCCCTACCGGCTGGGAGCCTTCTGTATTTATAGAGCTGAAAGTGCCACATGTATGGCCACACGAGCGGATGCCCTTACTAGCACCTTTTTGTTTTAGAAGCCCAAATCCTTCTAGTTGTTGGGGCAGGAGGTCGGACCTCTAGTAGCAGCCCACACACATACGGTTCTTAGTAGAGATACAAAGTTCACCATGGGGAGTTTTCATGGAGACTGATGCTTGGCTGACCCGAGAAGTGAGTGTCAAGGGTGGAGCCAGTGAGGTCAAGCATCTAAGTATCCGCTCTAAATAGCGTAGCCTCGGGGGTAAAACCCCATGTGGGATCAACAACTATTTTAAACATTCAAAACATTCAAGACCAAACAACAAAACATTGTGTCTTTTGTGTCTTCAAGTGTATGCAAAACAACTTTACATCAAACAACACACTTTTCTTGGAGTCATTTTGAGTCTAAACACTTGCAAACATTGAGTCCTCATCAACATTGTGTCCTCTTGTCACGAAAAATAGTCAAACATTCAGATTTGGTCACAACTTCACAAATTGGAAAAATTTTACAGTCCAGCAAACAAGAGAAATCAGTTTCGGAATACTTGAGCTTCCTAGGTTGTTTCTTCAGGTTTCATCTAGCATTCAACCTGTCTTTGGGTCTCACATAGTCCATCATTGCTTCACATCTCATTTTACATTCATACTTGTCTAAACTTGGGTCAAAAGGTCACTTGCTTGTCCTCACTATACTTTGTCAACACACTACATACAACAACACTTTGCTAAGTGGTCCCTCATCAGGGTTTCTTACCTTTGGGTCTCATTTGGTCTTACTTAGGGTCAAGGTCAGCTTACCTCATCAAGAGAAACTATCCTCTCTTTGGAAGTCACACCTACTCTACTACATACATACTTGGTCTTACACTTTGGACATTTGCAAGTACACCTCAGATTCATTTACATTCCATCCAACTCTTGGTCTTCCATACTTTTTTTTCATTTTCATCTAGTCTTACACATCTTGGTCAATACCTAGTTCGTGGTTGAAACCCGTCTTCAAAAATCTAGGAGAGAAACTAAAGAGGCTCAAGAGTCCGCAAACATGAGTTCTTATGAGTATGACAATGATTTATTTTTCAATACTGATCACACTACATTGCCGGACATGGATGTCTATAGAAACATTCCAAATGTGGAGAACATGGACACTACAAACAACAATGTTACACACAATGACAATTTGGACAACTTTTCAGTACATTCAGCAGATGTGGAAGAATCCATTATGAATCCCCATTTCAATCGATTGGTTGAGGAAATAATGAGGAGGGATAGACAATACTTCTTACAAATGATGGCACAAAGTGGAGCCAAAATACCTCATGATTTTGAAATGTCTCAAATAATGGAACATAGACCTTTGCAACAACCTCACTCCAATATGGATCAAAGGAGACCTAATAGTGGAGGAAATAGAGGACCACATATGGTACCTAAATCACCATCAGCTTTGCTTCAAAAACCAGAAATCCCACATGCACATGGTCAAACATATGATACTCACCTTCGTAGACCATTATGGAAGTCTTATGCAGACAGATATGCTCAATCACATACTAATGCTAAGGATCAACCACCAA
Source organism: Cryptomeria japonica (assembly GCF_030272615.1). NCBI lineage: Eukaryota > Viridiplantae > Streptophyta > Pinopsida > Cupressales > Cupressaceae > Cryptomeria > Cryptomeria japonica. The sequence goes on from NC_081412.1 coordinate 487,522,325, forward strand.
AACAATGGGATGTTCAAAGGCATGCTCAAAATTTGGACACAAGGAAACCCCGTGTCAAATTTGGGGGCAACACAATGGAACATGACATACCTGTAGAATATGGTATACATGCGCAAAATAGATATGGGGTTCCTCAACATGAATCTATACCAAGTGCTCCATATATGCCGCATCAATATAGACCTCCTCCATATGAACATATGTATGATCAATATCATCCATATATGCAACAAGCTCCTCCTCAAATTGGTGTCTCAAACATGGGGTATGGTTCAAGAAGTCGATCTCCACCTAAGAGCAATTTGGAGCAACAAATCAAAGACTTACAAAAGAAAATGGAGGACATAAATACACCAAAGCCAACATATACAATGAGAGACATATGTCCTTATCCATTTGACAAGAGCATTCCAATGCCTCCATTTCCTACACATTTTGTGACGCCTAAATTTGACAAGTATAGAGGAAAAGGGGATCCTAAGGCACACATAAGACAATTTTTCACAGCTTGCATTGAGGTAGCAGCAAAAGAGACATACTTGATGAGATTATTCCCACAAAGCTTAGGCGATCAAGCTATGGAATGGTTCTCCCAACTCCCACCTGGTATTAAGTCACGGGGTGACTTAGCAGAGGCATTTATTCAAGATTTCTCCTACAACATAGAGACAGACATATCAGTCACTACTTTGTGCAACACCAAGCAAAAAGAGGGAGAATCTTTTGCATCATTTTTACAAAGATGGAGAAATCTAGCCAGCAGATGCTCTTGTGAAATTCCACAAAAACAAATGGTAGAAATGTTCACACAAAATGTTAACAAAGACATTGGATATGACTTAAGGAAAGCTTGTTTGTCTACCTTCAAGGATGTCATTGAAAAAGGCTTAGCAACAGAAAAGGTCCTAATTGAACAAGGAGTCATTAAAATATTCAAGGAAAACAAAGATGACTTTAAAGGAAAAGACAAGCCAAGATTTTGGAATAAAAACAAGAACACAATCAATGATGGTGTTGTTGATGCCAACACAGTGCGACCCAAATTCATCTTTTCGGGATCAAGTTCTACAAACAATCAAGTGAATACTCAAACAACTTCTAGACCACGAAGGAAGTACACCCCATTGGGAGAACCACTTGAATCAGTCTTCAAAAAGCTTGTGGCAAACAAAGTGATCACAGTTCCAGATTTTCCTCCATATGAACCAAAGGTCAAACCAAATTGGTGGAATGATGATGAGTATTGTGAATTTCATAAAAGCAAGGGTCATAAGACAGGAAATTGTCATCGACTGAAGAACATTGTGCAAGATCTCATTGATAGAGGTGACATTGAGATTGAGGGACACTCATCCAATCAAGAACATGAGATGTTTAAGGAACCATTCCCAAAGCATGACAAGGGAAAAGCCAAAGTCATAGATGATCAGGCCAACTATACTAGAGCACCTTACAACTATGATTCAACTATCAATCATATCTCGATGGACAATCATATCTCTACTATTACCATCAAGAACAAGAACCCTGAGAATCCTCCTTAGAGACCCAAGATTGTCCTAAGAGGTGTTGGATCTTCTTCCGGACCTACCTCTGAATGTCATATTACAACTCGTCAAGGTAAAATTACGTTGCCAGGTGCCTCCACTAAAAATACCGCTTCTTCGTCAACCAAACCTGAGTATGACCTTGTAGAACAGTTAGGGAAGACACCTGCGCTCATCTCCATCCTTGAGCTTTTACGCATATCCCTCGCTCATAAAGCTATTCTTGAAAAATCTTGAGAGACACCGCCGTTCCTACTGATCTGAACGTGGACCAGTTTCAAGCCATGGTGGGATACCTTTCCATTCCACATTCCCTCACATTCACAGAAGCCGATGACGCCTCCGTAAGTCAGCCACATAATGCACCATTACATGTTGAAGCCTTCATACACAAACATCGAATAAAGCGAGTCCTGATAGATGGAGGAGCTGGTCTAAACATTTGTACATTGAGCACTATTACACAACTGGGATATTCCGATAAAGCTGTGAATTCTACAAACAAAATCACCATCAAGGCATATGATGATGAAGAGCGTTCATCCAAGGGTATAGTCACCTTACCTCTCAGAGTTGGGCCAGTTACAAAGGATGTGGTTTTCCAAGTCCTAGACCTGGATCTCACATACAACATATTGCTAGGACGTCCTTGGATTCATGAAATGAGCGCAGTCCCATCTACATATCATCGATGTATCAAGTTTCCACACAATGGAGTTGAAGTGACTGTCAAAGAGGATCCAAATTCATTCATATATTGCAACAATATGCGACATAGATCAGAAATAACAATACCAGTCAATCGCGAAGCTGTTTCTTCATCAACATATGTGGATCCTGAATCCTTAAAAGCTTCTACATCCAAACAAGCAGAGCTAAAAGAAAAGTTCAAGATTAAAGACCTAGGATGTGGTGAGTATATATTTCATGTTGACCAACTCCCATTATCTCCTAAGGTATTCTGTCAATAGGAACAACCTACAAAAAAATTGCAATGCCAAGGAATTGGGTGTGAACCACCTAGTGTTGTGGCTACTATGTCCAAATGCAAATCTCCTCTAGTGGTGCAAGCATCTCTTGATATCAATAGTCCTAAGAGTGGTTCCAGCGAAGAATCTATTGAGCGTATTACCAGCCCTCTTGATAACTCACATAGCCTTACCATTTCATCCACTCGTTCCATTTCCACTCCACTTCCAGACTTGGATCAACAAGAATTACAAAAGCCCTCACTCATTGGGGATCACAAATCAAGCTTTGAAAAGAAAAATCTAAAAGTCAAAAATAAAGAAAAGTCCTTTAGTCCAAATCAAAATCAAAAGCTATTGGACTCTGCAAAAATCAAATTCAAGGATAAAAATCCTATGAAAGAAAAAGAGCAAGAGTTGATCTCCCCTAATATCAAAATAACTGGGGGCAATAGTTCTACAATTTCAAGTCAAAAAGCATACTTGTTGATCCTAAGTCTCCATCATGCTATCCTACTTTCACTTCTTTTCACAATTATAAGCCTTCATAACTCATCCACTTGTTCTGCACATCCTTTCCCTTCTGGCGATACATCATGGACCTTTAATGGAGCTTCCTCAAAGGACTTTGTTATCAGGGATGCCCAAACTTCTTAAGGTGACATGCATACTGGCCTATGTAGTCCACACACTAGTAATTCTATCTCAGTTCCTTTATCAAGGAAGACAGTCACTCGAGCTACATATCATTTAGTCAAGGAATGTTGTAGTTACAATCACAAAGTCAAGCCTCGCACATTTGAGGTAGGTGACTTGGTTCTCAGAGAAAATCCTAAAAATCAACAAGACAGAGAGAAGAACGGCAAGTTCAAACCAAATTGGCTTGGTCCTTACATCATTACAGCAGCATATGGATCTGGGGCATATCAGCTCTCAACTACAGAAGGTGAACCTTTGGAGGATCCTATCAATAGCATGCACCTTCGCAGGTTCTACACATAGCTCTTCGGAATATCCTAATTCAAAAATACAAAAAAAAATTTTAAAACAAAAACATCGTTACTTGGTGAAAACCTAGCAAACAGGCGCCTTGTGACACAAAAAACATTGAAAAATAAAAAAAGTAAAGAGAAATAATTTCGTCCAACGGTGAAAACCACTTCAGTGGCACCCTAGGCAAGTACCATGGTGAAAATTGGGTTACTAGCGCCATGCGTAGAGACATTGCTCCTCCCTCCTTTAGGATTCTCTTTCATCCTTCACTTTGCACACACTCACGACCAATTCGTTCATAATAAACTTACCCATTCCCATCATGGCTTGTTATTGATCTACCCAAGATTGGTTAGCCATTCATCATAAATCTCCCTTTCCATCCATAATAAATCAGATCCTATCTGTGGCTACGGCAAATCCTACGTCTAGTGATGGGTGTGGAACTAAGAACATCACATGTTTTGAGGAGTACAGTTTCTTCCAGCTTTCTTCAATCTATCCGCGCACAATCCGCAATAAAGCAACGTTTGCATCGCAGATCCGCAATAAAGTTTCATCTTCTTCGCAATAAAGTATCAGTTTCATGGATTCAGTCAGTTTCAGATGAGACACAGCAGCGACAATGGGCTTCAACAAATCAAATCTTTCAACAGACTCAGACAACATATGGTTCAGTGCTATCTATCCTTTTTGTGAAAGTAAACATTGTGACCACAATCAAATAAGACTTATACAAGTGACAAGAGACACTAAACTTGAGGACTACAGTGGATGTTGGTGTCGAGTCTTGGTTTTCTTTTGATTTCATCTTTTTGGTGACATGTCTTTTAGCTTTTCCAGGATGTCTCTGACTAGAGATTCTATCTCCAGGATGTCTTTGACTAGAAAGGTGAGGATGGGGTATCGTCACCTATTTGTATTTGCTATCTGTGGATTGTCTCTTAGTAATGCTATGACTTGTCCAAGGATATGAGGACACTGTGATTCTAGTATGAACTGGGGCATTCCTTGTTTGTGACTGTCTTATCTCCATGCAAACAGGTACAATGACTTTCTGGGTTGAACATATGCCTCGATTGTCATAACCTATTTTGCCATAATAAAGCTCAATGATGATAACGCACAAGAAGCTCTTTCACTTTCATATCTTCTGTCTTTCATCCCCCCTTTTCTGGATTGACTTCCATCATCCTTCTCGAGTCCGCGTAGCCCGCTATCACATGACTGAGTATAATGACACACCAAAAACATTTGCATTTCATGTAGTTGCACCTGCATTACCACATATAAGCATTTCATACATACATATAGATATCACAACTGCATCACATCCTGCACACAACACCTGTTAGCACAATAATCATTTGCATTATCATATTCATCTGCATTACATACATTCACATTTGCATCATGCATACGCATATAAAACATAAAAGAACAAAATATATTGCATTGCATCATATACATATTTGCATCCATATCATAAGCATCACATAAGAACATCTCATCACATAGGTACACATGCATATAGTTGCCGCAAAGATGAATCATCTCATATATATATATATAAAGTGTCATGATACAATGATGTCAAAATCATATGGCTACAATCACCCGCATGTGTCTACATCATCATACAAAAATGGTACAATACTGATACATAGGGAGCCCTCTACAGCTATGATGAACTCCCTCCCTCAGAGCCGGCTGGCCTCGATGAAGTCTGAGCCCTAGAAGGACCCGCCCCAAGATCATCTCTCCTGGCCCCCATGTCCTCTGCAGCCACCCCTCGTGTCGCCCTATCCGAACAGAGGAACCCACTGATAACTCCTGCCAACACTATTGGTAGTGCTATTCTTGTCCATGTCATGGTAGCCCATGCCACATGTCCCAACCTCATGTCCAATGCCGGATCCTAGAACACTCGTCTAAGGGCATCCCTGTCTCCGTTTCGATCGTACGGAATCAGCTCCCCATCAATCAGTATCTGCATAATCCTGTATACATCCTCCAGGGTGACTGTCATCTTACCCATCGGCAAATGAAATGTACATGTCTCGGAGTGCCATCTCTCCGCCAGCGCAGTCAGCAGTCCCATGTTCGCCTGAAACTCAGGCACATACAGAATATGTCTCAGACCCATAGCCTCAATAGCCGCTCGGTCCTCGAAGGTCAGCTCAGGTCGCAATCTCTGCGTCGACAGGAATCTCTCCCATGACTCCAACATCGGCAAGTACTCCTGCAGTCAAACAAATCAATCATCTCAGCCCTAGTGACACTCACTGTTCATCACAAAGTGTTGCTATTTATCCTAGTGGTACTCACTGTTCATCACAAAGTACTACGTGTGTGACACTCCCTGTTCATCACAAAGTGTTACTCACATTTACACTCCCTGTTCATCACAAAGTGTTGTTCATATTTTAGTACTCCCTGTTCATCACAAAGTACTTTATCTTGGTACTCACTATTCATCACAAAGTGCCTTGATCTATCCTAGTCTTCCTAGAGGACCTGCTTGAGTGTATCCTCTCAGCAGCTTATCCAATCGACAGCGTATGTTCATCACAGAACTGCCGATTTGACCTAGCAGACAAAAATTCACATTTTTGGACACAAACGCGCTTTCTTGACATAAATGCGCATTTATTACATTACCTAGCATGCATTAATGACAAAATTAAATGCATCAAAGTACGAGGAGGTTTGGTGGTACTTACCGGCTCTCCTGTCTCTGCTGGCCTCTGAAATCGGCGAACGCGGTCAAATCTATGAGTGAAAGCCATCGCTGCTAACTGCTCCTGCTCTATTTTCGCTTTGCAATATGCTCTTGTGGATGTGTAGATGACAATGAGGATGTATTTTCCCCCGTGGTCTATCTTATAGCCTACCCTAGCCCTCGCCTTCATTTTCCAAGTCAGTCTTCATTATCCCGTGACTTTGTCACTTTATCCGGTCAATCCATTCTAGCCTTTCTTTCTTATCGAGAGATTGTCTGCAATCTTGTCAGACATTTTCATCCAATCTCTCGAGGGGGCATATTATTCCCATTCTGGGGCAACTCTGTATCAGTTCATCTTATCTTCTTTGAAACAACGCGACAAGCCGCATTGTCTCAAAGAGGGGCAAAATGTTGACACCCAAAATTGTCATGTCTAATTAAATAAATATTTTATTTATTTAATCATCTAAGCTTAATTCTTCTATTAATTAAATAAATCCTTATTTATTTAATTAATTCATTTATCCTCTTCTAGCCTTATTTCTCATTTAAATAAATACATTTATTTATTTAAATTATCCTTTTCCTAAATTAAATAAATATCTTATTTATTTAATTATCCTACTTCTTCTATTAATTAAATAAATCTTTATTTATTTAATTAATTCATTAACCTTTTCTACCTATGACACATGTCATTCATCTCTTAATTCCTACACTACCTACCCCTTTCATTATTTTATTATTTCCTCTACCTACCCTCTAATCCTAGCCGACCTCCTTTTTTTACACCTCTCAATCTTATCCCTCCATTTCTTATGGTGTTTTCTATTTAAGGAGATTCTTTCTTCATTATCAAACCCTAATCGACAATTTGGAGGACTTGACTACATTACGATCCTGCTTGCAACCACATTCCGTTCTTTGTTGAGCTCTTGTGCACATAAAATCTGAGAGCAAATATATCAAGCAAGATCAATGGAGATAGGAAGAATGGAGATCAAAACCCTATTGGACATGTGATGGTATAATCTTTGTGACTTCATGTGATTTGCATTGTCTTAGGTAATCTTCATATGTTATGGTGGATCTTTGTTGATTGTTAGGCTAGGGTTTTGTGGTTGAATTCATTTAGCCTTTCAATATTGTTATTATTGTTATCCATTTTCACCATATACAGGTGGTTTGATGCTTTCTTCCATTGGGATGTTCTTCGTTGGATGCTCTTGTGCGTGGATGTGGATTCTTATATTTCAGTTATAGATGGATTCTTAGAGCAGGTTGATGTATATGATTCATATGGCATATGTATGCATAGAATTCATGATGTAATTGTATTTGTAGTTGAGATCTATGCACCTTGATGTAAAATGGTTGAGGTATATGTAATGGAATATGATGTAATAGGTCATGATCATAATACTTGTAAGAGAATGTAATGTTGTATATTGGATAATGCTCACTAATGGAATTGATTCTATGGTTACACATTCAGTGTTATGTGAATGCGTATGATGATTAAGGAAATGGGTTAGTAATGTAGTAATTATCATTGAAAATAAAATAATGAAGGATTCATATGCATGCATGAAAAGAGGTAGTGATGGTTGAATAAGTATGCATGGGTTAATGGTAGTAATTATGATGTTATGCTTAGATGGATATGATCTTGATGAGATTTTAAGTAATGACATTGAGGTACCCTAGGGAAAGATTAAATGTAGAAATGTGTTTATTTCCACTAGCGTATAGTGCTTTTATGTTTATGTTCATGATAGGTGTGCATATCATGTAAATGAATGTTAAATGCATATGAGTAGATAGTTGAATATGTTGCATTGAGTGATGTTTTAAATTTATTTTATCTCTATTTGCATATTAGATGGTTAGTTTCTCTAGGGTATTTTAGCGGGCATTACAGTAAGAACTTTATTCTGAAGCAAGATCCAAAAGAAAATATTAATCTTAGGGATCAAAATAGAATTCCAAACACTAGCCCAAAATGGGGGGGAGAGAGGGAGCATTGACAAGACAAGAAACAACCAAGGAAACAAAGAATTTCCCTAAAGAAGAAGTTGACCAAACAAAACTGTCCATGGGGCATGGAACGAGACTCTCACCAAATTAAGGGCACACTAAAGGAGAAAAAGATCCCTATTAATCCCCACTAGATCCTTCCAAACACCATTTTAAATGTAGTCAGAGACATGCACCTCAAATTTGTTAATGCATTCATCCATGAATGTTCTAAAATCTTGACTTTTAATTAGAGGTTCGTGACCAAGCCAACTATCTTCCCAAAAATGAATATGCCTGCCAGATCCCAGTTTCCAACAAACCCCTTTATCTAAAATGAATTTGGCATGAGCAATATTATTCCAAAGTTATGAACTCGAGGTAAAATTCTAAAGATTGATAAAGTCACTCAAAGAAGTCGAGTTTTGTGAATACTTACTGTGCCAGATACAGATCCATTCCCCAAAGGAAATAAAAGGCCTCCATCTCTGCTTAGCCATTAGTTCATAACTAAAATCTCTCAATTTTCTCAAACCAAGACCAAACTTCTTGGGTTTGCAAACATTATCCCAAGCCATAATCGGAATGCCATAAGTGGAATCCTTTTCCTCTTTTCCACTCCAACTATAAAAAACATTTCAAAATTCTTTCAATCTCTTTAGCATATTTAGAATGGACTTTACACAAGCTCATGACATATATCGACAAGTTTTCGAGGGAAGCCTTCAGGAGTTGAACTTTACCAGCTTCACTTAACAAAGCCCCTTTTTAGCTAGCCAACTTGGAAATGAACTTATCAATGAGTTTCAACGAGAAAGAATTGAGAGCTTTAAGGCATAAGGGCAACCCAAGATAAGTAGAAGGAAGAGAATCAACTCTACATCCCAACATACCAACAATCTTTTTCTATCTCATCTCAGGAGTATTAAAGAAGATAGAACTTTTATTGAGACTAACCTTTTGTCTTGAAGCCACTTCATATGTTTAAAGAGATTTCTTGAGATTTCTAGCTTCGACAACAAAAGAGTCTCCTATAATAATGGTATCATCAACAAATTATTGATGAGAATAAATAATAGGACTAGAAGAAGGCCTCAAACCCTTCAACAAACCCTTATCAACAAGGGTGTGCATATATCTCTAAAGGGTGTCGATAATGATAATAATTAGGAGAGGAGAGATAGAGTCCCCTTGTCTTAGACCTCTAGAATTGTTGAAAAACCCCAAGGGGGATCCGTCGATAATGATCAAGGTTCTGGTAGTAGAAACAAAGTGCCAAATAATATCCTAAAACTTTTTTTAAAAACCAAAGTCTCTAAGAACTTTGGTAAAAAAAAACCAATCAACCCTATCATAGGCTCTCATGAGGTCAAGCTTCAACAAAAAACCTCGTTTCTTATTAAAATCCAAAGAATGGATATTTTGGTGGACCATCACAATAGAGTCTAAAATCTGCCTGCTAGGGACAAACCCATTTTGCTGGACAATAATGATATGGGGAAAAATCAACTAGAGTCTAGAAGCTATAACTTTAGAAAAGATCTTGTAAACAAAATTACACAGACTAATAGACCTAAAACAATCAAGAGAGTTAGCTCTAGGAACCTTGGGAATAAGTACAAAAAAGTATAATTGAATTGTTTTAAAAATTTATTGGAACCAAAGAATTCTTTCATTGCATCCCCAACATTAGAAGCCACGATATCCCAAAAAGTCTGAAAAAACAACATGGGGAATATATATGGGCTTTGGGCTTTATTCCCCTCAAAGGAAAAAATAGCTCTCCTAATCTCCTCCATAAAAGGAATCGCCACCAACATTTTGTTAATGTCCTCATTGATAATATTAGGGATAGTCTCAAGAAGCTCTTGATGGCAATTAGCATCCAATTATCCCTCCACAAAAAGAAGATTAGAGAAGAAATAAACCACTTCTTGTATAATGTCCTCCTCCTTATCAAGTTTATTACCATTAATCATAATATCATAGATCTTATTAGAAGCCCTATTTTTAAGGGTTTTCATATGGAAATAATGAGTATTCCTATCTCCACAAGACAACCATAAAGCCCTAGATCTTTGTTCCAAAACTCTTCCTCTTTAGAGATCATATCATGAAGTTGGGTAAGGATCACATTCTCTTGAGCAAGAGAATCCTCTAAATAACTATCCCTCTAAATAATCTCCTAAATGTTCTTGAGCTCAAGCTGCAAAGCAAAGTTAATGGAGAAAATGTGACCAAAGGAATCTTTGTTCCATCTCCTCACATTAGTTTTAATAAACCCAATCTTTTTCGCAACATGAAACACAACAGTCCCCCTCACATCACCATTACACCACTCACTAATCTTATGTTTGAACTAAGGATGAAGAAGCCACATCTTTTCAAATTGAAAGGGGAAATTCCTTCTACTTGATATGGAATCCACCAAAAACCTGATGGGGAAATGATTTGAACCAATTCTAGACAAAGCTAAAAGGGAGCACATATAATGAGTAAAACAATTAGAAGAAATAAGAGCCTGATCTAGCTTGACTTGGATTAGATCCTCACCCATGCATCTGTTAGTCCAAGTGTAGGTAGCACCAATAAGATCCAGATCATGAAGAGCTTGATTATGAATAAAATCCATTAAATTAGACCTGTTGTCCTACTGACTTTGAGAACCACCAAACTTCTCTTCTTCCTTCAAAGGTGTATTGAATTTGCCAATGACAATCCATTTCTCTTCTAGATGCCGATGTCTAAAATTAGCTAGAGACTTCCAAAATCTAGTCCTGAAGACTTTATTGTTAGCGGCATTAATGTTAGATAAGATCCAAGAGAACCCATCTCTAATATGAGTAAACTTAGTAGCAATATGGTTTGCATCCTCCCAAATAGCAGTACCAAAGATATATTTTTGGTTCCAAATAGTGGCAATTCCCTTGAAAGCTTCTTTTGCACTATTACAGTGGATAACATTATCCTTAAGCATCTTAACTTCAAAACTTTCTCTTTTTGCATCTTAGCTTCTTGCACAAATAAAATATCAGGCCTATGATCTTTTGCAATGTTAGACAAAAGATCATGCTTGTGAGGGTTATTTAACCCTTAGATATTCCAAGAAATGAACTTCATTTTTTATGAAGTGTGCTGCTAAGGCACATCTCAGGAATATTTTTCTACACTCCACCAACTATATTCTCCAGACTTTCCTGCTCCCTGCACAATTTCAAAGGCTTCCTCCCAGCGCTCTTTACAGATCCACAATCAGATTTTGCTCTATTTCTAGTGGAAACCCCCATATACAATTTTTTTTTACTTTGCCTCTTCTTTACAACTATGAAGATGGGTTATCCATCATTTGACGGTTTACTCCCGACTAACATTTATCTTACTAATGTCCATTTCAAGCTACAACTTATTTGAACCATTTAAATTGGAATGATCTTTTCTCTCCTTTCTCACTGGTGGAATCCAATAAAAAAGGTCATCTATGGGGTCATCTAAGATCAATGTAGATCTGTGATCCTTCTTATCACAATATTTCTCAAAATCCCCCACCGCACCTCCTATAATGTTCATATTAGGCATCCTATTTTTAGAGAGGATATCCCTACTATAGGAAACTTTAGAATCCATCCCACCTAACTCCATAATCCTATTATTTTGATCATGAAAAGTGGAGCCCACCATATTTTAAGAAGGGGAGGTAACTTCAAGTACCTCACCATTACTAGTAGTGATTCCCTCAACAAAGAGCACGAGGCATATTATGCCTATGATCTTGTAAACTGTCATCCTGGTTACCCACAACCTTAGCAAGAGGATCTTCAACTCCACTCTCTTGGATATTCCCTAAAGGGTTATTATCAATAGAGCCATCCACCTTTCTAATACCCTCTTCCATAGATATTTTATTTTTTCTTGGACACTTATTTAGTCTTCTGAGTAGCCTTAGAAGGACATTTCTTGGCCCAATGCCCAATCTTCTTACAAAGAAAACACACAAAAGGCATGGATTCAAAATAAATAAGTTGGACCCAAGACCCGAACTTAGAGATAATATCAATAGATGAAGCCAAATCAACAGACTGACTAATACGCACATAGATTTTGGCAAACACTAGTTTCTTCTTGGTTGTCGGCATGGGATCAATGGACAAGTGATCTCCAAAAGAACTAGCAACACCTCTAAAAATATCCTCACTCCAAAACTCCATTGGCAAACCAAGTAATTGAACCCAAACAAGGATAACATTAAAAGAGGCATCAACAAAGTATATATTAGGCTCCCACTTCTTTAGAGCCAAAGAGGCTTTACCAATAACCCAAGGGCCTCCATAGAGGATGATTGTCATTTCTTCCTCATAGGGAAAGGCAAAAGAGAAAAAAAATAGGCATAGTTGAAACATCCACCTCACTTTTGACCCTCGACTTCCTTTCTACAAAAGACCTCAAAACCTCAATGTTTGGCTTTGGCCCCATAAATTTGCCCACCGAAGAAAAGGCCATAAGACAAATATTTTGATCTATGACAAAATTCGGGATAGAGATAGCAAACTTATTGATTCTTGGTTCAAAAATATTTGACACAAGGCTACAAGAAAATTTACTAGAGGGTATGACCTCGAATAAAGTAGCCCATGGTTTTACGAATGTGCCCACCTTCTTAAGAGAATCACCTCCATCTAGGGCCCCCCACTTATTAGGGTTTCTCCTGGGATCCAACTCTATCATCAAGATATTGTCAACAATCCCTTCCCCGCCTTCCTTCACCTTAGCATCAACCTACCCCACACTTGGTCCACTTGAAACCCCATCATTCTTCCTACGATGCCCCCCTACAACAACAATAGACAACATACCAGAGTCTAAAGCCCTCGAACAATCTTCTCCTCACTCTACTCTCATTTGAAGTCCCTTGAATTTTTACAATTACAGACATATGAATACTTTGTAAAATTTGAACTATAAATATTAATAAAAATATTATATTACTGATAAAAAAAATTACTTATCATTCTTTCAAGTTGCTGGATCTCATCTACAGGAATGATAGCCAACCATTTTCCTCATAAGGGTTGCATTGTAACTAAAGGTAGTCTTTTCAACTACCACAACATTTCTTTTGTAGTAGATATTTGTAGGCACTAATTTGTGGATTTTCTATGGACAATCAAGGGAAAAACAAATTCTTATTGTTAACCAACTATTTATGTATTTTTATGAACTAAAGAATAGAACTTAAGTAATTCCTATTGTGAAATTTGATCTAATGCTTCATGGAATCTTGTTGAATCATGTGCGGGGACCTTCTTATCTTTCCAGTATTTTGGCACTAACTGGTTTATTGGTAAGCTTGCAAGTCAAGTTACCCTTTTTCTAATTTCAATGCAAATGATCACACTTCCATTATAGTAAATGCCTAGAGACCATTTTGACTGATTGTTTTTTACACAAGTTTGCATTATCTTCTTTTCTATTTGTATAGGGGTCATCTCATGGATTGTTATGGTTGTAGGTAATGTGTCTTCTCTAATTTACACTTGAGAAATATTTTGGAAAAGACTCTGATTTGGGGCATATTTATCAATTCATAAAATTGAGGTTTACCCAATATAATATTTGGTATTAAAGAAACAATTTGCAAATTTTGAGGAAGTGGATGTGTTTTAGTGGCTAAAGTTGTCATGATTGCCATTTCCCAAGGAATCATACTTTATGCAAAATCATCAATATAAAAGTGTGTGGGTGTGCCTGTTACTGTAGAAATTGGGCTTGTATAATGCTCTGAAACTTTGATCTTATGTTAATTTTAACCTTCTTGGTCCAATTTCCCTACAAACTAAACATCCCATCTATGAAATATTCTACTCAAATTGTTTTGATTTGTGGTTTTATATATGATCAAATATAACCACCTACTCTATTCTACTCTAGTATTGCAGATACTTCCTACCAATGTCAAGGGCATTGCTAGTAGTGTGGCAACATTGGCCAATTGGTCTCTTTCTTGGGCAGTGACAATGACAATAAACTTACTCTTAGAATGCAGAAAAATAGGTAACTTTAACCGGATCGTCAACTCCAATTTGGGTACCTAGGGCAAGTTTTCTTTTTAATATTTTTGGGATAATTGTTATAGGATCACAAACTAAAATTAAGGTTTGTTCTTTCTAGTAACATTCATGTTGTATGCCATGTTTAGTGGTCTTACCTTAAGCTTTGTAGTAATGTTTGTACTTGAAACTAAAGGAAGTACTCTAGAGGAAATTGAGGCACCATACAAATAAGTTTGGGGCAGTTAGGAAATTTCAACAGTACTCTTGGATGATACATTGCTATATAAGCATCAGGTGGGTGTGGTTTATGTATGCAAAAAAAATTGTTGATCATGAAATCTAAAGATAAAGCACCATACATGCCACACAATTTTTTATTTTGAGAAATATCCATATTAAACGAAAATTAAAACAACATCAATGTTTTGTAGCATAAGGTCATTTGCTTCTAATATATTAGAGTTTGGTGTTCTAACCCTTGTACTTTAGAAATAAATATAAAATAATCTTGGGTCAAAAACTGTAACTGGAGTACATATTGTCAATGAATAAGGGTGTATATTGTAGAATTCTATCTGTATTCCTTTGTAAGGTTGAGAGTAATTACAACTAGGGTTTGTTACATTTCAAACCAAATTTTTTTTTAGAATGTACACTTCTATTAGATATCTATCTCCATAGACGTCTTAACAAATTCACTTGTTGTAGAGATTGATGTGTAAGGAAGTTAAGTAGCGAAACAACTTCCTACACTAACCTTGAGAGGAGGGTAATGCAAAAAAAATTACAGATCGTTACAACAGTTACAAAAACTTAACAAAATAGACACAACAACATGCATACCACAACATAGTGATTTATGTGGGGAAAACCCTTTCGGGAGAGAAAAACCCCACTCCAAAAGCCACCCAATATATTATTTAGCAATCAACAACATATTACAATATACTTGCAGAGAAATCTCTTCACAGGGGTACCACTAATCAAATATTCTGAGGTAACTCAATAGCCATAAAACTCTTACACAACCTCTATCTCACGCACCTCATATATAGGAGATACAATGCAAGAAATCGTCAAACGGTATTACAAAACCATGGGCTAAAACCATCCAATAAAGTGGAGCTGACCTTATCTCCTATCTAGATGCCCTATGACATGTCAAAACACACATCAACGTGTGTCCCTCCCTTTTACATCTCATTTATGTGTCGGATGCATTTCATATTTCCTATTTCAGGAGTACAAACTTCCGGAGGCCATAACTTGTGAACTGTGTGTCCAATTAAGGAACCATTTGAAGTGTCGAAAAGCTCACAAAGTGTTCTATAACCTCATAAACTTCTATGTTGTTTACACTCACTTTGCAGAGTGTTTCAGAGCCTCTAAAGTCCTCAAAATTAAATTTAAACCTTTCATCACACCCCTCCAAAATGGAAACTTTCATATCTTCAAAACTAGTTGTGATCTTGTGACAAAACTTTACCAAAATGCTTATCTAGCCAACCAAAAGCTTTGGGGAGAATTTTGCACCATTTTATGCTCAAATGAAAACTTACTTAGATAGTAACCTCATGTAAATGCAAGATTGAGACACCATTTTTCTAACATGATGATGTCATGACTCGTTAGATGGGTGTTTTGTTGTTATACCTGTACTTACAAGTAATTGGGGCAAAATCAAATATGCAGTTGAAATATAGAGCTTGGAGATATAATGGAGATAGAAAAAGAGAACAAAGAGTGACTAGGAATTTTGAGTTGTTAGAGGGAAAAATGGACACAAGCTATGGAACTTGTTATAACAAGGTGGTGAAATTGAGAATTTTCAAACTAGCTTTATAGTTTACTCTCCACCCAAAGAGTGGATCACAAGACAGTGTTAGAAGTCGTTAAATGGTGACTTTGTACAAATTAGACAAAATGTTGAGTTTGAAAGGTATTGGCTCCTTAGTTTGACTTTCTGACATGTGGACTTCAATTTGGTGCAAAAGGACATTGGAGATGTCTAAGAACACTTGAAACGCGATTTTAAAAGGTGTAGTTTCAATTTAACCTTCATTATTTTGAGTGTTGACTGTTACAAGAGGGTGAAAAGGATTTTAATGGTACAATGACCATTTGCACATGTTTGAAGCTCATTATACTTATTGTTTGTCCTTTGAACCCTTTGGAAATTGTAAAGACTTATGATCCAACTTGATGTTAGTGGCATGAGGCGCATGAACTCACTCTTTTGGTTTTTTGTTCCTGTTTGACGATTTGTGGTGCATGTACATGTTTAGTTGCTTTTCCTAGTTTGTTTGCACTGTTGTGGATGTGTTAAATTGTTTTGCATGTGTCATTGCAATGTTGAATATGGTAAATTGAAATTGCATGCATTATATATCAAAATCTAAGTTGTAGAGAAGTTTGTGTGTAGAGTTGACAAGTAGAATGTGTAGGTAATGATTGTTCGAGGGAATGTCTCTAAAACTCTACATATCAATAAAAACCATATGACCAGTTTTGTGGTGTGTGCTAGTGGGAAATTTTTAAATGCCCCTGAAGCATTTAAAAGATTTTATAGATATATAGTAACTGCTTATAGGAGGGTCTTTACTATACATGAATTTAGATGGTTTGAAGGGGATATTGTTTGATAAATCATAAAGCGACTTTATAAATTGTACTCCAAAATCAAATGACAATTAAGGATGCAACAGACAGTTAGAATAATGTTAAGGAGCAGTGCTAGATAGAGATATAAAGTGTACTATTCTCTGCAAATTTTTAGGTAATTTGATACCACTGACATGTTAATAAGGGATTGGACTTGTTTTAGCATATCGTAAAGACTATTATGGTTCTAATTCATGGTTACATTGTTGTGCTTGGATGTTTAGTTTATGATTAAGATGTATATCTTTCTTAATGCTTCTTTAAATATTGGGAGCAATCCTCACAAGAAATTTCATTTTGATACAGTCCTGACGTGGGGAAAATCACAAGATTTATTATCTGAATGATGTACATTAACACTTCGCGTCAAGAAAATGACTAAGAGTCTTTTAATTAGAAAAGAGATCAAATCTGGATGACGTTAGTTTTGTATGAACTTTCAAGTCTATGTATCCCTTGTAATATGTATATTTCTATAAGTGCAGAGAAGTTCAACTTAAAAAATTCTTTTGATATGATATTATGGTTTACTCAATCGGTAGTACCTTGGAGCAAAACTTGTGTGCTGGCATTCATGCCTTGTGTGATTGTTTGAACGAAATGGAAACATTTTTGCTTTCAACACTATTGACTAGCTATAAACTTGGTCAATTCTAGGATTCCAAATGTATTTGTACAATGATCTATATTCCCCATACCCCATTTTTTCCATAATTGGTTGGAACTTAAAACTACTGATCTAGATTATTCACCTGTTTATGACCTCAAAAGATCCATAGTGGCAAAGTTGTAACATGAGATGGCATATCTGCTCAAGAAACTAAAGAGAAGTGTGTGTGAGATTGGTTTTGATTCCATGAACTACATAATTGGGTGGTTTCAGAAAGTGATCATAAACCAATAAATAAACAAAGGTATATAGGCCATACATTACTTGACACCAACAAGTAACACTGTTCTATTTGTCCAAAAATCATTTGAAAGATCTTCTAGTAGCATAATTGCACATAGAACATTGTAGAGTAACTTGAAGTAGAATGTAGTATGGAAAGCAGAAGATCTACACCAAAAGTTCATGGAAAAAGTATTAAGGGTACCATATGAATTGCAAAAGACTATAGTACCTCTAACTTGATTGGATGGTTTGTGGGATCTGTCTGGAAGGGGTTTTGTTGTGTTGTTTGTTATTGTCCGAGTGGCTATGACAAAGGAGAACAAAAGTGTTTTTTAGACTATTCGTTAAATTTTTCATAACTTTGAAGTTGCTTAGCATTATCAACATGTTTTACCATTTTCTTATATGTAGTTGTGCACTAGCACTTTCTTGCCTATTCAATTTCATGTTGTTGGGGCATCTGGACAAGGAGTGCAAGAAAATATATCAGTGCCTCTTAATTGACTTAAAGGAACAAAATCAAAAGTGTCATGGGCAATACTAATAAGCAATTAACTTAAGTGGTGTCTAGAAAGGAGTGCAACATAGTGATGGAAGTGATATAAAAAGGAACACAAATCGTAGAAATATGCAAAAGAAAACTCAACCACCTATATCACAAATGAAGTATTTGGTATTGATACCTTTCCCTTGTTTGACTTCTTTGTGTATTCAAGTTGCAAGGGGGGGCATTTTTTTGTTCAATGTTGCTCATTTGGCTATGACAAAGCAAAGCAAGAGTTGTAGCTTATAGATTTCTTAAGAATATCCAATAAGTATCATTTAATTTAGCATAGTACACAGGTTTCACCATTTTATTGTCTATTCTTGTGGAGAGGCAGCATCCTACCTATTGATTTCCATGTTGTTGAGGCATGTACAAAATCGAAAGATTCATATTAAAGCAATGGTTGTAGATCAATGCAAAATGGAGAAATATAAACTAAGGCATTTGTTAAATAAAAACATTGATATTTATTTTGAAAGTTACTTTATGCCTTATAAAGGTCATAGAATCAAAGAAATTTCCTACAAGTCTGAATTTTATTAGCATAATTGATATGTGTTACCATTTTCTTATACGTTCTTGTGCACTAGTACAATCTTGGCTATTGGATTCCATGTTTTGGGGCATTTTGCCAAAAAAAAAAAAAGAGGAAACATATTAGTGCATGATAGTGCAAGATCAAGGAAGTGTAAAATACTTGGTTAACCTAGATAAATATTACACAATGACATAAAATTTTATCAAGCAACAAATGAATAATAGAAAGTGTCATGGGAAATACAAAAAAGCAACTAATTAAGTTCTTTTTAGATAGTGATGCTATATATCAAGCAACGTGATATAGAAACGAATAAAAATTGTACAAGCATACAAGAGGCAGTTGTAACAATTTTATTGCAAATGAAGTATTTGATATCGATGCCTTTCTTTATTTTGACTTCTTTGTGTATGCAGACTACAAGAGGGTATGTTTTTTCATTTAAGTATTGTAACTTGCGGACTTGATCAAGATATGATATAAGTTTTCATTTATTTAGGATAGTACACATGTTTTATCATTTTTTTATGGGCTCTTGTGAAGAACCATCCTCTCGCCTCAGGGTTTGCATGTTGTCAAGGCATCTATAAATTTAAAACATTCATAGTTATTTAATGCTAGCAGATATATGTAAAATGCAGAAGTATCAATTAACCAATTGAACTAACTGTATTGACATGTCTCAGCATCTTCTAGTTTGTTGTCATGGCATTTTTTACCTATTTGCTTATTTTATTATCAATGTTGCTTGACCCTCCATGTCCTAAGTCTACCACAACATTCTAGCTCTCTAACTTAAGAAAACAATCATTCCATTATTGCCAGTTGTTCCTCTCGACCTCCAGTCTACCACATTCCCAGGGCTGAGCACTGCAAATCCTATTTTCTCAACCCTCTCTTTGCAGATAGTGCATTTCCTTGTAAACCCTATGTTTGTTGGTGCTTTGTTTGGGAATAGTGCATTATATTGTCTTGATTTTGCTATTCCTTCTGTAAACCTCCCGCAAGCCTCCTACACACCCAATGATAGGTGAACAAAGCACCTCACACTTAAATATTATTTAAAGGACTAGCTACTTTCTTATAGTATATAATCTAATAAAAAACTATGTGAAAAATCCCTATACCTTGATTCGCCAAAAATAGAAAGATAAATCATGGTTTAAGCTTTAAGATTTCGCGAGAGTTCCATATAG
The DNA here is from genome assembly GCF_030272615.1 of Cryptomeria japonica. Classification (NCBI taxonomy): domain Eukaryota; kingdom Viridiplantae; phylum Streptophyta; class Pinopsida; order Cupressales; family Cupressaceae; genus Cryptomeria; species Cryptomeria japonica. The sequence goes on from NC_081412.1 coordinate 487,542,458, forward strand.
GGATGGAACTAATAAGATAACATATACCAACACCAATTAGTTGGGCTGGGATTGAAAACTAAAGTATAACATTTACTAGACTCAACTTAGGAGTTGTTATTGAAACATACATGCTTGAGATGTCAAACAAATTCTTAAATTGATAATCATTATCGTGATATTTTTGTAATAGTGTTTTTCATTTCTTTAAGAGTAGGACATTTTGTAGTTGGATGATACTAGCCTCATTATTTTTAGGCTTGTTAATAATGATAATATTGTTCCCCAAGTCCTTAGAGTTTTTGAGAATGAGAACATGGATTGTCTTAAGATATGGCTAAGATAGCTTCCTTGGTCATACTTTTATGTTAGGCTTGATGTTTCTCTAGAAGACACTTCACTATTTTTTCAATTTCTAACTTCCACAATTTAGAAGTTTATCTTCATTTACTAGACATTTATAATGTACATAACTATCCATTTAATTCTTCATTTTAATGATAACTATGATGAAATACATTAACTCCTCAACTAGAGTATCTAGTCATTAACTACTTGATGACTAAACTTTCAACAGTTAACACTACATACATAGAATTGAATGTAGAAACAAGATTTGCATTAATAAACTAGGCCATGTTATGGATAACCTTGAAATGATGAGGGATTGGAGAAATGTATGTTTATAGACATGTAGCAAATTATCTATTTATTTGCAAGCTAGAAAAAACACAAAAAATAAGGAATTTAAAAACCACGAATTAATTGACTAAAGCAATGAGAATCTCTATTTTGAGAAACTATTTACAATAATAAAGATAGTGGAACGACAAGATCTTTTCTCACACATAAGCAATTTTAGTGTAGCTTACTTAACAACTCTCCCCTTGATAGAAATTGCTCCTCTAGAAAGCATATTGAAGAGGGGGAAAACCAGGTTAGAGGTTAGCTGCACAAATCAAATAAAACACAATAAAGCATTCAAATAAACAAACATCCTTTTATACCTTGCCTTCTCTTCTTCCTCCAATTGAGCTTGAAGTGGAAGTGTGCCCAAATGCTCCATTTGTTTTGCTCCTATGATGGTGGATTGTGGATTGCTCTCCACTACACAAAAAAAAATGTATTTGGATTATGAGTATGGATTGGCTTATATGGGGCAATATTTTGGCATTATGATGGTGTAATGGATGATTTTGAATCTCAAATGGATATCATAAACTTACTCAAAGTATGGACGATTTGTGAGGAGAGGAGACTGTAATTTATAGATTGGAGGGGCCCAAAATGGATAACCAAGATTGAAGTGGAATGGAGGGTTAGGATTGAAAGAAGGTGGTAGAGGATTGAGAGGACAAACTGGGAGATCCAAGAGATTTTCCATAAAGGCATTTCTTGTCTCCACACTTCTCAAGTACACGGGGAAGAGTTCACTAAGTACCTTGGGAAGAGAAAATCCTTGGGAAGGGACAAGAGGAATTAAAAATTCTAAGATAAGGGAATGTGTGGGGAGAATAAATGGAGAAAGGAATTAAAAATTCCTTGGGAACACAAGGCATGGAGAGATTCAAGGAATGTGACGGACCAAATTTGGTACATTTAAGGTTTGGAAGTTGGGACGGAAAATGTATTTATGGCAAGGAGTTGACTCATCCCTAATCAAGGTGATTCGGGATGTGCAAATGATTAGGAGGATTGATTAGGTGGGATAATGAGGGGCTAGGAGTGCAAGTGGGAAGGTTAGGATGATGGGACATGAGGAGAGAGAATGAGTGGGGGAATATTAAACTGGAGGAAATGATAAGCATGATTAGAGTAGATTAATTAGGCTAGATGATACGATTAAGGAGGGTGATTTGTAGGAATCAGGGGATTAGTTAAATTATTAAAATTAATTAATTAATCAAGGTTTAGAATAAATAATGAGAGTAAATAATTTTAGAAGAATAAGGGATAATTAATTTTGATAAATTAATTGTAAAGGCTATAGTGATAAAATTAATTAAATATGATTTAATTAATTTTAAGAGGAAGAGGACTAACATAATTAATTTAATTAATTATACGGAAAAGGATAAATTAATTAAATATTAATTTAATTAATTTTAGGTGTCTACATTTTTCCCCTTTTACGCAACGACAAGATTAGTGATGGGTAAAACATGAAGAAAGATGCCCTAGCATGGAAACAGGGGTGAGGTATGCCCTCGCAATAATTTAAGCGGAAAATTTGAGATTTTACAATAAAATTCATGAAAAAAGGAGAAAATAATAAAAAGGATGGAAAAGACAAGAAAAAAGATGGAGGAAGGAAGAAATTTGAGGAAAGGCGAGGAAGGCGTGAAAAAAGGGTGAAAGAAGGGCTTATATAGGCTACACGGGGCCTATAGAAGGGTCATTGTCACACTATTCACAGAGCCCTTAGAGAGCAGAGCAAAGAAGCACCATGGTGAGTATTCTAGTGCATGAGCATTGCGACAAGAGGGTCTAGTTATACTAGACACCGCTAGAGTGCATCCCAACAATAAGTACCCTAAAGCTTGCTTAGTAGTTTTGGTTAGTTAGCATTTATTATGCCTAATAAATGAGGGGAAAAGGGAGCGGGGCACATACATCGATTGCCTGATTGGCGTTTGTGCCTAGGATCGTCACCTATATGGATGATCCTCATCTATGTAGGCGAGATGTCGCTTGCACAGATGTTGATCGATGGATCAATGTATGTCAGGACGAGGAAGGGGTTAGGGAGGGCAACTGTGAATCATCGTTTAAGTTCTACAGAATAGTGCACAACATGTGGTTTTGATGTCTTTGTGAGAAGAAACATTGTCTTCACCCTAAAGGGGAAAGAGATGAAAAGGGGATGCATAAAAAAAATCAAGGGGTTGTCGGGAGATGCCCCAAAGCTTGAGATAGGTAGAATATAGAAGAAAGGGCTAACATGAGAAAATTGCATGGTTGTAGGAGGAGTTTGTGCCACTACAATCATAAGAGCATTAGCCTCCTATGATGAGGATATGCAGCGAGTTGTCGACTGCCAATAGGGATTTGTTGTGGTGGTGCGAGCTAGATTATGTGTCTCAATGGCTGAGGATTCAAGCACATGCAACTATAATAATGACATTGGTGGAGTGGTGGCACAACAACACTTGTACATTTCACTTTCCTACAAGTGAGGCATCTATCACATTTCTCGATGTGTGGTGGATTCTGCAAGTTTCTATTCGAGGCGTGATTCCTGAGTATCGGTTAGAGGGAGGCGAGTGGTACTTACGATACATGTGCTAGATAGAGTACCTCCTAATGGATCAAACTCAAATGTCACTAGAGCACACCATGGAGCCACATAGGCGAATCCCAAGGCTAGTATTGTATATCTATGACTTGATCAATAGGTGGATGATGCATGATTTTAGTGGGCATGGTTTCTCTATAGGTTGGTCTAGGTGTTTGTATTACATGATGGAGGATAGGATCTGGTATGCTTGGGGATCAACTATACTCAAGAAATTGTACCACAATATACACATGTGTGTGTATTGCGGGTACAAGAACCTGAGTATCAGTGTGACATTACTTCATATCTAGGCATTTGAGCACATTTTTTTATGTTGGGCACTTGGAGTGCTAGAGTGTCGATGGCAAAATCCATATATTGATAGATACAAGGGCCTATTACATTACACCAAGTAGGACTAATGTGGTTCTTGAGGCACTGCATCGATGAGATGATGGATTTCACTTGGTGGCCATTCAAACACTATGAGTGATGGTATGGTGATTTGCAACTGCATTTTGTACAAACATAGTGTTGGTTGACAGGTCATACTACATACATGTGATTGATTAGTACCTATCGCATAGCATCATGCATCATTTTGGACAACAATAAGACAGTCAGTGAGGAGCGGACCCATCCTCGGATCACTCGACAAACAGCTACCTGAGGTGATGCTATAGGGTCATTTGAGGCTTGGCTCAACTGGACAAGGATGGCCATTGTGATATGGGATGAGAGGTCAAACATTGTAGATACAGGTTGTACAAGAGCATATGCAACTTGGTGGGATGCTCATCGACTAGTTTGTTTGATGATACTAGGTGTCCTAGCACCAGATGAGATAACACTTTCAGTCGATTAGGTGGTTGTCGTGGATGGAAATTGTGCAGAGGATGGAGGAGGGGGAGGAGAGGCTAGAGGCAACCAGAGGGTCTTGAGGAGAGGAGTAAGAAGAGGAGGGTAGGTAGGGAAGCCACTGGTACAAGTGCCTTTACAGGTGTAGCCTCTAGCAGTGGGACTGTCACCCTTATAACCACAACCACAACCACAAATGCAACCACAACTAGAGGGGTAGGGATAGGGACAGGTGTAGATAGTACCCCAGTCCGCTCTTGATCAGGCCATCCTAAAGCATGATACAAAGAGGGCTCAAGCAGTGAGACTAGGTGATGATGCAACATAGGAGAGGGGGAGAGTGGAGGAGGAGAGATCTCGGGCAGAGAGCTTACACATAGATTTGGAAAGAGAGCGGGCCCTGACAAAGGGGTTGAGGATAGAGAGGGATTCTTTGTAGGTGGAGGTGGAGGTAGTGACAATTGATATAGATGCCCTTCAGACAGAGGCCAATACCATGATGGATATTCTATAGATAGCTTGTGGCGGGGAGATGGTGGAGGAAATGAGGAGGTTGGATCAAGATTTAGAGGGATTAAGGGCATGATTAACATGTGCAGAGGTAGATGTTACTTGCCTTTGGGGTGAGAGAGATGTGGAAAGGTGGCTACTAGTACTTTCTCAGATGACACAGGTGTTTATAGAGATCATAGATGTGTGGCAGACCGCAGAGAGGGCTCTACAAGAGGCACAATACAATAGGGGGTTGTATCAGGATGTAGTCCCTCCCTCCCAGTGAGCACCTAGTTTTGTAGAGAGGACACAGACACACCAGACACAGTCACATGGATCTAGGGAGTCAGTTGGTATGCGAGTGTCATAGCCACCACTAGGAGGTTCATCTAGGGTTGCGTAGATCCAAGGGCCAAAGATAGGGAGAGCATTGGTTAGCTCCATTTTGGTGACATTTTTGACCCTTCAGGGATGTTTATTCATTATATTATAACTAGACACATTATTTTTTTATATATATATCAGATAGTTCATCAATTTTGACGGTGATTCATTTATTGTACTTTATTTATGGACTATTATTATGGACTTTGATATGTGTGATGATGATGATTCATAATGATGCATGATTATGATATGCTAGCTGACATGTTTGTGATGCAGGATGGATGTATGACTATACGATGTATGCATATGTTTATGATGTGTTTATGATTTGTTCCTAATGTAGTATGGATGCAAGATGGATGTGTTTATGACATTTATATGATGTGTGTATAATGGTGATGGAAATGTCTATCTTATTGTGTATGCAGAATGCTATACATGATGTGAGCTATTGATGTATGATGTGAAAAATTGAGATGATGATTAGCATGATGGATTTACGTATAATGTATATGTGATGGATGTTATTGTTATGATTATTTTGTAATGCATAATGAATTATTAATGAATGTTACCATATGAGATGGATAAAGTGAAATGATATGCAATTCTAAAATGAAAGCAATTATGAACATGTTAAAATGACTATGGCATGCTTACTATGATAATGATGTTTAATAAAAATGGATGTGAACTATAATGATACACAAAATGAAAATGGATAAAAATGAACCTAAATGATATGCCAATGAAAATTAATCCTAATAATGTGTGAATAAAAAATGGCTCTAAAGTGATAATGCAAAAGAACCTAGTTAGAAATGCTACATGCAATTATATGACAATGAATTTTCTGAATGCGAGGAAGAACTTTAACTATGTGAAAATAATTCTACTATGCACAAAAATATGGGTAAGGCATATGGATCTTAACATCAGATGCCATGCAACCGAATATGATTCTAAAATGATCATGCAAATGAGACCTACGATGTAGATGCAATGGATATGATAATGCAAAATGGAGATGGGCAATTTTTTAGTATGTGTCAGCCATAATACAATGAAATAGAATGGGATAGAAGAAACAAGAAAGGTGAGGTGCAATGAATAAATCAGAGTCTCCAAGAAAAGTAAATGAGTGGATGTATGGGATTTTGTTGTTTAGATGTGGTGAGCCAACCTAGTTTTGGTATTGCCAAGGATTATCTACACCACTTATTATAGGAATTGGGATGTTTGTGAATATCCAAGGCGTGGACTACACTCTTAGACAATAGCAATCTCAATGCACAGAGGTTCACAAACACCAATGATGGTGTAGATGCAATATTGTTGGATTGTACAAGAGAAACCATCAAACATGCCATACCACAAAAGCATTCCTCACTGTACACTAATCCAAGACATACCAAGATATAGAAAGATCAAGGCATCCCTAGATAGAAGTAGTCATAGGAAAAAATGAAAATATAAGCAAAAAGATCAATAATGTAAACAACATACACATGGCCAATTGATATCTCTTGCCATGAGTAGGACAAGGGTTTGGATAAATTGCCTGACATGGGAAGGATGCATCCGGATGGGAAAAAGGTAATGACTGAAAATGTGGCAACAAACCTGATAGATGTGGAAGAATAGGTGGATTGGAACATCATCATTGATACTTTGATTATCATGGTATGATGGATGTTTGGTTGACATACAAGTTAAGAAGAAGCTCAGATTGATGGGAAAAGCTCAAAATACGGGGGAAAGCTCAGTGTGATGGGATAAAAGCTCAGCATATTGGGACAATCCTTATTCATGGTTCAAACTAAAACTCATCATTTGAAAGGGAGAATGAAAAAAAAATGGAGGATCAATGCAAGAATGTGTAGTCAAGGCGGAGAAGGCCTGCACAGATGGAAGAAAGGTGATGGGTAGAGATGACGAAAAATGATATAGATGAAAGGTGTAAGTGATGCAAGAGAGGTGTGATGAGTATCCAAACAGATAGTGGATCTAACTTATTTACCTTGATGCCTAAAAATAGGTTTTCACCAAGGTACTTTCCCATAGCACCACAAAGTGGTTTTCTTTGATGAATGAAATGATTTTTCTTTACTTTTTTGTTTGTTTTTTTGTTTGTATTTTTATGATATTTGATTTGATTGATCTTTTTCTGATTTTTGAAAACTAATATACTCTAAAAACTAGACATATAATCTCTTTAGATGCTTTATGTTCATGGGCTCATCCAGGGGTTCTCCTTCAGGTGTAGCCAGTTGATAGGCTCCAAAACTGTACTTTGCAATGATGACATAAGGTCCAAGACAATTAGGCTGAAATTTCCCCTTATTTTCTTGGTCTTGAAGATTTCTCTTACTCTCCATAAGGACAAGATCACTGATGTCAAATTCTCGGGTTCTGACTTTCTTGTTGTAGCTCAGTTGAAGGCGATTTTGGTAGACCCATGGATGATTCAAGGCCTTGAGATGTCATTCATCTAACAATTCACGCTCTTGTAGCCTAGGCACTCTATAGTCTTCATCATGAAGGATGTTTTGCAGGGACACCCAAAGTGAAGGGATCTCTATCTCAAGGGGGAGGGCAACTATGTAACCGAAGACCAGGGAGTATGGTGTGGCCCTTGTCGGCATGCAATGCTTGTGTGGTAAGCCCAAAGGGTGAGATGGATTTGCAAGTGCCAATCACAAACAACTTCATTAACTGTCTTCTTTAGGATTTTGATCAGAGTTTTGTTTGAAGCCTCAACTTGACCATTACCTTGCGGGTGATGTGGAGTGGAAAAGTGGTGTTGGATAATGAATTTATAGCATAGCTCTTTGACGTATTGATTCTTGAAAGGTCTTCCATTTTCTGTAATGATAAGCTTAGGGATTCCATATAGAATAAATTTTTCTATTTGCTTGTAATTCAGAATAAATTTTTCTATTTGCTTCCCTGTAGTAAAGGTGAGTGGTATGGCTTCTACCCACTTTGTGAAGTACTCAATGTTGGTGATTATGAATTTATAGACATTGGATGAGGTGGGATGAATTTTACCTATGAGATCATGCCCCCATTGTGAGAAGGGCCAAGGTGTTAAAAATGGTTGCAGATCCTAAGAAGGTGTGTGAATATTATCACCATGTTTCTGACAAGGCATTTCTTAACATAGTGATATGTGTATGTGGGAAAATGTGGTGACAAAAATGAATAACTTGAATCCAAAAGACCCACACACCAATGAGACTCTTGGTGCAACTATATGAACTAATTCAATTAGTTAAACCTCCCAAGGGGTGTCCCATTGTTATCTATCTCACATGATCCCTAAAGTCAATGTTTTGCTCTCAGATCATTGAGCAAATGACTTATGAATGACAACTTTAAGAATGAGTGATATTTGATTTATATGTATGAATGCATTATAAGATATGTATGATGTTAAAACTATGATGATTAAGCTAGTATGAAGATGATGACATGACAAAAGATTAGCAAATTATCCTAGCATGATATACTATCCTAGCATGAATATTCTATGATATGAAAAATGCTTCTAAATACTATGATGATGTTTTAACAAAGAGGGGATAAAATGCTTAGTAAATTAGGCTATAATGTAGATGCATAAAACTTGGAGAAATGAGGAATGAGAGCTCTATTTGTAGGGAAAATAGAGAATTGGATGGTTAAGATTGAATAATCTTAACAAGGGCTAGGATTGAAAGTTAATCAATCCATGTTTACAATTCTCACGAATGAAATGGTGACATTTTTCAACAAGAGGTTGCTTGAGAGGACATGCAAGAAGCATTAAATGCCTGAGAAGACATGAAGGTTGCCCTAGGAGGTAAGGGTTAAGGTTATTAGGGTTATCCATTGGATAAAGCTTTTACCCAAGGGGTAAACTCTTGTGCAAGGGTTAATAGGATAACCAAGGTCAAAGCCATGAATGCTTGATGAGATCCTTGGGTTAGCTGAGGGCTAAGTTAGAGAGAAAGTCTCTAACCATGCAAGAAGGTTGAGTTAACCATAAATGGTTATGTAAGAGCCTTTAATGGTGGAAGAATTTTAGAGGTTAACCATTTGAAGACACAAAGCCTTTAATGATTATTGAAGACTTTGGAGGCTTTGATAAGTGACTTCTCTTTGCTTAGGAATGTGACAATAATTAGGAGATGAATTAGGATAAATTGGAAGTGATTAGAAGAATCTAGAAGGGGTGTAGGAGGCAAGTGGGAGATGTAGGAAAATGCAAGTGGGGGGAAAAGAATTTTAATTAAAATAAAATTACTTTATTTCAACCAAAATAGATGCAACTTGCATAAATACAAGTGGGGGGATTTTAATAAATAAATTAGATTTATTTATTTGCAAGGATCAATTTCATTAAATGTAAATTTAATTAAAAAGGGAGAAAGGGGAATTAATTAAATAAAGTGATTTATTTAATTAAAAGCTAGAAAAGGTTTAGATGAATTTAATTAAATAAATTGAGTAATTTATTTAATCAAATAGATGAAAATGAAGAAATTAATTAAATAGAATTTAATTAATAAGGGGAATGGGGTTAAAATAAATATTAAATATTTATTTAGGAAAGTGGTCAGATTTATACGTCTACAATATGCATCTTGTTCCATTGTCGGGCAGTAGTATCCAGTGCACAAGAGCTTCTTAACCAAAGTGAGGTTGCTTGAGTGTGCCCCATAGATACCTTCGTGTACCTCACATAGTACTCATTCAAACTCCTCTTTGTCTAAACACCTTAGGAGGGTTCCATCGAAGTGCCTTCAAAATATGGTATCTCCAAGGATAGTGTATTAGATAGATCGACAGATGAAGGTCTATTGTTGGGTTTTGATGAGGTGAGGGGGAATGGTATTGCCACAAAGATAGGCATAGGTTTCTTGATACCAAAGGGAATTGGGACCAACAAGGACACACACCATGTCAAACTCAGGGACATCATATGCTAGGACAAGAAGATGCTCAACCAAGAATCCACACTTATGACTATTTTTTGGCATCTTCAAGAGGGAATTGATAATAGACATATCATTTGCAACTCTATTGTTGGTCCTGGGAATTTGCTTGAACTGAATGGTAGTAAATTATTGTTTGAAGGTTTATACCATATGGTGATAAGGAAGCATCTTGTCATCTTTGGTTTAGTACTCATCGTTGACTTGCTTAATGACAAGTTGGGAGTCTCCATAGACTTGCAGGTCAGTGATCTTCCATTGGATAGCCAGGAGAAGTCCATTAATGAGAGCTTGAAACTTCGATAAATTATTTGTGCATGAGAAGGCTATCTTGTAGGACTTGGGTATACTATCTCCTTGAGGGGTGACCAATAGAATTCCTGCCCTTGATCCATGTTGTGTACAAGAGCCATCAAAGTACAACTGCCATTTAGTGGACTATGTAAGTGTCATGATAGAATCATTCAAAAAAATTGTAATGAGGGGATGATCTTCTTGTAGGGTAGCATCAACCAACTAATGAACTACTACTTTCCCTTTAATTGTTTTTCGGTCAACATACTCTATGTCAAACTCACTGAGTAGCATATCCCACTTAGTTGTACGTCTTGTGAGAGCAACTCTTGATAATAGGTACTTGAGGGGATCAATTTTTGTAATGAGCTTGGTCTTGTGATTGAGCATGTAGTGGCAAAGATTTTGAGTACTAAAAAACACTACAACACATGCTCATTCTATTGGAGTGTAATTGGGCTCATATCCAACATGAGTGTGACTGATGTAGTAGATTGCACGTTCTTTACCTTGATCATCAATTTGTGCAAGTAATGCCCCCAACCCCAAGGCCACTGAAGTCGCTAATATGTACAAAAGAAGTGGTTGTCCTGGAATAGGATGCATTAAGAATGGAGGGGATGACAGATACTCTTTAAGTTTGTTAAAATCTTTCTGGCACAAGTAATCCCATTGAAACTTGGTCCTTGCATAGGAGATAAACAAATGGATAACACTTATCTACAAGCTAGGTTATAAATTGACGAATGGATTGAAGCTTTCCCTGTAGACTACGAAGCTACATAAGTGTCTTAGGGGGAGGCATTTCCATGATTGCTTTGACTTTTGTTGAATCTACTTCAATTCCTCTGCAAGACAATGAATCCCGATAGTTATCTAGATGTGACCCCAAAGACACATTTCTAAGAGTTAAGTCATAGCTTGTACCGTTCTAGTCTCTCAAAGATTTTTCTTAAGACGGTGATGTGTTCTTCACTTGTCTTATATTTGCCTAGGAGTTCATCCACATAGTCTTTGATGATATCATGTAGGAGGTCATGGAAAATAATTGTCATTGCTCTTTGATAGGTGGCACCTACGTTCTTTAGTCCAAAGGGAATGACCCGATAGCAAAATGTTCCCCATGGAGTGGTAAAAATTATTTTATGTTGATCTTCTTTTGCAATTTTGATTTGGTTGTAACCAGAGAAACCGTCCATCAAATAAAGCATCTCATGTCGATTTTTAAGGTCAACAATCATGTCAATGTTTGGTAGGGGAAAATCATCCTTAGGACATGCTTTATGGAGATTCCTGAAGTCTGTACAAATGTGTATTCCCCCATTAGGATTGACAATAGGTACAATATTGGAGAACCACTTAGGATAATCAATGGGTCTGATGAAGCAAACATCGAGCATCTTCTATAATTCTTCTTTAACGAGTAAGGCAATTTGAGGGTGCATCTTGTGAAGTTTTTGTTTTACTGGCTTTGCATCTAGTTTGATAGCAAGGTTATGCACTACCAGCTCTAGTTCTAGGCCTAGCATGTCAGCGTGGGATGAAGAAAAGTTTATTTGCATCTTCTTGAGGAAGTTTATAGTATTCTACTTTTCCTGATTTGTGAGGGTCTTAGAAACAAGCACATTCTTTGGATTGTCCTCGGCTCCCATGTTAATGGTATCAGTCTCTTCAATAAGGAGTGATGATCTTTCTAGTAGTGGAGGAAACATGGTAGGCGGGTCAAGTCCCTCATCTTCTAATGCCTTATCCAGGTTTTCACTAGAAGATACACCCTTTATTTTTACTTTTTCCATGTCCAAGGGTGCCTCAGATAGGTTTTCAGCAGGGGACTTTTGATTTTTGTTTTTGTTTTCACTTTTGCAACTAAGGGAGTTGACCTAACTACCAAAGTATGCTTCCTTTTTGAGTTGAATTCCATTCATAGTGGTATGATTTTTAAGGTCTTGTGTGTTTAACAATGCCAAGAGAGCACAATCATTAGCACAGATGTCAAGAGTTGGTGGCCCTTGTTGGTCCCAATCAACGAGTTCTGGGTATACAAGTTGTAGGTCTAATGGGGTGGAAGGATTGACAATGGTAATAGTGTTTACGTAAGCATTTTAAAAAACATCATTGAGGTATTTGAAAGGCACTTCAGGGAATTCCTCTTCATCAGAGTCTTCAATGTTAGAGGGAGGGTTTGTCAAAGCACCAACGATGGTGAATTTAGGTACTAGAGAGTAACCCAAGACCCTTTTGTATTTGTATGACATTGGTGAGATGGGTGCTTTTTTGCCTTGTTCCATAGGTCCAAGACCATGTCCTTTATAATCCATCATGTCTACTATAGTTGATGCCTTAGGTCACATTTCCTTAGGAATGTTTGTTGGTGCTTCATTTTCCTCTCCGTAGAGCCAAGAGGTGACATTATTTTCAAGAATCTCTTCATCAAGCGGACCCCACAGCTGAAAGGTGGTCTTCATACATTGCATGATAGATTTCTTTTGAACCTTAATTTCCTTAGGCCTACCATAAGATTTTGGAGGAGGGAGATGTCCCACAATAGTGCATTTTGAAGGGTATATTGTCCACATTCATTGTCAACTATCTTGACCTTGATCTCAGGTTGGGTGGAGGTAGATGTGACATTGGAAGTGTCAAATGGCAGTGACGGAGTAGTTGCGTTGAGTGGAAAATGATAAGAATGTTTTCCTTCAAGGAGTTTGCAGTACAGAAAAAGTTGTGGATCAGTTGGGATAGTGATTCCTCTACCATTGTAAGGGAACTTAAGGCATTGATGGTAAGTGGATGAAACAACTTGGATTGAATGGATCCATGGATGACGAAGGAGGATATTATAGGGGAGATCAAGGTCTAGAACTTGACAAGTAGTTCCCACTATTGCAAGGGCCACTTGAATAGGTAATGTGATAGTACCTTTGGAAACCCTTTCTGCACCATCATATGCTTTTATTGTGATTTTACCAAATGTATCAACCAAGTCTTCAGAGATACCTAGTTGTTTGATCAATTTTTATGTACAAAGATTTACTCTAGATCCATTGTGTATAAGGACTCTCTTTATTTTGTGTTTATGCACAATGGCTTCGATGTGGAGGGGTTTATTATGTGAAGGATCAACAAATGGGGCATCTTTGGAGGTTAAGACTAGATGGTGTTGGGCAATGAGACTGATTATCAAGGCTTGCAATTGAGCAACATTAATGTTGTTTGGAACACAAGATTTCAGGAGGGCATATTCAAGGATATCTTTCTAGACAGGTGAGATCTTGAGAAGCTCAAGGATGGAGATCAATGCAAGCATCTTGTTGAGATGTTCAAGGATATTACAACGGTTGGTGGATGATGTGGGAGCTTGTGGAGGAGTAGGAGGAGCTCCTTAGATAGTTACTCTCCCTCATGGGGTGGTGACATTGTAATCATTCTAGGGAGATGATATGGAGGGTGAAGCACCCTGGATAATTGTCTTAGGTTTGTTGGATTGTTGGGTAGGAGGGGAAACCTAAATGGTTACCATGGGTGTGCGAGTTGTTGACGTGAGGTCAACTTCTTGGATAGTGATGGTGTTAACATGAATATCAACAAGTTTGATGAAGCCTACCAAGGAGTCAAATCTAGTGATGTTATTGGTGTAATCATACGAGACCTCATGAAATGATGAGCCTTTATCCTTACCATGCTTGGGGAAAGGGGTATTAATACATCTTAAGCTTATCATTTGAGTTACCAGGCTTATCAACCACAACCTTGATGTCACCCTTGCCAATCAGGTCCTGGATATAATTCTTAAGTTTCATACACTTTTGTGTATCATGGCCTTGGACATAATGGTATTCATAGTATTTGTTCTCATTGTACCATCTAGGTTTTTGTTGATTAGCCTCATACAGATGGGTCATCGGGAAGACAAAAACACTAGCCTTGAAAAGCTTTTGGAAGATGACCTCTATTGGCTCAACAAGCGGGGTGTGCTTGAGATGGGGTTGGTTGTTGGGATGGGAGGATCAACTAGGAATGGAGATGTTGTTGCAGGCTTTTTGCAAATCAAATTGGTTGCTGGGTAGATTATTGGTGGTGGTAGGCTTGGTTGGGATAGTCATAGTCTTGACACCCTTGGCATCAGTGACTCCATCATAGATGACATTCTTATTTTTGGACCAAAACCTAGGCTTGTCATTTGACAAGGAGGACCCTTGGAAATATTTTCGATAAGGCTTTAGGACATCTTTCTCTAGGAGACCTCTTTCTAATGCTAGCCCCTTTTTAGTGATTTGCTCAAAGGTTTCAAGACATTGACAACTTGGAGGGTAAGACATCTCAAGGACGAGGTTGTATTGAAACAGCTCAATCTCATATGATTCAGGTATGTCCCATTGGAATTTCCTAATAAGATGTCACCACCTTTGCAAAAAGTTGGTGAAGGTCTCTCGAGTCCTTTGCTTTGTGTTGCATAGGTCTATCATAGAGGCATCGTTCTCAATGTTGTATTCATAATGGGACACAAACTTCTCTACCAGATTAGGGAATGACTTGATGGAACCATGAGATAAGGTCAAGAACCAAGCAAGGGAAGATGCACTAAGACTCTTGGGAAAAAGTCGGTGCAAGTAGACATCACTGCAAGAGACCTCTTGGCAGGCTATATAAAATTCTTGTACATGTTCTTTAGGGTCACCTTTGCCTTTGTACTTGTCAAATTTAGGCATTTCAAAACCAGGAGGGTATGGAGCCACTAAGATGGAGGGGTCATAAGGACATGGACAAATTTCCTCAAAGGTGTATAATTTCCCAGCTTCGTCCTTTAGATTCTTAATAAGATCCTTCTTGTCCTAAATTTCCCTCATAAGGTCAGGTGATTGATTTTGAACATTAGGGATATATTGACCTAAATTGGACCCGAGGATATGTGTAGACACAGTCGGTATATCACCACCAATATATTGATTGGAGGGGACGGGGGCTTGAGAAGTGACTAGGGGACGCGAAGTGAGAATAGTGTTGATGGGTGGCAAGCTAGCATTGACATAGTTGGTGGAATTGTGGAGAGGTGTAGATGATCTAGGAGGTTGAGAGACAATAAGATTAGAAGTGCTAGTAGGTCTAGAAGTTGCATGAGGCAGATGGAGAATGGAACTAAG
This sequence comes from Cryptomeria japonica, assembly GCF_030272615.1. Lineage (NCBI taxonomy): Eukaryota > Viridiplantae > Streptophyta > Pinopsida > Cupressales > Cupressaceae > Cryptomeria > Cryptomeria japonica. The sequence goes on from NC_081412.1 coordinate 487,557,865, forward strand.
AAGGGATCGGTTAGCGAGGTCACCTACCATAGGCATATCAAGGATGCATTGATCAAAGTCAGGTGGCAATTGTGCCCCCTATTTAATAAGTTCAACCAGGAACCCACTCAGATAAAATTTAAAAAACTTTTCTAATATTTCCTGGTTGTGTGGATCTTCCACAAAGGTTTTCAACTATGGAGACTGTTTGAGTTGGTCAACATAATCTGGGTCTAGGTGGGCATCATGATCGACATAGAGATTATGATTAGGTAACTCACTGCTTTGAGTTGCCATATTTTCTTTGTGAGAGCAAGTCAAGACCATGCATGGGTAACCTCAAAATGACAAGAATGGTGGAATAAGTTTGAATTGGATGAATGTGAATAGGTCAAGAAAAGTGACGAGACAATACTAGAAGAGGACAAGGACTTAGCAAGTTCAAATGGTATTCGAAATTGATTTTGGATTGGATTTGATTGGATGGCCCTTGGATTAGGACAAGATTGATTTTGATTAAGATGACACCTTAGTCCTTGGATTAGAACCTAGATGAGGTGTAGGGATCAATGATGTGGGCCACAAAGCAAGGTAACAACCAAGATATGATAAACTCAAACCTTTCAATTAGGATTTGATCAACCCTTCTTCTACTTAGGATAGAATAAGTTCCTAAGCCAAAATTAGGCAAAGGATTAGGGTTTGCATCAACCCAAATGATTAATATCGAATGAGAAAAGTACTTGAGATAGATTCTTTCTCAAGCAAAAGGCTAATTGGGGATTGGCAAATGATGAAGTTAGACTTTGTGAAGTGTTGACCTTAGACTGGGAGATTGATGATGGATTGATTGATTTGGATTAAGGCGTTGATTAAATTGATGTGCTAAGTCCTCACAAGTGAAATGAAAATGATGATGGATGAATGAGGGTTGGTAAGTGAGTTGCTAGAGGAAAGAGGCGACAAGTGACAGATTATGGGTAGGTGATTGGTGGATTAGGAAGGTGAGACAACGAGATACAACAATTTTCGTTGATGTGTTGAGATAAGCCTAACCTTTGATTTCATGCTATTGTTCTTAGAGGTTCTAGTGCAAAATCATGGAAAAAATCATGATACTTGTGAAGGAATATTCGATGTTCTAATAGGAGTTCACAATTTTTGTACAAAAAGCTTTGACACTCTAAGATTTTTTTGGGACTTAGCTCCTTCTTCTTGACTCGATGATACAATGACTTCTTGAGATGCTTTGGTTTATGTTGCATGAATGAAAATTGAATGAGAGTTTAGTTTAGGCGGAGACATTGAAACAGGAATGGAGAGATAAAAGTTCAGGCAGAGATGATGATCCATAGTGAAGTGCATATGGCAAAATTCAAGCAAAGACGTTAAAACTCAAGTTTGACAGTAACGAAGTGAAATTTGATGGATTTTGGTCAAATGTTTGGTCAAATTTGAAATTTTTTGGACTTGTTTGACTTGGCAAGAGATATGAAGCAGTGAATACACGTTGGCCAAGGTGACACTTAAAACAAGCGTGAAAATGAGGGCCTAGATTAGCCTGATGTGACAAAAAATGTTGGTTTGCAATATAGAAAACATGCAAAAAACGCACAATCTAGGATGGGAAGTGGATTCTACTTGTTGAATCCCCACTTGGATTTCTCCATATATTCAAATGAAGCGGATGGATAGAAATTTGATAGCATTGGCTCCCCCACCACAACACTCACTTCTTGGGCATACTAAAATCTCATACCTTGAAGATCCAAAGATCTTATGAACCAGGGGACATCCATCTCTACTTCAAGTAGTATGATGTGGGGCAACTTATGAGGTTCGACCTCCTGCACCAACAAGCAAATAGGATTTTGGATACTATAACAAGGTGTCTAGTAATGTTCCTGAGGGATCCCAGTCCAATAATGAATCCACGAATCAAAGCACTTAAGACTCTAATTGAGCTTATCGGTGCAGAGAAGGTCTCCACATAGTCAAATTCACTCAACACATCGATTGTTTGACCAACATATTTGTATAGCGCGCTCAAAAAACACCACTTGAGACCTGCTAGGAGAGATGATATCCCCAATGTGCCTCAATTTTGAAACACTCCCTTGGGGTGATGAGGCCCCCAAGAGGTAATTCTCTACTCAAAAAGAAAAATTGGGTGTTGTTCATCATCTTTCTCTTTCACCCAAGGTCCATGAAAGCGAGGGGAGAGGATACTTGGTGTAACGGTGGGCCCACCCTACAGATAAGTAAGTACACCAAACACGAAAAAACAATCATGTTTTTTTAAGCACCAAAATGAAATGTGTTATCTAATCTAAGACAAAAATAAACTAGTATCAAAATGATGTTCTCTTCGACACACATTTTGCAACAAATAGTTAGTCGTCTGGATTTTGATCTTTGACAAGCAAAAATGTTGCAAAAACACAAGAGATTAGCAAAAATAAAGAATAACAACACTTACAATAGAGACGCCGAAGTGCAGGTGTAGACGTTAAAACGTCTATGCAGATGTCGATTGAGGTTCTGCACAAAGATAGTTCAAAAAAGCAAAATTTTGAAAATAGAAAGAAGCGAGAAAACTACAGGGTGGAGACGCTAATCTATTGGCATAGACGTCAATGCGTGCTCTATAGAAAATCAGTTAGTAAAAAATCTCAAAAATTATAGAGATTTGAATAAAAATAAAAAATGTTGATTTGTAAAGATAAAAACTAAAAAAAGGATGTATATTTTTGTTTTTTAGCGCTATATGAATTTTTTTTGTTCTTTAAGAATTATTTTATCTAAAAATAAAAGTACTGCGTAGAAAGTTAGTTCAGATGGAGACGTCGATTTAAACCCGTAGAGATGTCAAAACCGTAACGCAGATGTCAATCTATAGATGAAGATGTCGATCTACAGTCCCTACAAAAACATAGTCAGCTGAGTAATACAGTTGAGTGGAGACGTCGATTTTGGAGCACAAATGTCGATGCCCTCCAAATGTCGATGGGCAGGCATAAACGATGATCCAAGACGAAGACGTTGATCCGTGACCTACAAAAAAAATTCACAAAAACTTGCAAAAATGTCAAATAAAAGGGACTTGGGGTCCCACCAGGCGTGCCAAAATGAAAAGAGAAAAAACCAAGTTAGAGGTTAGTTGCACAAACCAAATAAAATATAATAAAGCATTCAAATAAGCAAACAACCTTTTATACCTTGCCTTCTCTTCTTCCTCTGATTGAGCTTGAAGTGGAAGTGCACCCAAATGCTCCACTTGATTTGCTACTATGATGGTGGATTGTGAATCGCTCTCCACTACACAACAAAAGGGATTAGGATTATGAGTATGGATTGGCTTAGATGGGGCAAGATCTTGGCATTATGATGGTGTAATGGATGATTTTTAAGCTCAAATGGACATCATAAACTTACTCAAAATATGGATGATTTGTGAGGAGAGGAGACTCCAATTTATAGATTGGAGGGGCCCAAAATGGATGACCAGGATTGAAGTGGAATGGAGGGTTATGATTGAAAGAAGGTGTGAGAGGATTGAGAGGACAAACTGGGAGATCCAAGAGATTTGTCATTAAGACATTTCTTCCCTCCACACTTCTCAATTACATGGGAAGAGTTCCCTAAGTACCTTAGGAAGGGAAGAAGGAATATAAAATTCCTTAGGAAGGGACAAGAGGAATTACAAATTCCAAGATAAGGGAATGGACCAAAGTTGGTACATTCAAGGTTTGAAAGGTGGGATGGAAAAACTATTTATGGCAAGGAGTTGAACCATCCCTAATTAAAGTGATTAGGGATGTGCAAATGATTAGAAGGATTTATTAGGTGGGATAATGAGGGGTTAGGAGTGCAAGTGGCAAGGTTAGGATGATGGGACATGAGGAGAGAGAATGAGTGGGGGAATATTAAATTGGAGGAAATGATAAGCGTGATTAGAGTAGATTAATTAGGCTAGGTGATAGGATTAAGGAGGGTGATTTGTAGGAATCAAGGGATTAGTTAATTAATTGAAATTAATTAACTAATTAGGGTTTAGAAGAAATAATGAAGGTAAATAATTTTAAAAGAATAAGGGATAATTAATTAAATATGATTTAATCAATTTGAAGAGGAAGAGGACTGACATAATTAATTTAATTAATTATACGGAAAATGCTAAATTAATTAAATATTCATTTAATTAATTTTAGGCATTTAAATATACAACTCAGGGATCACTTGTATCCTACATCCTCAACCACACCAATGACAACAACAATGCCCATACTCCATTATCACTGTCTTCAATTGAAAATATTAAATAAAGCTATAGTTTAATATTTCAATGCCAACCTAACATTACTAGAAGCACTACAACATGCACATGCACTTTACATAGCATGTATCTTGAATTCAATGACTTGGAATTAAAAAGAATAATTTAAATAGTATTTGAACAACTATAGCAAGCTAAACTAGTTGATCACCAAAACTTAATAATAGTGTACATTGAGTTATGTGTTGTAAGATAAGTTTTAGATCAAGATTTTTTTTTAATTTTTTTTTGGTCGATAATTTTTGATCTTTTATTAATATATAAGGAAATAGGGTTTGCATTACATATACTTGGGTTGTTGATCTTCCAAAAAGGCCCATAACCTCAATTACAAACTACTGCTAACTAATTTTTTACAAAATTACATCGACAAACTTCATGTAGCAAACTTTCTACAGACTACTAACCCCTTCAAGGGGATATGACATCATCAACAGACATTATCCCGACTATTTTTAGCAGAATAATAGACCATCAGACAAAAACATTCACTACAAAATTGGTTTCCAATGGGTTTTACAAGCAAGAAAAATCAACCCGAAAAGGCCCAGATATTACTTCTAAGACCACACAGATTCAAAATTGCTGCTTTCTGAAGATTGCATGTCTACTATTCAAAGTCAAGCAACCGAAATCAGAACACCAGACTCCATCGGTGGATATGTCACCCCCGAACTGGTCGACATCTGGCACTGCGCCTCCTCCTAGGAAAGGTAGTCAGAACCCAAGGCCTTCAACTCCCACCAGTCACTTGATAATCCCTTATTGCCGCCTTGAAAGAGTTCCATTCTGCATAAATATGCTTCAAATAGAGTCGTTGGTTGACCATATTGGGCCAACGCACAAAAGGGACAAAACCTAGCTCATCCACCACTTTCTGGCTTTCAAAACACTCTCCATAATCAAACCCATATCCCGAATAAGCCCATTCTAGGATAGAATCAATACCAACTATCAAATCTTGCTCAAACAGGGAATTCATAACCCAATGAATTTCACCTTCTTCATTTCCTAACTCAAGACACCACGCCACCATCGCTGCAATGTCTACATTCAATTTTCATCGATGGGTTGCATGTTGAAAGAAGTAACCAAGCATCCTCTGCGCTGCATTCACCACGACATCAGATGGGTATTTGAGGAGAAGCTTGAGCCTGGGATTTTCCACCGGCCCATAGAGAGCCTTTTGCTGCTTTCGCATTTTGAAAGTGAAGGTGGCCTCCATATTTCAAAACCAACTTGCACTTGCACATAAACACATAAACAAAACAAAACAGGAATTTGATGAATGTCTTCCATCTTAGCTTATGTAAAAAGAAGGCCAACTCGTGTGAACTGTCGCTCACACAAAAACTCTGAGCACCAGGTTATAAATGCTCTTTGCTTAAGCCATCAAATCACCTCCTTTGTGCAGATTATAATTAAACTCATTGAGGTTACTTGAATGTTCGAAGTCCAATATCATCAACTTACTTCACCACTGCCACTAGCATCATTAAAGGTACCTATCCGCATTTCACCCGCATTTACAAAGGTTAATGCCCATTTTGACAAAGTGTATGCCACTTGATTTCCTTCTCTTCTGAAATGAGTGATTTTAAAATCTTTGAATCCATTCAATTCATCAGTTAAATTTTGTCGCCTTTTCCACTTAACATATCCTCTCACTCCCCATCCTTCACACCACCATTCCTCATGATGAGAATTTGACCTCTTGGGTTACAAACATATATATTAGGTCATCATTATTTTTCATGATTAATCCAAAGATAATTCAACATCAAAATCTTCAAATCTTATTTCTTCCACTTGATTAAAAGACAATGCCCACTTAGATAATTTATCAGCAACCTTATTACCTTCCCTCCTAACATGATTGACCACAACACCTTCAAATGAATTCAATTCCTCTAATATTAAGGATAAGTAGTTTTGCAGATGTCAAGCCTCAATTTCTCCATTTTTGATAGCTTGGATTATGATCAACGAATCTCCCTCCAAATGTAATTTTCTAACTCCATGGCCCCGAGCACATCGAATTGCAAGCAATGTTGCGAACGCTTCTGCTTTATTATTAGTCCCCTTCCTAATTCGTTGAGCCCCTAATTTCACCATGTCGCCATAGTGGTCTCTTAGCACCACACCCACACCAAATAACCCCATATTGTATTGAGCAGCTCCATCAAAATTTGCTTTGATCCATCCCTTTTGAGGTGGAGACCACTCTATGGATGAATCCCCCTTATTATTCTAAGCCCCATGTCTTATTTTGATATTTGGCCATAATTTTTTGAATCCTCTTGTCCTCGAGAGTGAATGGGGCATTCATGGATTCCATCTGGGATGCTATTGCCCCTAAAGCCTCTTCGATTGCCTGATTTATTCTGCTCACAAGCATCCTCTCATCTTCTTTCTTATCTTGAAAAATCCTCTGGTTTCTTTCCTTCCAAATTTCTTATATCACTAGGGATGGGCTCATGTTCCATATGCTTGAAAGAGTAGACCTCCTATTTTGCCTTGGCCAACTTTCAAAAACTTCTATAAGGGATTATTGTAAAGGGCCATGCCAATTTAACATTCCCTTTACACTTAACCAATAGCTTTGTGCTACTTTACATTGTAATAATTGATTATCAAGATGTTCTTTTGCTTCCCCACACATTACACACTTTGTGGGCCCTACAAACCCCAATCGCTTCCTTCTTTCACCAGTAAGGATCCTCCCTTTAATAACCAACCATGCAAACACTCTTGCTTTGGGGAGGAAATGTTTGTGCTAGAGAAAATCATACATTTTTGTGCGGTCCTCCACCTTTCCTTCCAGGATCTGATAACCTAATTTTACTGAGTATTTACCATCCTTGGATCCACACCAAACCACTTTGTCCTGCTCCTTTGTGACAAAAATCTTTCTCTGATCTAAAATATGTTTTAATAGAATTTGTTGTGCCTCTGTAAGACCCGTGGCCGACAAGTCTTTCCAAATCCATTCCTCCCCCATAGCACCATATTTGACCTCCATATAATGTCTGACCCGGTCACCCCAAATTCTGCATAACTGTGTCTTTATATCTGAGAGGTCAACCATATCTTTTATTGCAGGATAGGCTACCCAAGAATCATCCCAAAACTTAGCTAGTCTTCCATTCCCTATATGTCATGTTAGATGATCTGTTAGGACTTTACTACAACTCACTATGAAATTACATATTGCAGAACCTTTTGGCGGATTCTGATCGTGAATATTTTGTGGTCTTTCATAGACTCCAAATATTTAGCCCTCATAACTTTAACCCATAGCTAGTTCGGAGTAGCATAAATGCTCCAGGTTAGTTTTTCTCTGAGAGCTTCATTCATAATTTTCCAGTTCCTAAGGCCTACACCCCCATTCACCTTCGAGCTACAAACTTTCTCCCAAGCCAATAACGAGATTTTATCCTACTCATTTGCTCTATTCCAGAAAAATTTCCTCATTTTCTGTTTGATCACATTTATGATTTTACTAGGAATCTTGAGGCACATCATAGAGAAAATTGGGATTGTCGAGACAACCGTTCTAAGAATTAATATTCTACCTGCCAAGGTCAAACATTTACTCTTCCACCCCTCTAGTCTGCTGAAGCATCTCTCCACCAGATTTTTCCATAGGGCTGATTTGTTTGCTCCTCCAAAGAGAGGGATGCCGAGGAACTTCTTTGGTAGTTTTCTCAGTTTCATGCCAAGTATTCTACTAATTTCCCTTTGTATGGAGGGTTCTATATTGAAAAAAAAGATCTCTGATCTAGTCCAATTCACTCTCTGTCCCGACACATGCACATACTTATCAATGATTTGTTTTATTATTCTAGCCTCCCTTGTCGATGCCTCTCTGGCCAAGAATGTGTCATCTACAAATTGAAGATGGGATAGTGGTTCCACCCTTTATGCAATCTTCACTCCCTTCCATCGGCCTTCCCTACACTCTTTGGAGATTAGTCTCCCCAATACCTTCGCCATAATTATGAATAAAAAAGGGGATAAGGGATCCCCTTGTCATATCCCTTTGTTTGAGGGGAAGAAACCTTGTGGGCTCCCATTTATGAGGACATAAAAATATGGGGAACTAATGTAGCTATCCACCCAAGCTATCCAAAGTGGACCAAAGCCAAATTTAGCTAAGACTTTTAAAAGGAAGTCTCTATTAAACTTCATCATAAGCTTTTTTGACATCCACTTTAATCATCATTTTTTCCCATTTTGAAAGATGGATTGAGTGAATTGCCTCATGTGCTTGGATGATTCCTTCATAAATGGATCTTCTAGTTGCAAACCCACTCTGTTTCGGTGAAATAACCTCCTCCAACACTCGTTTTAGTCTATTTTCTATCACCTTTGAGATCAATTTATAGATTGTATTACAAAGGGATATAGGCCTTAAATCATTAAAAGTAGAGATATTCTCCTTCTTTGGAATTAGAGCTATAAATGTGCTATTAAAATCCCTAAGGACAAATCCACTCCTTCTTGATTCCTCCACTACTTCCCAAATATCCCTAGCCAAGATATCCCAATTTTTTTGAAAGAACAATGCAGGAAAGCCATCCGAACTTGGAGCTTTGTCAAAGTCCATTCCAAAAATCATTGATCTCACTTCCTCCATAGATACTGATCTCATTAACATCCTGGTGTGCTCTTGCTTCACACATACATGGATAATATCCATAATAGTTTGTAAATCCTTATCTATTATCTGTTATCCATTAAAGGACCTAGAAAAACAACTAATGGCCTCCCTGTTAATAGCTTTCTGATCTATTATGAGTTCACCTTCCATATTCTTGATTAAAAAGATCTTATTTTGCATTATCCTCACCTTTACTGATGTGTGAAATTTTTTTGTGTTTTTGTCGCCTTCCTTCAACCAAGATTCTCGTGATTTTTGTCTCCAAAAAGATTCCTCTCTTGCTAAAATTTCAGAAAATGCCTTGTTAAGCTCCTTCTCTTTATTAAAAGTTTCTTCGTCCATGCCTTGTAGAATGACTTGTTCATGGAGTTGTTTCAGCTCTTCTTCTAACTTCAATTTCTCATTAAAAATGTTCTTAAAGATCTCTCTATTCCATTTATTCAGTTGTTCTTTAACAAATTGAAGTTTTTTAAAGAAAGTGAAAGCTTTATTACTTGTCTTTTCTGGAATATGCTTCCACCACACCTCCATCAGAGATTTGAGATTACTGTCCCTAAGCCACATTGCTTCAAATTTGAAAGGACATCTGTCAGGAGCTTTCTCATCTTGTATTCGTAGTAATATGGGGTAATGATCTGACCTTGTAAAAGGGAGAATTTTTGCAATGCTTGTCCAGAGGCTTATCGACCAATCACCAGCTATGAAGAACCTATCTAGTCTTTCAGCTATGTTTAAAAATCCACTTCTTCTATTAGTCCATCCATACTCACTAATCTTGAAAGGAATCTCAATTAAACCAGGTTCTGTAATAAAGGAATTGAAGTCTCTATTACTCTGTCAATTCCATCCTACTCCCCCCATTTTATCTGAAGGTCTTACTAATGCATTAAAGTCACCACCTAATATGAAAATATTTTCATTGTCTAGTTTAAGACACTCAAATAAATCAATCCACAACTGTCTTCTTAAAATAGTGATGTTTGGACCATAAACATTGATCATGTTGCAGTGTCATAAATTGTACACCCTTGCTAGGGTGGTACAATTTCACACTTAGTTTAGCACCCGCCTTAGTGTGTTTGCATCTTGCATTATTATTTCCCTTTAAGCATTTAATTAATTAATTAAATTAAATCTAAAGTCACATTTCATCACTTCATACATTATAAAATTGGGCCCTTTACCCTAAGTGTGCCCCTTTTTATTTTATTCCTCGAATAAATCATTTAATCATAAACCCTAATTATGTCCTATTTTGAACTTTAAGACCCGATTTAGCATATCAAAACACCTCGAAATCAGCTATAACTTTCAGATTTTCTCTAATATCATCATATCTAACGACCCCAAAAATTTGATGAAAAGTTGGTCGGACCATGTGCGTTCCTGCAATGGTCCTCGAATTTTTTCTCGAAATTTTGGGAGCACAATTCTATGATATTATAATGCTTAACCCCAAAATATTGGTGAAAAATTTAATTCCTAGGTTGGCCTAAAGGCGAAATTAAGTCAAAATTAAGATATAGGGTTTCATACATAAGATCTCTCTTTCTTCATTTGAAGGGAACTAAGAATTAAGATCGATCTAATCTAAGGGAGTTTTCAGCAAAGCAAGCATAAGGAGCCTTCTATGCAGTGAAAGAGAAGCCTATGCGGAGTCTTCAACAACATTCATCAAGCATTTGTCAATCATTTATCATCAATTAGGAGCCTTGGATACATTGAAGAGTAATAGGAGATCTAGTGGCAATATCTCTCCCTTTGGGATTGGTATGATCTCATGTTATTTTCATGTATTTGTATGAGCTTCTTTACATCAATTTGCATATTTACATTCATGCTTTAGATCATTTAGCATATTTGGTTTGAAGCATTGTTATTTACATTCACATTTACATTGAGGATTTACTCTCATGCGTAGGGTAGCTCTAGTTTCTTTCATTTTAGGATCTTGCATATACACAAGGTTCTAGCACACACATTTTTAGTACATTATTGACTATTTGTGGAGGTGGAAATCACCAACATAGGGGTTTGACTAAGGCAAAACCCTATATAGCCACCCAAACCCTATCTTTTCAGTTGTAGGTACAGAAACAGGTACCCAGAAGTAGTTTCAGATCTGGAAAAGGCATCAACACCACCCAGAAGTCTCAAAAGTGCAGAAAATTGTCAAGGATAGGGGCGTGGAACCCTGGTCCATCCACTTTGCAGTGAAATTTGACAGGTTGCAAACTTAGGACCTCGAGTTTGCAGTGTCTCAGTTGCAGCCTCCTGTTTGCAAAAATAGGACAGTGGCGTGGCACCCTGGTCCAGGTCAGTTTTGTTTAATTTGCAGCATCAAGTACACATCTAGAATCCTCTTCCTTTCATGCTTTCAGTATCTTAGTTTTAGATTTGCAAGTTTGTTCAATTTCAAGTTCATTTATGCTTCATTCTTTATCTCCTACGCTAGTTGATCAATCAAACCCTAGTTATTCTCATCATTTGTAACAAGAGGAATATAAACCCTAAGAGGTAATCCTTGGCTCTCTCTTTCTCACAAGAAGTAGCCAAAGTGATCTATCTCCCTAGGCTCTTTCGTATTCCCAATGTGTTGGCAAACTTAGGATTAGGTCCTAGTCACCCGATCTCGCTTTTCTCGCCACCACACATGTAAATATGCATATGCAGTTGCTTTGAATAGACTCTCACCCATTTCCACCATTTTCCTTGTCTCGTGATTGTAGCATCCACCAAAGAGTCATTCCACATAATAGCTAGACCACCCGAAGCTCCCTGAGCTTCCACCAAACTATATTTCCACTTTTTGAACCTTCTGTGAAATGTTTCAAAATCCTCTATCTTAACTTTGGTTTCCTGCAAACAAACTAGATTCGGTTTGAACTGATCAAGGAATCTCTTGATCAGTTGAATCTTGTCAGGTGCATTGCAGCCCCTGACATTCCATGATAGGGTCCTCATTGCCTCTGGGAAGAGACAACATCCCTTCCTGATCTCAGTCTGAGTTTACTTTGGCCAGCAACACTTCCTGCAATTTCCAATTTAACTCTGTTGGATTTAGGCCCTCTTTTCTTCTTTCCCCCAACTTTCACCTTGAGGTTTTGAGCTGATGTCATTTTTAGTGACCTCTTTTCCTGTTCCCCTCCATGAGTAAGAAGGCCTAGCTCATCCTCCCCTTCCAGAGCGTCAGAAGAATCTCCCTCTGAGTCAAAAGAAATCAAGTTCCCTCCACTATCTTTGACTCCTTCTAAAGAGTTCTCTAGATTCCTTATTGGTGAGATTTGGATGTCTTTGGACACTGTCTCTTCCAGGTCCGAATCATTATGAATTGCTTGAAACACTTCCCTCCTATCTTGGATTTGTAAATGAAGTTGATCTTGTCTTATAAATCCCCTGTCCATAAATTTTGCTCGAGTCTCTTGGACTATTGTCTCCTCCTCATCATCTTTATAGTTGTCATGTATCTCATTCAATTTATAGTCGTCGACAGGTTTTAGTTGATCAACCTCTTGGTTGTTCCCCTCCTCCTAGTTTTTAATCAATTCACTCTTTCCCTCTTCAGCTACCCAAGGGTTCTCATCTATAATCCTTTCCCAACTCTGCCTTTGATAATCATTCTTTTGATGGTCATTATCCCAGTTCAACGTCTCTTCTCTGTAGACATCTGTAAATGTCTCTAATTCCATCCTAGAGGATTCTAACTCAAAGATTTCATCAATGATCCCTTTCATCATACCAAACTTTGGGACTATGTCGTGCTCTAGTGTGCACCCTCGTTTGTGGTTATGAAGCACCTCCTAGTCCAAATCTTCCCATTGATGTTCCCACCTATTAGATTCTAACAGTCTTATGATCTCCTCTGCCAAAATATCTTGTTCTTTGAGTTTCCCTTTATCCCCTTTCTTGCAGTCCCCTTTTGGGTGGGCAAATGATTTGCAATCTGGACATGACTCCTTTTCTTTTAAAACCATCGTTTGTTTCCAGACACCCGACCCCGATTTGATTTCTAATGTGTCTGGTAGATTGTGGATCAGATTCCATTCTATGCAAATCCTCGAAAGCATGTTGTAATTCGATGAGTCAATGAATTATTTTGCTTTCCTAAACTCCCTTAGGCTCTCACCTATTCTCCTTAGGGTTTCTATATCCTTATATTCTTGGGGCAACCCTGGTAATTTTAGCCATATTGGAACCCTACTGAGATTCTCTTCCTTTGGGTTAAAATTTGGTTTCCATTTGATAATATTAAATCCTTTCCCATCCATGAAGAAAGGATCATTTTCCAAAATCCGTTTATGTCCTAGGCAGAAGGGCATATAACTAGAAAGAAGCCATTTTCTATTGTTTTGAGTTCCACCCCCTCACCCCAGATCGAACAACATCATGCTCGAATCTTGGAGAAAGCCAACCATGTTCCCCCCCATTTAAGAAATAGAGCATGTTTATTAAGAAATCTTATGCTTTCGCTCCATTCCTCATTGGAAATTTCTAGGTTCATGACTCTACTGTAGACTGAGTTCGGGCTCACCTCTAGAACTTTTGTAGCTTCCGCTGAGGGTTTTGCTCTCCAGAATTTCTCCTGCACCATTTTAAAACCAATCTATTGTCTGTTATTTAAAGCTACGTAGCCATCGAACCTCGCCTTTCTCCAATCCCTAAAATTATTTGTGGTTGCTCCATCTGAGGACCTTCTTTGTTTAGGATTCTCCAGACCCTTCCATGGCCATGTCTGCCTTCTGTAGCTTGGTCGATCATTCCTTTGATTTCCCCAGTTCCAGTATCTATTCATAGGCCATTTCAAATTCAAACCTCCTCTATAGCATAGCCCTTCATGTCTTCTGAACCCTTGCCAGTCGCTCCTATCTGCCATGACCGTTAACCACTTCTACTCATTTGATTAATATTGCTTTATACCTTAGTGTTGATTAATAAAAAAATAATAATTAAGATTACATTTTCTATATATAATTGTCAACCACAAAATTTTAACAAAAAATTAAAACAAGACACATTTCTTAATATAAAAAATATTTTAAAATAAATTTAAATAAATATGCAATAAACTATTCAAAATAATAATTAATAAATAAACCCATCAATTTCAAAGATTAGATGTGACAAATATGTAATTATGGATCTAAAAAATCTTGAAGATCTCGTGAATAAAGAGATGATGTGATAGTGAGAAGTAAAGAATTAAATCTCAAAAAAGATCTTAAAAATGATAACATTAAGTACCACACCAGCTCCAGGTTAGGATATACAAATTTTCGGGTCCCTTCCCCTAGGAATTCAAGACAAGGTCTGTTGAATTATCATTGCTTGTCCTGATTCCCATCACAGCATATATCGAAAATCACTCAATTCAATTCAATAACAAAAGGACAAAGTCCTCTCCATCGGACCGTTAGCTTGGGATGAATTCGCATTAAAATCTGTTCTAAACTGGGCAGCAAGAATGCTGGTTTTGGGAATGAGCGTAATAGGAAAAGGGGTTTCAGGCTACCAAAGCAGTGGATGATACATATCAGATGGAGTGTGTAAGCAAAACAATATTTACTGAAGTTCTTCAAGTCTTGCTCTCCCTCATCTTCCTTCTGCAAGCTCTGATAAAATTGATAACAAGAAAGTTAGAGAGGCGCTGTCCTTGCCACAGGCATTTTGAAGAAGAGCTAGAGAAGGAGAGGAATGCTTCAGCCATTGCAGTAGAGCAGGCCATGGCCATGATTTCTCGTCTTCAGAAGGAGAAGGCCTCCCTTGAGATGGATGCACGCCTGTTCCGCAGAACTGCAGAGCAGAGGCAACTTTATGATCTTCAGACGATTAATTTTCTCAAGGAGGTTGTGCTCAAGCTTGAGATGGAAAGATATGCTCCTCAACGACAGATTGCTTTTACTTTTCCTTCTACTCAGGTTGAAGACCATATTTTAATGCCCAAGGTAAGCCCTTCAAAAAGTAACTAGCAGAGGATGGGATCTTGCGAGATTTCAATTCTGTTTAGAGAATAGTTTGTGATAAAATTTGCATTAACCCATTTTCAAAGTTTTCTGTCAAATTCTTTTCATTACGTTGATCATAATGAGAACGTTTTGTCAATTTTTTTTGGATTGACCAATGTTTTCAACGCATATCAGGTCTTATCACAATGCTAAAAAAGTTACAGGTTGTTAAGGCATGGAGTCGTCGTGAGATTGTAATTTTGTTTATGAAATCTGAATAAATTTGTTGTAGGTTTCTGTAAGTAAAATAAGGTGACCTATGTTTGTGGGTTCTATTGCATTTTATAATGGGTACTTTTTTTTCTCTGGGATTTACCAATAGGTAGTGGGATTGATCTATTCACGTACCAGAATCCAGATTTAATCTTTATGCCTGGCTTGGTGCATTATTGCTAATGACAGTGGGTGTTACCACTTGTTTTCCAGACCTAGATGATGCGATTTGTGAATTGGATTTAATAATTGTAGGTTACTGCCATTGCTTTAGAAAATAAAACAATCGATGGAAATTCTGTACCCTCAATTATCTCATCACACATCAAAAGTGAGGCCCACAAATTTAATTAAAGCAATATTACTGCTAGAGTGTGTTTTGGTAATTGAGTTACCTAGGCTTATATATGGGGACTCCATTTCCGTTGTTTTCATCTTGATTCTTTATGGACGTTCGGTGGATATGCGATTTCAGGAAATGTAGGTTAAGCATGATTGAGAGTTCGAGCAAACAATAGTGATTTGAAGTATTCAAGTTTCAACCTGCAGAGTGCTGGTGTGGCGCATTTATAACATATTTGAGTGCTACTATCAGTGCTAGTTTTGTAGCCCACATATTTCTATGTTATGTAGTTAACAGTAGCAAGTATCATTTAGTAGCACAATTGGCCCTAAATAACAAAAGAACATGTTAGGAACCCTGACAGAATATACATTATCAAAAGGTCAAGAGATCCTCACTCAACACAGAGATCAGTAAGCAATGTTAATACCAGAGAGAGGCATGATGCTAGTAAGTTGGACCAACATAATTTTTGAAGTATTGGATCTAATTCTTTATTCATACAGAGTGCGGGTTGGCATACTTTTATTTATGCAACTGGAATTACTGTGAAGTTTGTAGTCTTTGAATGTATGTATTATGAAACAGAACTTTGTACGGTAATAAATCTTATTGCAATGTTATGTTGACTTAAGTCATTTTTGGTTTAGTAGCACATTGACACTACTTTTCGGAACATAATGAGAAGGGACTTTGTACCATAATACATCATGTTCCAAACTTGAAAGGTACACCCTTAACACTAAAAACAATTAAACAATGTTAGTAGCCCCAAAGGTCTGATACGCATTGATGTGTAAGACTCATTCTTTTGCCTGCAGAGTTCTGATATTGTGCATTTTTTATTTTTGGACACAAGTGGGCATTGCTACTGATTTTATTTACCCTTAATTTCTTTGATTTGGAGATGAATTTCATAATTTTAGTTTAATAGAATACAGGTACTAGTTCAAAAAGTAACACAAGAGGGAGAAACTCTGTAAAGGCATGTATCTCAACACAGACAAAGAGATGCCCCACTCAACACAGAGAAAATCTAATCTTACTCCAGAGAAAGGCAGGATTCCAGTAAACAAGATTAGTATTAATTATTAACACTCCATTTTGAAAAGGAGGAATTCTGTTGCTTCATATGGCAGGTATTAGAATCTAGATCAAGTTATGGTTGTTAATCTATACAGGTTTAGTTGTTAGTTTTGTTTGGCAAAGGGTAAGAATGTTGATAAGAAAAATGTGAGTAGAATCTGGATCAAGTTATGGACTTTTATCTATACAGGTTTATATTCCACTTTTGTTTGGCCCAGTGTTAAAGTGTCAATAAGGAAAAATAGAATGAGAGCAGAATAAACTGTACAAGCAAAATCTCTTTCTCATGGATAACCTGATAAATCAGAAGATAAAATTGGGAAAATATCAGGAACCCTATAAATGCAAAAATTGCAAAAAGAAAAGAAATGAAATAGCTAATATTTTAATTTTAATTTTTAAAGGTGGCAACTCATCAAGTTATCGCAGTGTGCACTGCATAGTTCGACTTTGAAGCTCAATCTTCAATTATCAAGTACAGATTACAAAATATAAATGTCAACCTACAAACTATAGAGTAACACAAAGTGGATGGAATCCATGATGCTAGCTGCTACAATGTATGATCCACTAAGTGGGCTGTAGGCCATGATGATGTAGGGGGCTCTGTAATAAATGGTTAATAAGGCATAATATATGCTGAAGGTTTTGCAAACAGGTAGTATGCTGAAGGTTTTGCAAACAGGGTAGCAAGCTAAGTGGGAAAATTCATGTTTAAGCATGCTTGTTGATTTGTAGTAGTAGTGAGGTTGGCGACCTAGGATGTCTTGATGTTTCACCTTTTAGAGCATCACAGAGATGCATGAGTGCCAAGTGGACTGTTCATGCTGATGAGTGATGGGTACTTGTGAACACTACTTATGAAATATGGGTCAAAAAAGATTTTCTCAAAATTACTCTACAAAACACCACCTAAATGTAAATGAATTAGCTATGCAGCTCTACAATGAATGGTTCATAAGTCACAACACTTACTGAAGGTTTTGCAGATGGAGTTACAAGAAAAGTGGCTTTGATATTGGGGGAAGCTCCTTGGTTAAGTGTGTATGAGTCAAAGTAGTATAAGGTTGGGTGACCTTTGGGAAGTGCTGATGCTTCACCCTTGTGAGCATCTCCTAGATGCAATGAGGGCTAAGTGGACCATTCATTCTCAAGAGAGATAGGTTCTTGTGAAATGCTACTCGTGAAATATAGGTTGATAAAATTTGATAAACTTTAAAAACACAACCTAAAGTAAATGATTGAGCTAGGGAGCTCTAAAACTAGGCACAACACTATTGAAGGTTTTGCAAATGGGATAGTGTTGTGACGTTTTCACACATCGCCCCATTGCAAATGAGGACCCCCACTTTTTTTTGCTTTTTAGGTTAGTTTTCAAGTACTTTAGCTATTAGCCTTTGCATTTTGGAAGAAGTGTAGATCTCAGGTGGCTAAGATGTAATCAGGATAAGTCTCTCTCTTTAGGATGAAGTCAAGCACAGCACCTCCTTTGCCCAACCAAGCTGCCAACCTGCCTCTCCCAACATTACCAGTGGGTGCCCAAACCCGATTGCTTCCCTTCCACCTCACCTTCTCCCATTCTCCATCCATCCTACATTTCATACTTTCCATTCCTACATCTTCCACCCCTTCCCCATATCACCTCTTTCATTTCCCTTTACTACCCTTCTCTACCTTCACTTATCATTTCCATCTCACCTATCTCCACCATCTCTTCAACTCCCACTTCCCTCAACCTCCTACCCACTTACCACTTACCTATTCCCTATTCACCCTACCTTCATCTCCCCCCCACTTCATATCTATCTTCCACTTCATGATATCTATCTTATGCCTACCACTCCCTACCTTCTTATCCTCTATCTACATCCACCCTACCTCCTACCTCCTACCTCCTACCCTAATTGACCTTTCTTGCTGCCCTTCATAACCTGATCTTATCCTAACCCACGACTTATTCCCTTTATTCCCCTCAACTACCCCTATTCTCATTAACCCCTTTCTCTAACCTATCCCTTGTACCTCCCAATCTCCCATCACCCACCTTACACCCTACGCCCATCATCCTTACCTTTCCTATCCCTTATAACTCCCACCGCAGCACTCATCATTACCTCGACACCCTTCCTTATCACTTCCTATTCCCCAGCATCTCCTAACTCACCCCCCTTACCACCTACCTTTATTCCCATGACTTCCCCTTTACCGCCGTACTTACCTTTTCCCACTTCCCTTTCTTACCTCCCACCCTAACCTTCCTCCGTGGTTCTTCCTTGCTGCATCCCTTCACTCCCTCCTTGCCACGACATCACTTCTAAACCATCCCCTCCCACTACCGTGCCATTGTTGGGCCCTACCTCAAATTCTAACATGGAGAAGTTAAAAGTTCTTTTATAAGAACTTTTTAAAACATAGCATGATGGCCCACCACGAACCTTAAACTTGAAATTTAAAATGTATGGTATTGTTTTTCACCGTAACATACTTGGGCCCCACAAAACATTAGAGGGAGATCGAAAGTTTCAAAGGCATGAATTAACATTTTTCTGATCATTCTAAGGAAGGAATGAAGGATGTGAGTTTGTGATCGCAATGAATGAGCTAGGAACGATTAAAAAAAATAAAAAAATTTGGCTAAGAACAAGGACGTCGTCTTTTGAACAAACCCCCTGTCCTTTATTTAAGCGATCTGTCCAAGGCTAGGCGTTCTAAGTTGAGATACTACCCGTTTAAGACTAGAACCACTAGTGGTTCTAGTACAGAACATCGTCCTTTGACTAAAGTACCCGTCCTTGGACTTTGATGATCAATCAAATGGTTAATTTCTATGATCAAGTACATAGAAATTGACTTTGATGATCAATCAAATGGTCAATTTCTATGATCAAGTACATGATGAAAGGTGGCCAATGTTTGAAGCCTACTCAATGCAAGTCATTCAATGGATACGATGAACGAAGATGATGATGCACATACAAGGCGTAGTATTGGTTTGATGAGTTAACTTAATGCATGGCGTGATGAGTGATGATTACAAGGCATCGTGGATTGCTTTTACAAAGGGGGTTCCAAGGCTGTTCATTTAATGAATTAAGTTGCAAAAAGGTCGAAGCCTTTCATTGAAATCAATTGTCACACATTTTATAAATGATATTTTGCCTTTGTAAAATCCTTGAGAGGCATTTAAAATAAAGAGGCAAAATGAAATGAATTTGTTCTTCCAAGATGCCACGATTTTGTAATAAGATGCTTTCCTTTTGAAAGTGAAAATGATAACTATGTGATATTAAATGGGTGAGACCAATTCCAATTGCCAAGCATTTAATTATAATCACTAGGAGATCTGTGATGAGGTATTACGTTTTCAGGTGATTATAAGTTGTATCGATCATTTCATTTGATCAATACACCATTGATATTGCAGTTGATTTCACTGAGACAGCGATTCCAGATTATCAATTGAGCAGAGCATCAAATCGCAGTTACTCTCAGCAGCGACAAGGAGTGAATCGAATTTCTAAATCAAGACGGCGATTTTCTGATTTTGATATCAGCCCAATTCAACCACGCACCAGCCACGGCAAAGTCATTTGGAAGGAACGATTTGATAAGGCACTTCACAGCAAATGCATTTCCTTGACAGGCATCTTCAATTGGAAGATAAGGGACGATTATGTCAAGTAATGTTCTCAGCGAATAAAGTTTCTTCAAGCGAATACACCTGTCCACGAATTTTGGAGCTAGCGACTTAATTTGGATCAGCATTCACTCCCCAATAGCATTGAATTCATCTCTGACAGCAAATCTTAATTGAATACAGTCACAATTGCCCTTGCTGGTCACAACGACTTGAACTTGGACGATTTTTCACATATAGCGAATTCATTTCTAATGGCGACAATTTTGATTTTGATCAGAATACAGTCATCACTGTCATTTATGATCACAATGGATTACAAGCAAGGCCGTTTTGATGTGATAACGCAGCGAATACACCAAGTGTAGATAGAGAATTTTGGAGAGATTATCGTGGCTAAGAAGTAATGGCCGTTTTGATGTGATAACGCAGCGAATACACCAAGTGTAGATAGAGAATTTTGGAGAGATTATCGTGGCTAAGAAGTAATCGAATCAACCTATTGGTTTGTTTGAAACAAATTGCAGGTCTCAAATAGAGTATATTTCCTCAGGTTGAAATTGGATCGGGCCTTATCTATGTTCAATTTGGCTTCTCTTTATTAAGTTTTATTTTAAGAGGGTTTGTTTGATGCATTTTGATCACCTTAGAGCTTTTATGAGGAATTATCATTAACTTAAGATGATCATATTCGTTTGAGGGCTAGAGATGCAACCTAGACTTTTAGACTTGTCGGTCTAAGGCATGATGAGGATCAAGTATAGGCAAGACAAGGTCTACACCAAATACAACATCAAGGCAAAGGAGCAATCAACATCAAGCACTCAAGAAGGAGAACTTTTCACAATCTTGAATTTCCTTCGGAAATCAAAGAATCATTGCTAGTATAGCTAGATGAAAGTTCAATAATGCAATTGATCAAGACAAGAGATAGTTTCATAAGAGTTAATCAAAGTTAGAGGTTCAACTTGAGCAAAGTCATCATCACATCGGGAGCTGGATAATGTTGAGTACCAAGAGATATGCTTCATCCATTCACAACTTGTGATGAGTTACAAAGAGCGAGATGAGGTGGTGCCTAGTCATCACTTATCCAATCATATCATTTCATGATAAGTTGTCCAGATTCAATGAACCTGACTCGTCCTACAAAGAGGATAACTACCACATGGGTACGAAGTTCGAAGTACCTATCGTCATCCATTGGTTGAATTTTTACAGGACATTTGTCCCATCAAATGTGATTGTATCATTGGTCAAGCATTAAATGCTTTGCAATAGGGTTTCTATCTTTCGATCTTGGCCATTGATCTCAAATTGATCTAGGCCACTGAATGTAATGAAAGCACTATATAAGGCCTCACTTCTTCATTTGTAAAGGTTAATAGTAGTAGTTCAATAGAATAGCAAATAGATAATAGAGTAGAAAATAGCTTAGAGTAGAGTAGGAAGAGAAGGCAAAGATTGTTGCCAAGACATTGTTGCAAAAGGCATGTAAACTTCATTGAAGATATGGTGAATTCTATGTGTTAATTCAACAATTTGCATGGTCTCTACTTCTCAATTTGATTTTCATGTTATTTAGTCGAATGGAAGAACTTTGTGTATGATTAATGGTGAAATTCTTATATCCATAATACTAACACCTTGCCGATGGTAACGTGCCTTGCGTAGTCAACTGGATCCATTTTAGCCAAGCTTAACTTCAATTATCACTTCTTCATTGGCATGCATCAACTTGATGGTGTCTATGCTTGTGGTGGTGATTTGAACATCGTAAAGCTATCCTTAGGAGATTGCACTAGCCTTGTGGAGATGTTCATAGCATGTTGAAGCAAGAATTAGTTGAATTCCACCAAAAATTGTCCATTGCTCTTACATTCCTAGAGTTAGATTAGATCTCTCCCAAACCCTATCCTTTTTCCCTTTTTTAATCAAGTGAAATCCCACGTTTCAGCATCATTTGAGCATTTAAGCATTCAATGTAAGTTCACCTTGTGATCCCAACAATATCACATCATATGCAACTGAGTCTATCCAAGAGCATGTCAAGACTTGACATTCGAGAACCTTGGAGTTGTCCCACGTGATCACGCAACTTAGGATTTGGGAGTCTTTGTTCAAGAGAGGATAGAATACTTAGTATTTCATTCTGTGTTGCATAGTGCGTAAAAACAACATCAATAGGTAGCAAGCTAAGTGGGCTTGGTTCCAAGGGAAACTCCATGGCTAAGCATGATTGAGTTGGAATATTATTGGGATGGGTGACTAATTGGGAAGTTTTGATGGTTCATCCCTATGAGCATAACCTAGATGCAATAAGTGCGAAGTGGATAAATCATGCGCACGAGAGATGGATTCTTATGAATCACTACTCATGATTTATGGGTTAATCAAGATTGACTCAAAGTTATGGAGTTGAATCTTGATAAACCATTATGTGATAGGGAATAAACTTTTGGCTGTCTTTAAAAATGGTATAGGTGCTATCACATGGACTAATAATAAACAATCAATTGTTGGTCTCTCCTCTCGAGAATCCAAATATTGAAGTGCAATGGAAATAGCAAAGGAATTGGTGTGGCTTAAGAGGGTGTTGGATGAGCTTCATATGGGTACTATTGAGAGTACCACCTTATCACGTGATAACCAAAGTTGTATGGTTCTTGCTAAAATTCCTATTGAAGCATATTGAAGTTTATGCACACTTAGAAAAAAGATTCTCATTGGTGAGATTTTTCTTGAGTTATGTTAAACGAATGATCAAGTGGTAGATATTTTTAACAAAACCTTGCTGCAATGCCAAATTTTGTAAATTTAGAATAATGATGGCCCTCAAGGAGTTGCCATTGAGGGGGAGTGTTCATGACAATGATACTTCCCAATGGCTAACTTTACATGTGAGACCTATGGGCATTGCATATAAGATCTACTAACATTGTAAAACCTGCAAGCATTATATGTAAGATCTATTGGCATTCTATGTGAGACCTATCCCTTCCTTTATATTCTTCCTATTTTAAAACCTGTTAATGCATGATAGCTTCAGTAAGATAAATGATTGAATGAGAGATAAATGAAGTCTCTCATTCAATCATTTATCCTATCGATAACTATTAGGAAAAACTTCAAGTTATTTCATTTGATGATCATTCTTCATTTGTATATGTTCAATCTACTTAGTTCGATCCATGTTCAAACTATCATAGCATAGAATACTGAATAATATCGGTTTGCATTATAACCGTTATCACCGATTATTATCGGGCTAACCAAGTTTCCCGATTTATATTGGTTGATTTATTGACAGTAAAACTAATGATGGTTATTGGGATTAACCGATTGCTTTCGGGTGACAAAGCATACACCACTTGGTATCACTTAAGCGATCACCAATTAGTATTGGTTAACAAGTCACGTAGACACCGATTGGTGTTAAATAACAAGTTACGTAGACACCAATTGGTGTCAAATGATAAGTTACATAGACCCCGATTTGTATCGGGCTGTTGATTAATGTAAACACCGATTGATAATTATAAGTCAAAAGGTGCGATCAAGTAATGTCTTGATCAGTCATGTCTAAAAGACATGACTGGTCAAGGCATTGCTTGATCCTCCCCTCTTGCATATATATATCAATCAATATTTGTGAGAAGAACATCGAAATCAATAAATGCTTCTCTCACCTGCCATACAAAGAAGATAATCAGATTTATCATATAAATATATATTACATAGATCAAGGAAATATAAACTAGAATATATCTTGCATATTGAATTGAGAATTGAACATCATTTACAAAACCAATGTAAAGGTATCCAAGTCCTATGAGCATTGTATTTAAGACTTATGAGGAGGTACCTTAAAGTATCCAAAAAGAAACTCTATAAGATCTTTTTTGCATCATTAAGAGAAAACTAGGATATAAATTATGACAAAAGTATTATCATGTTGTCTACAATGCACGATCTTCATTTTGACATATATTTGATCTCGTGGCATGCTAGTCAAAGAAGTCCTATGTAACAAAGGATCTTCATTTAAAAAAGAAAAAGAAATTGAGAGCATCCCCTATAAATAATTAAGGGGAGTTTGAGAGCATATTGTTTTAGTATGGGACCATATTTCATGGTAGTGGTACTAAATAACATTTATAAGTCTCTAATTTTATAAAGTTTAGCCATATGATTTATTAATGTGGCTTTTGTCATATAAGTGGTGATAATGAGGGGTATAATCGCTATCGTGTTTTAATGAGGGGTATGAATCCAGCCCCCTTTGGATTCATACCATTGATCTCCACCTTAAAGTGTACAAGCTTTCATCATTAAACAAAATCAAGTTGTACTGATTTTGTTTGAATTAAATTTGTGATATATTCTTGTATATGGTTGCTGGAAGACACAAATTTTCTTGTATATAGTGGTTCTAACTAAAGAAGCAATATTAATTGGGTAAAAATCACGATTAGTTGCAATTAATCACAAATTGTGGCAAATGGCGATTTTTTTGTGGCTGAAACCACCAATTCATTAAAAAGTCGTGGTCAATGATTTTCCACAATTTTATAGAGTTTAAACATGTTTAAATCGTAAAATTTGTGAAAAACTCCCACCAAGTTGTCCGTGTGATTTACCTATGCAAATTTTCCCCACCCAAATCTTGCAAACAAATCCTTTTTTTCCTAGCTTTTTATAGGTATTTTATGTGACATTTTATTAGTAGAAATGCGAGGCATAGAAATACAATGTAGTTGTAGAAATATTTTCCACATAGCAGCAAAAGGTACGTAGTTCTAGGCCATGCCATGCTTGTTTCAGTTTACTTTGATGTTATGAACCAGGGGATTTCCTTTTACCACCCTCTAAGAACATGCATGGTTTTCTTGACCAAATTGTTAGAGAGGGATCCATGTTGGCCTCCATTAGGATCTCAAAATCATTAGGCTTAAGAAAATCATCATCAACAACAATCCACTCAGACTGTGAATCAATCTTGTCAAGGTCAATTGGTTCATCATCCGCAATAGTTCTTGCTTTTGCCCATGTAGATATTAGTCTTTGCATTACAAGTGAAAAACACAATGAATACAAGTTTAACCTTGAGCTTTCTTTAGCTTCAAGCAGAGGTTGTAGTGAACAAACAACAAGTCATTCATTTGTTGTTGTGTTTCTTGCTAAGTTGCTAGTTTGGGTTTGAGGATCTGGTTCGACGGTTTGGCTAAATTGTTTTTGGGGGTTTGGGTTCGTTAGTACAAAACACATGCAATTATAATATGATAAATATAATATTTAAAAATATTTAAAATAAAAATATAATAAAAAATAATAAAAAGAATATGTATTATAGCTGCATATATTATTTAAAATATAAAGTTGTATATATTATTTAAAATATAAAGATGCTTATATTATTTAAAATATATGTATTTTGAGGTAGAGATATTTGGAGACCATAAGCATTCGATTTCCTCGATGAAAGCTGCACTCTTTTTTTTCTTACTCTCTTACATGTCAATACTTGTAGCCCCTGTTTCCTATTTACCAATTCCGATTCCCCAATTTTGAATAGCTGCAATCAAGTGAAGAGGTGACACCCTTTGACTCTTTCATATGCAAGTTTCTTCCTCACTTAGCTGTGCACGATTATTGCAGGCCTCAAAAACTTCTTTTTTTAAAAATTTCCAAACTGAGGTGGATGAATGACTTCCATGTCTTCACAAGCACCTGGATTTGGTGCGAACTGGACCTAGATTAGGTTTGGCAGTAGGCGAGCCCGGTAATTTAGGTTTCTTGGAATATATGTGTTCAAAAAGACTCCAAGTATGCTCACATGTGGGTGATTTGCATGGCTGGCTCAAGATGTGTCTCGCTATCCATCTAAGATTTTTGGTTTTGCAACCAAAAATATCACACCATTGCACTAGAAAACACATTATATGGAGATGATATCATGTAAGAATATCGTAAAATCTTACACATTTAATGATTATGTCCACAAAATAGTATGTCAAAAGTTTATAGTCTATCTGGCTAGAAGGTCTTCCTACCTTCCACGATAGCCTTAGAAGAGATAAAACCCCTTGCTTGCTTGTACATTGGCAATTTTGCCACAACTTCATGCAATTGTTCCAAAGTTGGAAATGTTTTCTCCATGCATATGAACAAGTCATGTGTGATCTCAACATTAAGATGTTTGAATGAAGAGTTATAGAACAATGTTGATCCCATCTCCTATCATTTATGCCTCGTGATGGCATATACCTATCCTTGTTATTTTCCATCTTACCCCTCATCACCTCCTTGGTCTTATCCATAGCCCCATACAAATATCCCATGGGGGATTTATCCCAATCCGCTAGTCTCAAGACTTTTACTAGAGTCTCTAAAAATTCTACAACTTGTTTAGCTACTTCCCAAAAACTAGTAGATTACATGTACTTTGCCATTGCCATGCCATCTACTTGATTTGTGAAGCTAGATCCCATCCACTTGCTTGAAACAAACATTTGTTTCAAATTCACTTTTTGTTGGCAAAGAGTTTGTAGTGCAAGGAAGTATGTTGCAAATCTTGTCACCCCTGGTCGAACTAACACCTTGCCCTCTAATAGAGTGCATCATACACAAAACCCTCATGTGATTATAGATAAATTTGGTAACTGTGCAAGCCTTCTGCAGTAGCTCCTGAACTCATTCAATTTTTCTAATGTTCTCTTGGGTTAGATCAAGACAAGGTGTTGCACATGGGGTAAAAAGTATGGAGGGATATTTTTTGTCTGGAGGCTCCTAGCAACAACACAAGCAACAACATTGTCTATAATAAATTTAACCAAATTTTTTGGCTCTACATCCATGACCACTAGGTCAATCATCTCAAACAATGCATTTCAAAAATATCGTGCCAATATCACAAGAGACAAGGAAGTTGATTAGGGTTCGGTTCCTTCTATTTGTCCATTCATTTGCCATAATGGTGCAACCACTACTAACCCACTGTAATCAATGCTCACTAACATCTTGTAGTGTATCATTGAGCATACCAACCTTCAATGTCTCATAAGATGGGGCTTGAAACCCAATACCTGCAGCTGCAATAGCATGTACCATACCTTGTCAATATGGAGACTTGACAACATGGAATGGCAAGATAGAGTAGTACTAGAAGTTTGTAATCACCTTCTTTGCTTGTTCATGGACATTGTTCCTCCATCCTGTACTCTCGAAAGTGGTTCATGGTGTATTTTCTAATGACACAAGATGAAATGCTGCAAAAATTATAGATGTATCCTACTGTGTGAGGAACTCGTGAACATCTAAGAGAGGAAAAGACAAAGCTTTGATTCTAGTAGAGGGACTCTAACATAAGTTTGACAAGAGACAAAACAGGTTGAAGATCAAACTTTTCTATGACAAATAAATTTACAGATTTCCTCTTGCCAAAGTGACTTCGGAATGCCAAATCCAATCACTAAGTGCAACTCCTTACACACCTGCCCTGCCTCCTGCACTATCTCCCTAGATTTAGATTATCTTCTCTTCATTAATATCAAATTAGAAAGTACATTCAGTTTCTTGCTTCATCATGAGTTTAACAAGAGACAAAACAGGTTGAAGATTAAACCTTTCTATGACAAATAAATTTACAGAATTCCTCTCGCCAAAGTGACTTTGGGATGCCAAACCCAATTACTAAGTACAACTCCTTCTGCACCTGTCCTGCCTTCCGCAGTAGCCCCCTAGAATAAGATTATCTTCTCTTCATTTTTATCAAATTAGAAAGTATGTTCCTTTTTATCAAATTAGAAAGTATGTTCCGTTACATGTATACAAGTTTATGCCTTTTTTTATCATTTAAATGGTTTGCAGCCATTTCTTTGATACCGCAGTTAAGTTATAAGGAAGATAGCATTAGATAACTTGCAATCAAATTATCTTCTTTCCATTTTTAGTACTTTTAAAGCATTATAGAGGCTACAATTTTAACAAATAACTACTGAATTGTATTTTACAGAAAAAAATTCAAAAACATTACCCATAGCTTTCAGTCTATGGGAGGCATAATTCTGACATTAGTTCCTTGTCTGATTGTATTTAAAAAGGGTCAAATTTGTCATTTTTGGAAGGCCAATAGCTATTACTACTGACAATCAAGGTGGACCTTTGGGGATCCTTTTCTATTTTTTTTTTTTTAACTTCTTCTGGTAGTAGTGTAACAAAACAAATTCTCTAAGCTTAACATAACTTTTTGACATTTTTTTCTAATATTATAGAGATGCATGGATTTTCTTCTGAATCTGGCTTACTTATGCAAGAAAAAACAATTTGTCTTTAGCTTAAAAATGCTAGTAGAAGCCACAGAAAATTTTCATGACAAAAATAAGCTCGGAGAGGGAGGTTTTGGTGTGGTATACAAGGTGGGTCAATATTTTAATCTTTGTCTAAACTAATTCCGATTTCTAGAAGTTGAATCTCCTTTAACTCATCAGATAGCAGTCATGGTTTATACTTAATCAGTCCACTTATAATACCTAATGATTAAAATTCTCACATAACTGCAGCCACATAATGATTTAAATTCTTACATTGAATCATTGAAGTTTGTTGTTGTATTTTATATGTAGCTTTGAGTTCCGTATTTCTTTTCACCATGACAAAGTACTCCTGGCTGATTCACTTGCTAGTAGTCAATGCTCAAGGAGATGAACTTTTTCACATAAAATATCTAAGAATGAAACGGATTCTGTTCTATTTATAATATTATATCCAAGATGCTTGATTAAACTCCGACACAAGAAGTCTCCTCTCAGACAAGTGAAATGCTTTAAGTTCAATATCAAATCAAAACAAACACATAGAAAGAACACTCGAGCACCTTTATGGTAGTAATATAAATATTTAAGAATTGAATGATGAGATTTTACTGTCATGATTTTTATAGATCGTAGTCATGGACGCGGGTTTGAATCTTGCAAAAAACCACAGTTTATTTGGAAATATATACAAAAATAATTTGTATGAGGCACTAAAGAAAACATTTAGCGGGCATATTAATAAGTGGGCCTACCTAAACTTGAAGCACCTTGACCCAATGACTCCCTAAACACTACTGCTTTGCTTCTACCTTTATTCACGTCCCAGACAGAGCCCGCGTGCAATCATGGCTGGAAAATGTCACACGTCTGTGTTTATATAACTTTTGTGGCACGTTTTTAAGGTTTCACAGGAGTCACAGTTCACGGTAACTTGCAGCGATGATTTCCCATTTTGGTGCAGGAGCACCTGGATGCATGCGCGATCAACACCAACCAAAAACAATTTATTTCTGTTGTTTGTTTCAAATTTTGCTTTGTTTGGTCACTCTCCGCTCAGTTTTGCAAAGTTTCGTTTCAGTTCATGACAAGTAGAGAAGGTATCATTGGGGTCATATGCTGACATGAAAGTTTAGATGCTCAAATATAAAAGCTATGTGGAAACATAGGGAAGGTGTAAAACCCAAATTGCACAACCTCTGCCAACGTCCTACCAGCCTGTGCGCAAAAAGAACTTTTGAAATAAAGTTTGATGTTTTAGTTGCAAGTGCCCTGGCGGACATGTATGTAAAATGTGGAAGCATGGACAGGCACGCAAAATTGTTTGACAAAATGCCTCGATAAAAGGTGTCTCATGGATGGCCATGATTACAGGTTATGCACGAAATGTATTTGTTGATAAGGATTTATAAATCTTTAAGTAAATGCGATTGGCGGTGTAAAGCCAACATCTAGCATCCACTCTGTCTGTGGAAATCAAAGAAGAGAAACTATTGAATTGATGTAATTGCCAAGTGTTCTCGAGGAGGTAAAATGCCTACCTTTCGGATTGCCAAAGATAGAATCTGAAAGGGCTTGCACGTAAGTAAAGAAACAATGAAATAACTACAGAATGCGAAATGAGTTGAAGGTGAACAGATATCAACTCATTTAGTTAGAGGGGTTGCATTGTGATAAAGGGGGATGTGCTGAGTTGTACGTTTGGCGGCTTAGTGACAGGAACAATGTGCAACAATGTACAGAGAGAGTGAGAGGCCAATGTAAAGGCTGAATTTTGTAATGAGATTTAGAGTTGTTTTATTCTGAGAAATTGTGAAGGAATTTTCTTCTTTATTGCAATCTAATTGTTAAATTAGAAGCAGAGAGAGTCTCTATTAATGTTTTGTATTTGAGTCTGCAGGTAGATTGGTTGAGTCTCTTGCATCAAATGGTATCAAAGCTTGTTGTCCTGAGGGTGTAGAGGATACACCAGGACTTGTGGAAGTGTGAAGCGGTTGTGAAGAAGCTTGTGTTTGTTGTTGTAGGTGGAAGAAAGAAGACCTAAGCAGCGAGAGCTTGAGGCCGTAATTGAAAGAGTGATAGAGATGCTGCCTTGAAGAGGAATGCCTAGAATTGAGGTGGTGTTTGAGTGATTTCGAGAGATGATACGAAATCATATCAGAAATGAGGTGAGATTAGCTATAGGAAATGAAAGTGAACATGTGAGTGATGAAGGAGGTGAATTGGAAGAACAAGGACATGAAAAAGAAGATGAATAGCCTATAGATCCTGGAGAAAGATTTTGGAGGGTTCTTTCGAGAATCACAAAAAGTAACAACATGGTTGTGGCAAGCTTTTTTGGAACATTAAATCCAAATGGGTTGATTGATTGGATAGGGGAGTTGGAAGAATACTTTGAAGAGGAGGAAATCAAAGATCCGCAAAGGGTAAAGTTAGCTCAAGCAAAGCTGAAAGGGCATGTTGCATTATGGTTGAAAGAGTTGTAGAAAGAGTGGGTAATGAATGGAGACCCCGGGATAACAAGATGAAATCAATGGTTACCAGATTAAAGAGAAAATTTATTCCTGGAGACTACAAAATGGAGTTATTCAAGAAGCTGCAAAATCTAAAGCAAAAAGACATTTGTGTAAAGGAATACACAGAAGAGTTCTACAAGTTGGCCATTCGATCGGGAAGGCATGAAATTGATAGGGAAAAGGTGGCCAGGTATATGAATGGCTTGCGGTTCAATATCCAAGATGAAATAGGTATGTTTTTCAGATTAACACTGTGGAGGAAGCACATCAATATGCATTGAAGGCTGAGGAAAAGCTAATGAGAAGGCAAATAAACAATTCCAAAGGTCGCAGAAGATTTGTAGCTAAGAAGGGATAAGCAAACAACAGTAAAGGAAAACAAATTGAAGAAGAATCCAAGCCCAAATGGAGCAAGGAAGTGGGCCAAAGTAAAAATGAAAAGGAGTTCTCATCGAGAGGACGTGGTAGTAGTAGCAGAGGGTTCCGAGGTAAATGTTTCCGGTGCGGAGAAGATGGTCGTCGTGCTTTTGAGTGTCCTCAAATGAAAGAAAGTACCAAGAAGAGTGCAGTGAGAAACCACTTGGCACAAGAGGATGAAGAAAGTGATGCATCGGTGAAAGGTGAAGACCTTGAAGGAGGTGAATCTCTCATGATGAGGAGAGTGTTGGTATCCCAAGCCAACTGAGGAGGAACCATCTCAAAGGAGTCTATTTTGAACTGTGTGCAAGGCTGGAGGGGTAAGTGTTGCAAAGTTATAGTAGATAGTGGTAGTATGGATAATTTGGTTTCAGCAGAGATGGTAGAGAAGCTAGGGTTGAAAAGGTGTAAGCAACCTAGTTCATACAAAGTTTCTTGGTTACAAGAGTGTTGTGACGTATTCACACATCGCCCCATTGCAAATGGGGACCCTTGCTTTTTGCTTTCTAGGGTTTGTTTTCTAGGTCTTTTAGGGTTTTGTCTGTTAGCCTTTGCAGGATGAGTGCTGTCGAGGGGATTGTTGGATTGCAGGCTTTGCTTGAGCCAGGGCGAGTCCACAGGGCCCCAGAATTAGGGTTTCTTTGAGAGTCTTCCTTAGGGCCTGGTTTTGCTCTTGTTGCTAATTGTGTCTTGCTTTGTGAGTGGGTATCATTCTTGAAGGTCCAAGCTAGGTCGAGTTGGTGAGTGATGAAGTTTGGAATGTCATCCTGATCTTCAAATGCTTTGAAATTTGGCTAAGTCTGGAATGTCCTGATCTTGAAATTTGGCCAAGTCTGGAATGCCCTGATCTTGAAATTTGGCCAAGTCTGGAATGTCCTGATCCTGAAATTTGACTAAGTCTGGAAAACTGAAGAATCCTCCAGAAACTAGATTTTGCAATATAACTCATGGAGGTCCGAAACCACTCTCAAACATCCTGAAAGTATATATGGAGTATAACTTAAAGTATAAGTGACATTTCCACTTATACTTAAATGTTATATTCCATAAAATGATCCTGACGGAGAGTCCAAAATGTCAAATTTCGCTTCTGACCCTTCCAAAGGGTCCAGAGCGAAAATCCTAAAATCTACCTATTCCTTTCAAATTTATGCTAAGCTATGCCTAGACCAAGGTAAAAGATGCCCTTGAGATTGCCCTTGAGTTGATGGTTGTCTCCAAAAATGATGATTTTAGGCCAGAGGAGGAAAATCGCTCCTGACCCTTCCAAAGGGTCTAGGGCGAAAATCCTTCAATCACCTATTTTGCCTTGCAGAATCAAGTTAAACGTAGGTTGGATGAAAGAAGAGAAGTATTTCCTTGCCTTGTGAGGTAGATTGAAGTTGAAATGATGAAGAAGTAAACTACAAGCAAAAAATTCGCTCCTGACCCTTCCAAAGGGTCCAGAGCAAAAAACACTAAAACCATCCTTTTCTCCAAATTTTGTGCTAAGTTAGGCCTATACTATGGTGGGAGAAGCTATTTAGAATGCCTTGGAAAGATGTTTCACCTTCAAAAATGTGAATTTTGAGCTAAAATTGGAATTTCGCTCCTGACCCTTCCAAAAGGTCCAGAGCAAAATTCATCAAAATCCCTATTTTCTCCTTGTGTCAAGTCAAGACTTTGAGTCCTAAGGTGTAGTTGAGGTTGAAATGATGTTTCTTTGCCTTGTAGGATGAATTGAAGTGAAGGAGATGAGGAATTAAGACCTAAAACTGGAATTTCGCTCCTGACCCTTCCAAAGGGTCCAGGGCGAAATTCTTATAGGGCCTATCCCTGGAAAGACTCTTGAACAAACTTTATTTTGGTCATTGCAACTCATTTCATAAACACCAAACACCAAGAATTTTTTTTTTTTCTCCAAGCTGCCATTATTGGGGTTTGAAGGTTGCTTCATTTTTCTTTCGAAGGTGCAGGCTACAGAGGAGTAAGACACATGCCAAAAGCTTAGGAATCATTGGATAAGGAAGATTTAGCTATCAAAAGTGAGTAAATCTTTCTTTTTTTTCAATTTTTGAATAATTCTTTCAAGATTTTTAAAGTTTATTTATTTATTTTTAATAAGTTTAAAATATGTTTTTGAATGTTTTATACATAATAAGGGGTTATAATGTCGATTTTTATTTAATTTTTAATTTATGTTTTCCATTTTAAGTTCATACATAAATGGCTGGAATCAAAAGTTCCAGTTCTATTGCCCGAGGCCAAAATGAAGGAATTCCTTTTAAATTGGATACAACATTGTCTCTTTGGCGGTATACAACAATGATTAAACAACTGTCTATTGGTGGGAGTTTTCTTTGGCTGTGTAACCATTGCAACTAGAGTATACGAGTGCCTATTTTCGAATGAAAGCTCACTTATGTGCCATCCTTGGACATAGAGTAAAAGCTTGTTGGGGGCCAAATAAAAAAGGTCTTCCATGTGATCTAATAATGTCTTATATTAAAGAACTAGAGGATGCTAACAAGAGAAGTAACAAATCAAAGAGTAATGCACCTCTTATTGCCAAGAAAAGCTTGAAGAAACCTCTTGGTGGTTTGACACAACCAGCTTGGCCCACATCCTTTCATGCCAATGGCACCATCTTTTGAACAAGAGACAGTTTTGGTTTCATGATAAAGAGGCCCATTGGATAAGGCCTTAAAAAATGAAATCAGAAAGGTTGTGGATTAGAGCATTGCTCGTTGCATTTATGGCAATGGGCTTCTTTTCAACATTGTTAGGTCACTTTATTTGTGGGAGATGGTGAATACCCTTTGCAATACATCTCATTATATTAATCCTGGGTATGAAAAGATGTGAACAACCTTATTGGCAAAGGAGAAAGCTATAGAAGGGACATCAGTGAGAGTGATCAAAGATACATGGCCGGAAACAGGGGCTGCCATCATTTTTGATGGATGGAAAGATTGCAGAAATATACCATTAATCAATGTTATAGCAGTGTCCCCTAAAGGGGTGATGTTTTTGAAGGTAGTGGATTGTGAGGGGCAAGTAAAAGATACAGGGATCATTGCTAGTTTCCTCATAGAATCCATTGAGATAGTGGGGCCTGAAAATGTTGTCCAAGTCATAATGGACAATGCTAAAATTGTAGGGCAAATGGGTCTATAGTAGAGGCTACATCACATTTTTTTAACAGCGTGTGTAGTCCACTCACTCAATTTAATATTGCAAAAGATTTGCACACAAATTGAATGGGTCAAACAAGTCGACACCGAGGTCGAGGAGATTCAAATGTTCGTGACTAATAATCATGTCACAAGCCATATTCAAGGCCTCCAACTTGGAGTTGTTGAAGGTAATCTATTTTTTATTTTTTACTAGTTGATATGTGACATGTTTTTTAATGCCATGCTAGGTTGTTGAAACATGATTTGCATCTCACACAATTGTCTTAAGACGAGTTGTGAAGGTGCGAGAGGCCTTGAGTTCTATGGTCATCAACAACTTTGTGAAGTTTATGAAGGTAGTCAAGCACAAAATGAGCCCAAAAACTAAAAGTATTGATACTAGATGATGAGTGGTGGGCTCATGTGGAATATGTTTTGAATTTCATTGAACCCCTTATGAGCATGATTAGGTATGCTGATGCTAATTGCCCATGTTTGAGTGAAATTGATGACGGCATGGGAACAATGCTAGAAGCCAAGTAACATGACCCAACATAAACATTTTTCAAAATGTGCAACAAATTATCATTGACCCTCAGGACAAGATGACCACCTCTTTACATCTCTTAGCATTTGCTTTGTCACCAAAGTATTATAGCAAAGAGGTACTTGCATTGTCGAGGAGGGTGGCACCAATAGAGATGGGGAGGTTGTTGTTGGCTATAAGGTTAAATTTATAAAGATATATACAGATGAAGAAATTCGAAGTATTGTCTTGAGCGAGTTTGGCCAATTTATATCTTCGAAAAATCATGATGTTTCCACTCTTCATGACAAATATAGGATGAGTGTGGATGAATGGTGCTATCTAATGGTTAAGGTTCCATTTTCTTGTAGCCTCCTGCAATTAAAATTCTCTTCCAAGTGTGTATTTTTTTATTTTTTATTCTTATCTTTTTTCATTCAATGCTATCATTCTATATATTATATTAACATAATTTTTTTAGAATTTATGCTTTAAGTTTTGATTCTTGAATTATAAAATTAATTACTAATTGTTGTACGCAAACTCGACAAGTTGCAAGTTCTTCTTCAGCAGAGTAGAATTTGAGTACAAACTCCATCCACTCAATCAAGCCCAATTGTTTGGGTGCAAGAAAAGCAGAGGACTTGGTCTACATACACTCCAACCTTCGTCTATTGTCACACAAGAAACCTAAATACAATGAGGGTATGACAAAGAATTGGGATCTAGCCACTGAGTATGCTGATTTAGATGCTATAGTTGCACAACTTGCCCAAGTCTCTATAGATGAGGTAGCTCTTGCGCTTGACACATGTACAAGTAGTGGGAGTGGCAATCTAATGGTTTATGGTTCAAATGAAGTTGAATCGAATATTGACCTTGATGCTTCTAATGAAGATGAATATTAATATTAAATATTGATTTTAATTTGAATTTCCATTTTGTAATGACATTTTGAGACTTGCATGTTATCGTTCTTGCAAATTATGAATATGATATTACGAGGTATTTAAAATTTCTATTTATTGGCAATTATGGATTTATGAGTATCACTATATATATATATATATATTGATGTACCTGTACTTGTACTTGTACCCAAGGGGGGAAAATTTGCTCGAACAATGTTTGCCAATCTATAACCAGCTATGTATGTTTTGACTGTTAGTAACTTTACACTGCAACTTATAATCAACAAGATGCAAAAAGTATGAACCATGGAAATTCATCAAACACCATTACATTCTCCATTGAAATCAAAGCACTACTCTACTTCTACTCTAAGTGAGGAAGGTGAAACCATGCTAGTTTTGAAAAAATAACTTAAGTGGACACCATCAAAGAACAATGTTTCATTGTTATTATCTCAATAACTTATTGCAACAATTTCATACAAATCTCCCTCCTTTTTCAAATGAAGGGGGTCACCCCTTTATATAGGCTTCAAGCCATGACTACATGCAAACCCTAATTAGGGTTTATCCCAAAAGATTCCATACACAAGATGCAACAAGGTGGGAATAAACATTAATACCCATCATGCCTATTATCCAATTAATTACAATCCTGCCAAAAATGGCACCCATAAAGCATTAATTAACCATTACATTCAAAAAGTGCCCATTATGCAATGAATGCACCCTCTTGCAAAAGATCGCCAATTGTGCAATAAAGATTCCTCCATGCAAAACCGTTCACGTTGCCATAAATGTCTACCATCCCTCCATGCGATGGTTGCATGCAAAATAATCAACCATAATGTCTTAAATGTGATGGCTGCATGCAAAAAGATGCTCCATTGATTTAGCATGTGTTGACCCGGTTGCCACTTGGCGAGAAAACTCCAGGAGAGAAAATTCTCACTTAACCAATTCTGATTTTTT
Source organism: Cryptomeria japonica (assembly GCF_030272615.1). Classification (NCBI taxonomy): domain Eukaryota; kingdom Viridiplantae; phylum Streptophyta; class Pinopsida; order Cupressales; family Cupressaceae; genus Cryptomeria; species Cryptomeria japonica. Next base: position 487,594,933 of record NC_081412.1, read on the forward strand.
TTGAAATTCAGACGAATTTTGATGCCTGAAATGGGATTTTTCAAAAATTTTCCTAGGGGGGATTTTCTTTTCCAGTTCATCCTTGACTCCAATTTTCCATGCCATGGAATGCATATTTCAATCTTGGGTGTTGGAATTAACACATGAAGGAATTTTCTTGTGGAAGGAAATTCCTTCCCTTCTTCATTTTGGGGCTACTCTTCCAATTTGGATGCTGGATGCTTGGTATGGAGGAGTTCTATGCCATGGAACACTTTCCACTACCCACTCTATTTGGCACCTTCCTTGATCTTGGGTGCTAAAACACCCCCATGGAGGAATTTTTCCTTTGTTAGCTTTTCTTTGCCTCCTTGGTTTTGGCGCTAGATACTTGACTTGGGCAGATTTTCATAGCATGGTGGAATTTTGTGCCTTGCTAACTTTTCCTTGGCACCTTGGTTTTGGTGCCCATCACTTGACTTGGGCGGATTTTCATGCTTGAGGAGGAATTTCATGCTTGAGGAGGAGTTTCAACTTTTTTCACTTTTCCATGACCCTGTCTCTCTAGCACCCACACTTGGACTTGGGTGCTAAAACACCCTAGTGGAGGAAGTTTGAAACTTTTTGTTTTTCCTTGGGGCCTTGAATTTGGTGCCCATTTCTCATCTTGGGTGCTAATTTAGCATGGAGGAGGAATTTTGTGTGTCGAGGAAAATTCCTCCACACACTTTCTATTGCTCTACTTGGTATTTGGGCGCCAAAACACTAGGATGGTGGAATTTTGGGGGTGGAGGAAAAACCCTCCACCACCCCATTCTAGCGTCCTTGCTCTTCCTAGAGCACTCCAAATTCACTATGCCAAGGAATTCAACCATACTTGCACATTTCTGCCCCGACGAGGATTCTTGTTTGGTTCTTCATCCATACTTAGTCAAATTTTGACCATTTTCTAGACTGGAGATGCCATATTTGGAATTGAGGTGAATTTGTGCTAGACAAATTTTTTATGCTTTCCACTTTTGGAATGGGCGTCCATACTTAGCCATTTCTTGATCACCTAGCCTGCTTTTTCCAATTTTCCGGATTTAGAAATGTTCAAGAATGCTCGGTCTTTAGTGTCTACCTGCTGATGAACCTGTTAGGAATTGATTTACTATAAATAGTAAGTGCTTTGAAATGTTAGGATTAGGGCAAAATAGGATGTAGAGACACTAAAAATAGAAACTTACCAAAAATGGAAACTACTAAAAATAGTAAGTTTGATTTTTGGCAAAATTAGACCAATCCGGGAGGCAGTGAAATCCCTAAAAAATAGGAACTTTCTAAAAATAGAAAGTTACTCAAAATTCGCTCAAAAATCACGTGTAGGTTCCTTGAAAGGTCCTAATTCCAATGCAACATTCAGTTTTTCCAAAACCCTAAAGAGAAGGCCTCAAATCCAAGTCTGAAGGGCAAAACCCTAAAATGGACAAAACAGGTTCCAGAGTTGGCCAAAATTACTCAAATGACTTGCAGACTTGATCAAATTGACCCCCAAACACTTGCAAATTGAGAGGACTAATGAGACTGTCGCAAAATGGCCCAACAAACCAAAGCCAAAAGACCAAGAGGACCTAAAAAGTAGGGGCTCCCCATTTGCAATGGGGCGATGTGTGAAAATGTGAAAACAGTACCCAAATTGGCAACCTAGGTTTTCTCTTTTCTCTTACCAAGGTTCTTTGAGCTCTTTGGCTTAATCGCATATACTTTTTTTTCTTGATGGCCCTTTTTGGGATATTCCTATTTTTTGTCCTAAAACAACAATTTCAACTTAAGATGAGAATTGCAAAATGAGAATTGTAGTATATGATGTACTTGTGCTTGTACCCAAGATCGAAACAATTTACCGTACTGTCATACCCACCACCACAACCAAATTGACAACCTAGGTTTTCTCCTTTGTCTTACTATAATGTCTCCAATTTTTAAGTGACAATTAATTAAATTGATTTTTTTAAGTTATCAAAAAATAAAAGATGATGACTTAATATTAATTAATTTAATTAAATAATAACAAAAATAATAAAATATTATTAAATGTCACTTTATTAAATAAAGTTATCCAAAATATTATTATTATTTAAGTCTACCAAGTCTGCCTAATGTTCTAGATGCTTCTTGGAGATCTTTATAAGGAGGTTGAATGACGTAAGACATGCTTTGGAATTGATAAATGTTTATGATTTTTGTAGATGAAAACCTTTAGGAGTTCAAGAAGCGTTGGATGAAAGCCTAGTTCTTTCGAAGGATGGATTCATGAGAGTACATCTGTGCCAAATTAGTAAAGTCTCCATTGGAGACAAATTTGTAAGATCAAAAGTTTGTTTCAGAAATAAAGACATTTGCATATATTTCTTGCTAGGAAATTTGTTATTATATTCTGAATTTTATTTGCTTATGTGGTTTGGTTATACGCATCTGTCCATTTGAGATTGGCACATGTAATCTTTGATTTAGAGGAGCGCACTTCAAAAGTTTGGCATATCAATATTAGTGGGCCCGATTCTTGTTATGCTCCATCTCATTATAGTCGGCAAGTGTTTGTTCTAATATTTTGAATTTGGTTGAAGAAGCCGATTCAATAGTGCAAAGGTTTAATATTTATTGTCGGTCCAATATTTAGTGAGAAGTTTAGAAAGAGAAGATTATATTTTAATAATCAATAAAGCATATTATCTGATCATTATATTATGTTGCCAAGCGATATCTTATTTGAAAGTTAATCTTTGCTGAGGATTTTATTTTAGTAGGAGGTTCTTGTTGTGATGTATTCACACATCACCCCATTGCAAATGGGGACCCCCACTTTTTCGCTTTCTTGGTTGGTTGTCTTAGCTTGGTTGTTGGTTGTTGTCGAGTCTTTGCTATTAGCCTCTTATTTGTAGTTGCTCAGGTAAGGATGAATGTCATGAGTTAAGAATTATGTAGGTGAGATTGAGATCATCTAAGTCTCTTAACTTAAGTCAATTAGAGTTTGAAAAGAGCATGAGGAATGTAAATGAAGGTTTGCCTCAACTATGTTGAAATATCAACACTTAGTGCAAATGAGCTTTTGGTGGTCAATTTGGTAAAGAAGGTTTCAACAAAGGATGAACTTTTGAATCGTGATTTGCCTTAAAAGATGAGATTGGACAAACTTAGTTTCAAAACTCTGACAAAGCTTTGGATGCAAATGGATTGCAAAAGATCCCCTAATTAGCCGACTAAGGAGTGGATTGCAAAACTAGTCAAGTGGTTGATCAAGGGTTGACTTGCAATGGTCCCCAAAAATGCCGACTTGATGTCAACTTGCAATGCTCCATCAAAATGCCGCCACTAGCAAAACTTGCTAAGGTGAAACAAAAGGGTACCATGATGAGAAGATGCAATGGTGCTCTCAAAAAGCCGCCATGATTAAGGAATTGCAAAGGTCAATTTGGTAAAGAAGGTTTCAACAAAGGATGAACTTTTGAATCGTGATTTGCCTTAAAAGATGAGATTGGACAAACTTAGTTTCAAAACTCTGACAAAGCTTTGGATGCAAATGGATTGCAAAAGATCCCCTAATTAGCCGACTAAGGAGTGGATTGCAAAACTAGTCAAGTGGTTGATCAAGGGTTGATTTGCAATGGTCCCCAAAAATTGCCGACTTGATGTCAACTTGCAATGCTCCATCAAAATGCCGCCACTAGCAAAACTTGCTAAGGTGAAACAAAAGGGTACCATGATGAGAAGATGCAATGGTGCTCTCAAAAAGCCGCCATGATTAAGGAATTGCAAAGGTATCCTTAAATGCCGCCTCTAGGCAAAACATGCAAAGCTACTTCAAAAAGCCGCCTAAGATCAAAGATTGCAATGTTAAGTCAAAAAGTTGCCTCAATGATAAACTTGCAATGCTAAGTCAAGACGCTGCCTCAATGATAAACTTGCAATGATGCCTCCAAATGCTGCCAAGGTGTCAACTTGCAATGGTGTCCAAAAATACCGACTTAGTGATAACTTGCAATGGGATCATGAAATGTCGCCAAGTATATACATTGCAATGGTGTCCCGAATTTCCGCCCCAGGCATTAGCTTGCAAAGGTTTTCTCAAAAGTCGATGTAATCAAAAGTTGCAATGGTCTCTTAGAATGCCGCCACCACATGTAAATTTGCAATGCCCCCTTAAAAATCCGCCAAGGTTATGCAAGTCGGCCTTTATAGTGAAGAGTGCTCAGCATAAGAGTAATCAAAAAGAGTTTTTTTAATAGGTGCAAGTTGGCCTAGGAGAATATGAAATGAAGAGACACCTCCTTATGCCTCAAACGCCTATATAAGAGGCATCTTATTTTCATTCTAAGACATCATTCTACAATATTTTGCTCTGCAATTCAAGAGGACAGCGAACTTCATAAAGCGATTTTCAGATTTATAATCTTCAAAGGCAAATTTTTCTACAAACTTACAAAAGGTGAATTTGAGTATTTCATAACTGCAAGAAAGGCGAATTATCTCTACATCAGCGATTGTGATTTCAGATTTGTTCATTTAATTGATCAAACACTTATTTACAAGGAGGGAATCAGTTTGGAGATCAATATTCAAATCTGCATCCCTGAAAATCATGATTTTAAAGGCAAAGCTCTCTACAACAGCGATTTTGATAGAAGGTTTGATCATTACATTGATCAAAACACATTTGTAAGGGGGTGAATTTACCTAATTGGCGATTTTGATAGCAGCTTTTGATTATTTCATTAATCAAAATTCATTCTCAAGCAAAGGCGATATTGAATTGAAGAGTTTTGTTCTAACTTATTAGCAATTTTAGTTCAATTTGGAGGTAGGCAAGAAGCAAAACTTGGTGAAATCTTGTGCATCATCAGACATCACAAGCGTAAAATCAGATCTAAGGCATAAAGTTAGACTTCAAAAGGTGGAATGAGATCTCCAAAGCATATGACTCAGACCTCGAAGCACTTCAAAATCAGATATGGAAATGAAAGATAGAATCACCATCTCATCATCATTTCGAAGATATACCAAATTGTAGGTTTGCGAAATCTATCCATATGTGTTTAATACCATCTTTGTTTATTTTACAGGTGACAAAGGATGGAGATACAAACTGCAAAAAACAATTCGGAAGCATGGAAGAAGATTCAAGGCATTGCAAAGATGAAAAGATTTCAAACATACCAATCATCGTAACACGAGGAAGTTAGGGCACTGGAATGTGAAGGGAAGATGATTTACATAATGAAGGAATGTTTTACAATCTTGAATTCCCTTCAGGAATACAAGAATCGAAGATAGTACACCAGGTGCACCATTCATCAAGTGTATCATGAACAAGGGAGGATCAATCAAGGTCATCACACAATCAAACAAGATCAAGGAAACAGATAGTTTCAGAAGAGTTAATCAAAGTTTGTTAGATCATAACGATGCTTCTCATCATCATCATATTGAGCAAACTGGATAATGTTGAGTATCAAGAGTTATTGCTCAACACTCTTTCATGATGATGAATCAATTCTACAAGAACAAGTAGATTGAGGTGGCGTCCCACCATTCCAACAATGAGAAGGTTCCACATCAACATGTTCGGGTTCAATGAACCAAACTCATCCATGGGGACTCAAACTCCAATGTACCTACCCCCACTATTTATTGGTTGAATATTCCAAAGAAGACGTGTCCAAATGTTGTAATTATTTCATTGGCCAGAATTGAGTTTTTTGTTACAAACCCTAATTAGGCTTTTATTGTAAAATCTTAGCCATTGATCTCAAATCAATTTGAGCCTTTGAATTGTAATGAGATCTCTATATAAGGCTCAAACTTCTCATTTGTAAAGGTTAATAGATAGTGGATAGTTAATAGTGAATAGAGGTTAATAGCGGATAGTAGATAGCGGTTAGAGTAGAATAGGAGGAGAAGGCATAAATTGTTGCCAAGGTTGTAAATAAACTTCCTTTTCATTGAAGTTATGGTTGAAGTTATTGAGGTGGCGTCCCACCATTCCAACAATGAGAAGGTTCCACATCAACATGTTCGGATTCAATGAACCAAACTCATCCATGGGGACACAAACTCCAATGTACCTACCCCCACTATTTATTGGTTGAATATTCCAAAGAAGATGTGTCCAAATGTTGTAATTATTTCATTGGCCAAAATTGAGTTTGTTGTAACAAACCCTAATTAGGGTTTTATTGTAAAATCTTGGCCAATTGATCTCAAATCAATTTGAAACTTTGAATTGTAATGAGCTCTCTATATAAGGCTCAAACTTCTCATTTGTAAAGGTTAATAGATAGTGGATAGTTAATAGTGAATAGAGGTTAATAGCAAATAGTAGATAGCGGTTAGAGTAGAATAGAAGGAGAAGGCATAAATTGTTGCCAAGGTTGTAAATAAACTTCCTTTTCATTGAAGTTATGGTGGAGTGTGTTGTTTCTTTACAAGTGCATGGTTTCTTGTTGGATCTTCATGTTAGATGATGAATAATTAGATAAATGAAAGGTATTTTGTATGATTCATGGTGAAACTTCTAATCCATATTGTTGATGTGTTTTTTAGGCACATGCGAACACAAAATAAAATACCTTAAGTATCTTATCCTCTCTTGAACAAAATCTCTCGGATGTTGAAGATTAGCTTAAGGATCATTCAAGACAACTCCAAGGTTCATGAATGTAGGGTCACTACGTGTGGATAAGCTCTATTGGTTGATGTGATTATGCTGGAATCACAAGGGCACTTACATTCGAATGCTTGATTTGCTGGAACTCGATCATCTGATGTTGCTATATGGTGATGCTCTTTGTCCTAAACTAGCTTGATTTTGAAAAAATGGCAAAAGGTAAAGGGTTGAGAAGGTCTATTCTAAGGCCTAGAATGTAAGAACATAGATGAATGACTATATGGAACCCTACTGTGCGGGATCTCACCATCAACTTGAACAATTTGACACAAGCTCAGTATAGTCTTTTAAGGACATTTCAAAGATGTTTGAATCGATACCATCAAACATTGATCACCATTCAAGTTAATGCATAAGCTATGGATGAATAACGATTCAAAGTTAAGCTCGTATCATTCCAGTTGACCACACAAGTCACACTTACAATCAGTAAGATGCTAGTGGTATGGACTGGGCGGATTCCACATAAATATATTCAACATATTCCTCCACTCAACCTGATAAACATGAAAGTAAATCGAGAAGCAAAGACCATGCGAGTTGTTGAAGTAACAAAGCAAATTCACCATAACTTCAATGAAATCAATTGTTCTGTACAACCATGTTTTGCAACAATCTTTGCCTTCTCCTACTCTAATTTTTATTCTAATTGCTATTCTATTCTCTCCTATTACTAACTATTAGTTATTGACCTTTACAAATGAAGAGTTTGAGCTTTATATAGAGAGCCCATTTACATTGAACGACCATGATTGAATCTCCATCAATGGCCAAGATTTTACAATGAAACCCTAATTAGGGTTTTTTACAACAAACTCTCCTTAGGCAATGAGAAAATTATATTAAGTGACTGTGGACCAATAGATATCGAGGGTAGGTACATCAGAGTTTGTGCATCCATGTATGAACTAGGCGCATTGTATCTAGACATGCTGATGTGGACTTCATTGACTGGAGGAATGGTGACTGGGATGCCACTTTTATCTTGCACTTTGTAGACTTGATTGGATTCATCATCATGAAGGGATATCAAGAGATATCTCTTGATACTCAACATTATCTAGCTCGCTCAAAGTAGTGGTGATGGGAATTATTGATGTAGCTGAGTCCTTCTATCCTTGCTTGCTTGCCTTGGAGTGATTGTATGACTTCTCCTTAAGATCCCCACTCCAATCTTCTTCCAACCTGATCCTTTGATCTCTTTCCTTACCTCCTGCAAAACAAACAATTGAGCATCAAACATATAAGATGTATAGCTTATATAATCTCTTAATTTGACATAATCTTTGATTCTAATTTTATGCAATTTTCTCCAAATCTGATCAAAGAGAATTGATAAAAATCAATAAGTTCATTGTGCGGAAGATAAGTTGAGTGCCCTAGGACAAATCTGGGTTGTCTTAAGGTGAATTCGTTGGTTGATAAGCTTGTTGGCTGAGCAAATTCGCTACTCTTTGGTGCTCAAATGATGAATCTCGCCTGCTCCAAAAGATTAAACCTGCATCTCCAATGATGAAATTCGATCTTATACTGATGGAATTTGTTGATGTTCTGCTGAAGTTTGCTGTTCAATTGGAGTAATTTACCGGCCTAATGACAAAATTCGCTTTTAGAGAGTAATTATGTTTTGAATTGATGCTAAAATGATCCTTTTGACTTCTCTTATATATGTGATTTAGGGTAAAGGTGTGTCTTTTGGGGTATAAGGCCGACTTACTTTGACAAAATAATAAATTGTCTTCCTCATGCTGGTCGACTCAACACAAACTTTCTTCATCTTGTCTTTCAATAAATTCGCTCTAGGCCTTTTGAAAGGACATGACATTGAAATTCACTCTTCGTCCTTAGGAAGGACATGACCTATAATGAAAATTCGCTCTTCATCCTTAGGAAGGACAAGACCTATAATGAAAATTCGCTCTTTGTCCTTAATAATAATTTCACTAAAAGACCTTGGTAAGGACAAGATGGAATTCCCTTTCTGACCTTGGTATGAACAACACTCAATATGTAATTCGCTCCTTGTCCTTTGCAAGGACAGGACCCAAAAATAGAATTTGCTCACTGTCCTTTGGAAGGACAAGGTCAAGGTAAAGATTCATTTTAAGACTCCTCCAAGGTACGCATATCCAAGTTCGCTCTTGACCCTTAGTAAGGACAAGGCATTAAGTTCGCCTTAGGACCTTCAGAAGGACATCAATTCAACATCCACCTTAGGACTTATCCAAGGAATTTCGCTCAATGTCCTTCATGCACCTCTTCCAAGGCTTTTGTTATGTCGTCTTGTTCCAGACATAGAAGGAGAGTACCATCAAGACTTCACTGGTATAGGGTTTCGGCAATGATGGTGTATCAAGCGGTTTGGCGGATGAAGGTTTTGCGTTGGTTATTGGATTGGTTGGGAGGAAGTGTGTGATCGCGGAAGTAAGTGAAGAACTCATCGTACCATGGGGATTCGGAACCGACTAGACGACATATCATTTCAGTTTCGGGGATATCATAAGCGGGGATCCAAAGATGTTCTACCAAGAATTCGTAGCGTGTGGAATTTTGCGGAAGATCCAAGAGAGATGCAATTGTAGCCATTGCGTCGGCAACTCGATTATGATCTCTAGGTACTTGCTCAAAGGTGATAGTTGTAAATGATTCTTTGTAACTATCCACCATCCTTAGTTTGATACTCATCGGTGACTTGTCTGATGACTAACTGTGAATCTCCATATACTTGTAGCTCTTTTAGATGCCATTGTATAGCCAATCTGAGTCCTGTTATCAAGGCCTCATATTTTGCTATGTTATTGGTGCATGGGAAAGTGAGCCTATACGACTTCGGGATGCTGTCACCTTGGGGTGTAATGAAAAAAATGCCTACCCCTGAGCCATGTCTAGTATATGAGCCATCAAAGTAGAGCTTCCACGGTTTTGTCGTTGTGATCATGAAGATCTCTTCGTCTGGAAAATCTGAAACAAGAGGATGGTCTCCTGTGAGGGGTGCATCGGCCAACTGATCTGCAATAACTTGCCCCTTGATAGCCTTGCGGTCCACATACTCTATGTCAAATTCACTCAGGATCATAACCCATTTGGCCAAGCGGCCTGTTAATGCTGCCTTGTTGAGTAGGTATTTGAGTGGATCAATTTTAGCAATGAGTTGTACCTTGTGTGTCAACATGTAGTGTCTCAGTTTGGTGGCTGCCAAGATAACTGCTAGGCAAGCTCGCTCAATAGGTGTGTAATTGAGTTCATAGCCTAACAATGTGTGAGAGATATAGTATACAACACATTCTTTTCCTTCTGCATTGTGTTGTGCCAGTAGTACTCCTAATGTCATATTTGTAGCTGAAATATATAGCAATAGAGGTCTACTTGGATCTGGTGGGATCAAGAACAGTGTATTCATCAGGTAATCTTTAAGCATTTGGAATGCTTGTTGGCACTTTGTATCCCATTGAAAGCGGATATTATTGTGTAACAGATGCGTGAAGGGATGACACTTATCAGCCAATTGCGCAATGAATCTGCGAATTGATTGTAGCCGCCCTTGTAGTGTCCTTAACTGACTGATGTTCTTGTGAGGTGGCATGTCCGTGATTGCTTTGACTTTCGCTGGATCTACTTCAATGCCTTTGCTTGAGACAATGTATCCTAGGAGCTTCCTAGAGGTCACTCCAAAGACACATTTCTTTGGATTAAGTCATACATGATATTGCTCTAATCTGTCGAAGATTTGACCCAGTATTTCTAGATGACCTTCTCTTGTTAATGATTTAGCTAGTAAATCATCAACATAATCTTCCATTATAGTGTGCATCAGGTCATGAAAGATGGTAGTCATAGCTCTTTGATAGGTTGCCCCTGCATTTTTCAGACCAAATGGCATCACATTCCAACAGTAGGTTCCCCATGGGCATGTGAAAGCAGTTTTATGTTGATCTTCTTGAGCAATCTTGATCTGGTTGTACCCTGAAAAGCCATCCATAAGAGAAAGCATTGCATGGCCCGCTGTGAGATCGACGATCATGTCGATGTTGGGTAAGGGGAAGGGCATGCCTTGTTCAAATCTTTGAAGTTTGTACAAATACGGATGCCCCCATTAGGCTTGTTGACAGGTACAATGTTGGAGATCCAATTGGCATAATCGATTGGTCGGATGAAACCAACATCTAAGAGCTTTTTGAGTTTTGCCTTGACAAGCACAACAATCTGTGGGTGCATCTTTCTGAGCTTTTGTTTTACCGGTTTAGCTCCTTCTGCCACGGTGAGGTGATGCATGACCAAATCAAGATCTAAGCCAGGCATGTCTGCATAAGACCATGCGAAGTTGATTTGACGCTTCTGGAAGAATTCATCAAATTTTTGGCTGTTCCTCTAGAGTTAGTAGAGATGCCAAATGTATTTGGTGAGGAGTCTCAGGGTTCCCCACATTGAATGTTTTGGCTTTCACTTCAGATTGATGGATTTCTAGAGTTGGTTGTCTCCTACAGCCTTCTTCAATCTTGTTCACCCAATTAGAGGGACTATTGTCCGAGTTTATAATGTGTCCCTTGACCATGCTTGATCTGTCCTGCCTTTGTTTGGTGTTAAGGGAATTAATTTTATTGGTCTTAGGTGAGTTGTCAATAGTTACTGACCAATGCCGATTTTCACCAATCTGACTTGACTTTGTTATAGAAAATGATGCCAATTGTATATTGTAAAATGATAATACCAGCCATGTATATATCAGATAATTGTAGGTGAAAGCCAAAGAATATTTTATTTCAGTGTAGTGCTTGTACAATCCAAAGGTGGACCAGGGAGGATTGTGTAGCAAATTCAAACTGCCTTTCTTGACTATGAGAAGCCTGCTTGAAATACACAACGGTTGCCATACAGAACACTACCTTCAACCACCACTAATAATTCTCTCTTAACAGCTCCCACGACTCAACAAGCAAATAATAAATAGTTGGATACAATCAGTCTAACAAAACATAACAATTTAATTGATATAATTTACACTTGCTTTGGTATTCTTTGCAAAATTATGATGTGTATGGTTTTTGAAGTTCAATGAATCTGCTTTTTATTTTGAATCTCTTGAAATTTCACAAGATTAGAGCATAAAATAGCAACATTTTTCATCAGTAAAACCATTAGCAAACATGGTAATCTGAGGATCCTCTCTTTGGTGTTCTTGCAAAACCATGATATATATGCTTTTTGAAGTTGCAATATTGCTTTTAACAACTTTGCTTTTGTGGACGAGTTCTTCACTTTCATGCAATAATAGCGCTCTAAATTTGTTACTGTAATTAGCTAACAAGTTTAACTTTTATGTTCCACTTAAGGTTTTGCTACATCGACCAGAGACACACCATTGCTTGAGTGCAAGATTGTTTGAGTAAACAAGATTCAAGGAATCACCAGTTGCATGGCACCCTTTGTGAATCAAACGCTGCGAGCAAGGATCACCAGTTTGCTAGGAAATATATGTGCAACTGTATGCATATGATCAAGATGTCAGATTTTGAGGGATTTAAATGGGGATTGTTGCTTAATGGTCCATAACAATACTTTTGTTGGCTAAAGTCTATTTACTTTTGATGGGAATTGATCTCTATTATGTATCATACCCATAAAAAAATCTTGCAAAGCTGTGAGTGGACAATGTTGGTATAAGATGTTGCCACAAGGGCATTCTATGATAATGCAGATAATGTTGAATGGAAACAACCCCAGAGATGGGAATAAGACCTAGAGAAACTTGCAAAAACAATAATGGGTAAGACCTATGAATAAAAATGCTTTTAATGGAAGTAATAAAATGAGACATTTTTTTTGGTAATTAGATAAACCGAGTTATGGGTCGAGGAACTTTCTTTGATGTGAAACAATTGTTTTTTTGACATTATTGAGCCCTCTCATTAGCAATAGACTCTAGCCCACCTTTCAAAGGAAGCTAATAAGCACTTCTTATTATGTTTGCTAAACACATAATGTGTCCTTTCTTTCTTCTATCAATGTTTCCTTTGGTTTTAGATACAATGTTTCAGCTCATACTTTAGAAGAAAGAAATGGTTACCAGTCGTCTTTGTTTTAGGGAATAGATACTCTAACCTGCCTTTTGAGATGAAGTTAACCATTGCACGGTTATACACTTGTGCAATGTTAGCTAATTATATTATGTCAACTCTTTCCTTTCACTTTACATATGTTTGCTTTGGTATTGGATACAATGGCTCAACACAAACTTTAGAACACAGAATTGGTTATCAGTTGTCTTTATTTTAGGGACTTGAAAGTCATAAAGCCAGTACTGCCTCTACTTTTGTTGATTTTGTGGTTTTATGATAGTAGGGGAATGTTTCTCATAGCCAGGCTAGTGAAAAAAAAAAGAGCAAATTGGCATGTCCTCTGTAAACCGAGTGAATAATTATGAAGAGTTGGCATTACCTGGTGGTTGTTATGAAGTGATGATACCAGTTCCTGTTTGGATACCATGCAGAGGGATAAATAGTGGTGTTTGCCTAGTACATGGAGGGGTATATGGGAAGTTGCAGAAATTAAAATGGTAGTATTTAGTCAGTATTTCATGTTAAGAACTATAGTATGCAGTTTCAAATAGTAGGTGTCCATCAATGGCTGCAAATGCATATTCATACATTCTTTTCAACGTAACATTGGAATCATTATTCATTTTGCCTGCAAGATTCAGCTTCAAATTTTAAATTTTGTTTTCAAATTTGTTAAACTAGGCTGAAACTAGGTGCTTATTGAATTTATTTTCACTTTGATTTTGTGAAATGTAGTGTCACAATGAGCTCTCATGACATGAGTGAGGATAAGATAGAAATTCATTCTCATAATGGAAACGAATCAAAATATGAACATGAGGCCGAGGGGGGTGACCATGAGGTTGATCCTTGAGCCCAATCTAGTTTCATGTTAAGTGCAGCAGCTAGTTTAGAGTGCTCTTCCGAATGATTGGCACAATATACTAAGGGTTATTTTGATCCCAAGTCTCATGTCAAACAATTTGCATAAAAAATACCAAGTACATCGGGGACAAGTGGTGGCACAAGGAAGTGGTAATGCAACATTTTTGGTGTACAATGGTTTGACAACATTACCAGAGTTAATGCGCACTTCCTTTTTATTCGAGGAAAAGATGTGGACACGTGTCCTTTTTTGAAAGATCCTAAAAACATCACATATAGAATCAAGATCAACAAGCTTTAGGGTGTTTCTAATGATAGTGTAGTTGCAATGCCTACTGCTTTGTTTGGTAGGGCACAGCTTCAGGAAAGCTAGCTACATGCTTCTAGTCATACATTTCAGACTAGAGAATTGATGTTAGGACCTTTGTCCACTTCTAGTGTTGTGGCCCAATCACGAGAGGGTAAGAGGAAACGCAAGTTGCAAAGTAACCCTATATTTGAATTGTTCAATGTGTAGCTGAAAGATGAGATAGAAGATGCCATTGGCAAATTTTTCTTTGCCAATGGCATCCATTTCATGTAGCTCAATCTCCTTATTATAAGGAGATGATATTGATGGTGGTGAGGGGAGGACCATCATATGTGCCACCAGGTGAGACCAAATTGAGGACCACGATCTTGGATAAGAATTATTCAAAGATTATTGTTTTGATGGAGAAGATGAAAGCATGTTGGGTGGAGTTTGTATGCACCATAGTTATGGATGGGTGGATAGACATTAGCCATCTCACACTCATCAACATATCATGGTTACATGTGTAGAGGGCCCATACTTTCTTAGGGAAGTTGATTGTACAAGGCATCACAAAATTGTTGATTTTGAGTTTTAGGTCCTTAGGGAGGCTATTGAGGAGGTTGGGCCACAAAATGTGGTCCAAGTAGTAAGAGATGTTGCACATGTGTGCAAAGTTGCAGGGAAACTTATTGAGGTAGGCTACACACATATTTGATGGACTCCATGTTTTGTGCATGCCATTAACAATGCACTCAAGGACATGGGGAAGATTGAGTGGATTAGAGGAGTGGTCAACAAAGCGAGAGATGTGTAGATGTTTATTTGCAACCACCACACTTCATATGCACTCTTCATGAGCTTCACGAAGGAGTTCTTGAAACTTGTTGAGACTAGATGTGCACTATTTCATTCTCTTGGAGAGAATGATTGAGTTGCAAGAGGCATTGCAACTCATGGTTATGACATCAGATTGGAATAGGTGGGCCGAGGCCAAGACATAATAGGGGAGGAGGGTGAAGGAGATAGTGAAAAGTGAAGTGTTTTGGAGTGATACAAAATACATAGTCTCCGTCATTGCTCCAATTTTCCAGGTCATCAGATATGGGGATGGGGATGCACCTACTCGTGTAGAGGTGTATGGATGCATCGATTCTATGTTTGACCAGATGAGGGTGGTTGTGTGAGTGAAGGACCCCACTTTAGCATTCTATAGTGAGCACATTCCACCAATCATTCAGTGTAGATGAGACAAGCTCAACACTCTCTTGCATATAAGTGGTACAAGGCTAGGCCTGTAGAGTTACATCGATTCAGGATGATGAGGTGAAGGCAGGGTTCATTAGGTGCACTGATAAGATGTATGATCCTAATAATGCTGGCAAGATTCACACTAAGTGGATCAAATTTGCCACTCTTAGGGGTTATTCAGACACGGCTAAGATGGATATAGGAACTGTGGTAGAAGAGGACCCAATTTTATGGTGGAATTGCCATGGACAAAAATATTTGACTGCAACTCTAGCCATTCATTTGCTATCTCAAGTTTCTAGTTCTTTGGTTGCTGAGAGGAACTGGTCTACTATAGCTTCATCCACTCTCTTAAGAGGAATATACTTACCTCTAGGAGAGCAGAGAAGCTTGTGGTTGTACATAGTGTTTTGTGTCTCATTGACCGCAAGGCACTTGTGTACAAAGAGAGTCCAACAATACAATGGGATGTAGAGCTAGGGGAGCCTTGCAGGTTGATGAGGATGCTACGACTTAAGATGTAGTGCTGGTTGGTGTTAGTTTGGCAGATCTTGATTATGAGGTGTCATGTAGTTCCAGTGATGAGGAGTTTGGGGATGATTAGAGGCCTCCCTTCACTACATTTTGACGTTTGTACTTATTTTGATACCATGCTACTCATTGTAATCATCTTTATGATATTTTCATCCTACACATTGTAATCATCTTTATATCGATATAATAGAAATCTCTCCAATTTGACAATTTCATTTTTCAAATTTTATTTAGCATTCAAGAAATCTTAGTATCTAGTATTTCCAATTTTGCTATTTTACTAATTTGCTAAAGTTTAATTTGAAATGTAATTCTTATACATCTTTTTCATAACTACTTTTTCAAGTACTATATGTATATCAGCACCAATGCCCCGCCCTCCCCAAACTTAGGCTCTTTGTTACCCCATCCTTGCATCCCCTTGTACCAAACCTCCATGGAACACAATTTTTTTTCCAATTATACGAACAATTCCTTGAGCCTTGTATTGTAAGCTCTTAATTTGTCATGTTTCCCTTGTTGAGTGTTGTTGATTTTCACAACAATTTTATTGCAATCCTAGAGTAATTTGAATTCTTCTTTCCTTACAAATTCTTCCACATATATCAGCTCGTTGGATCAATCTTGGTGTACTAATTGATTGTTACACCTTTGAGGGTGGCTGGAAATGACCATCTATTTGCTGCCCAAATTGTTGCACAAGGCTTGTAATGCCTCACTAAACACTTAGATCCTTTGTAAACCTAGGCAATTTTTGCTTCTATACATTGTAGCTTGGTGACTCCCACATATTCAGCTAATTGGGTCAATCTTGATGCACCAATTGATTGTTACAACCAAAGATGAAAAAATTGGCAAAAAATCGTCTACCTTGTGATTTCTAGTGAGTCAAAAATGGGGTTGATTAAATCTTTCAAAAACTCATTGTAGATTTAATGCAAAAACTCCAGTGGATTAAAATTGCGAAAAATCACAAGTAAAGCATTAAAAATTGCCATTTAAAAAAATGTATTTTGTTTTTAAGTGAAAACCTAATTTTTTTTTAGCAATATACATTAGTTTCAACCTACAAAAGAACGTGGTCATTTTTTGCATGGTAGAAAGGGCACACAGACGCTAACATGAGTAAAAAACAAGGGAGGGAAGTGTTGACGCGGGAAAAGTACTGCTACTCTTTCGGTCAACACAGAATAGAATGTTGAGTATCCTATCCTCTCTTGAATAAGGAAATCCTTAATGCTGTTCGAACTGATCAAAGGGGATAACCTCAAGGTTCCAACTGTCAAGTCTTGATGGCTTAGGATAACTTAGTGGTTTGATGTGTTTTGTTGGTAAACACGAGGGGACTTACAAATGCAGCAAGCTGGTCTGCATCTGACGATGTTACGATTCTCAAACTGAGGAAATAAAAGCAAAACGATAGGGTTTAGGAGTCCTAAGGGCAATGATAGTAACTATTAATGCTGCGGCTAGACAAATTTCACACAAACTAATCCCTGCTTAGCCAGAGATATACTCACAACTCCACAAGAATAGTGCAAACTCCAAGGGATGAAAGGATTTTCAGACTATGGATATACATTTAGGCACCCAATTTTGGTGCAGCTTGAGACAAACACCTACAGTTGAACTAAGAATGGTATTGGGTTCGCACTAACCATTCACGAAGACCTATAATTAGCAGGCCCCCAATGGTATGAACTTGAAATCAAATTAGATACCCTCACATTTCACCATTAAAATCATTGAACATTAACTAACCAGATGAAGAGAAACCATGCAAACAAAAGAGAACAAAACGACAAACACCATACTTCAATGTTTATTTATTTGTTTCAACTGCCATTACAACAATTCTTGTTCAACAACTTCTACTTTATTCTACTACTCCTAATCCGCTAGCTGTCTAACTATTCTAACTCCTAAAAAAATCTAACCCTTTACAAAGAGAGAGGAACTAGCCTTTAATAGTTTTTACATTTTGAATCAAAGGTCAGGATTGAAACCATTTAATGGTTGTGATCTGCCTTCTAGAAGTTCTGACAACTTTAGCCCATACCTAGTAATTCCCGTAACTTCCTAACTGCCTTTTCAACCACTTTTTTAGCTACCTGCAACCGTTCTTAATCAATTTTGCAATCAAGTAGATGAGAAATAACTAACTTGTGTCTCGTTTTGTTTTGGATCACATTAATGGGGCCCACGGGTAATAATATTACAATAAAGCAATTATGCTTTTACAAACAAACTGATTTCTCTTTGTTGTCTCAACTGTCAACCCCCTGAGTCTACATATTCTAGTAGCATTTTGTGCAATCACCAACCTTCAATCTTGTGCTCTGGACTTCAACTTCTTGTTGGTGGTGGTGGTGGCGATCCTCATGCTTTGTCCCTGGCTCTGCATCACATTGTTCACTACTCCGTGATCACCATTTTGATCTTGCGTGCTACACCTTCGCCTTCCGGCTTTATCACGATCACATCTTCGCCTATGTGTTGGGTCTCCTCTTGTCGCCCCATTGGTGATTTTGCCTTTCCAATCCTTACACAATACCATTCATCTTGCACAGACAAGCAATTCAAGGATCAAGCACCTATCCATTTAGTCATTTATTTAAAGACCCAGGCTCAGGAAACCTTTGAAATAGGCCCAATTACACTCAGTGCCATTTTGGGTGCGATTTACTTCCTTTCCACGCCTTCCTTTGTGTTTTCCTCTCAACACAATGCTAGTGTTTTACTTTTATTTAAATCTTGGTTTGTTCTGAGGTGTAGTCTTCCCTTTGTGATAAAGAGCTAGGAGGATTTAGCACACCCTCACCCTTAGAGGAGCCCAAACTTTATTTTATTTTGAATCTTTTACTATGCGTGAACATCACAGGATTTATTTTGAGCCTTTCCATAGTGATGACAAGGCGTTTAGCTCTTAAAACATACGAGCTTCATTTTTCATTTGCCTCAACTAAGTCTTAACCTATTTCGGTATAATCTTCGGTGCTTTGGGAGAGTGAAAACAAAACGCCTTGGTCTTAAAACACTTGATCCTCTCTTCTTTTTTTATTGACTCCCTTTAATGCTTTGGGGAATCTCGGTATATTGATCGGGTTTATCATCGGTGGAATAACAGAAAGGTGTTTTATTTTTCAATGAACTCTATTCTGTTTGACTCCCTTTATTATTCTTTTATTGATGGGCTTGAGGTATTCTTCGACGACATGAAGACGTCATTTTTTCACTTTAACGCCTAAGTGTATTTTATGCGTTCTTATTTACTAGTGGCATTTTCCATATTTATGTCGGCCCCTTTTAAGAGGCTTGCGAAGGCAAATGATTTTACGATTTAAAAAGGAGAATGCCTAAACTTAAACTTGCCTCTTTTTAAGCACGAAATACATCTCCGGTATTTTCTATGGCATTTTTAAGGAGTGTGGTGGCAACAAAAAAGCGATTCATAAAAAAACTCCCAAACCTACGTGGCTTTGATATTTAAACATGCTTATGTTGCGTTACCTTTTCGGTATTTGTTTCGGTTGTGACAAGAGGGAAGGTAAAAAGAAACGAATGATTTCTCTTTGAAAAGGATTGAACCCTATTTTGCACTCGGATTGTTATGAAATATGTTGACACCACACTCGATATTTTTCTCGACATGGTTGGAGGCGAATTTAAAAAGAAATGACCGAACTTCTCTTGGTTTCGACTTTCATCATCGCATTGGCATATGTTCGGTGTTTATTTCGGTGAAGACACGGGCAAAGGGAAAACGGTTCTATTTTGATACTTAGATGTCTTCAGCTTAGGCTTCGAAAACAACTCCAAAATGCCCGAAATAAACCTAGGTTTGCTTTCGGTGCCAATCTCGACTTAGCAAAAGTCGAAACTCGGATATAATAAACCACAACAAAGATATGGGGGTTGTTCCCTTTGTACACTTCGTCCTTATCATCTCGTAAAAAACATCGAACATGATTTCGCCCTACTAAATGCCAAGTGAGTATTATTCTTTGCATTTTTTGGGGTTGAAATCGGCTTTTAACAAGCGAATGGAGGCCAAAAAAAATCGAATTTGCTCACAGAGCTTTCCTTCTTATTCTTACACGGGCAGGCTAGACAGGGATGTGTGTGCTACTACGCACAATAGGAAGGTTTATCATTTACCAGTTTTACAGTTGATTTGAAGATTGAGAGTTTTTTTTTTTTTTTTGTGCTGTAGATATGCACGACACCTACATTTTTGTTTTGCTATAGCTTGTGCCCTAGACATTTTAGCTTTGTGTTTTACTTTTATAAATCGCTTTTTTTCCATTAATCTCAAACTCTCACAACCTGTATTTATGGTTGCTTGATGCCTCACTCTCAACCAATTTTGTCCATTACTCTTAGACTCTCACAACCTGCACAAAGTTACAAACATTGGTGTTCCAAGCTTATTGGAATAATGCATTTGTAAGCTTCTATGCACTTGACGAATACTGGCAGACCTGGGCATGAATCTTGACCCATGAGAAAATCGTGATTAAAATACCTTTTTATCAAAAAATTGATTTAATGCTGATTTTTTAATCAGAAATCACAATTTGGCATGAAATTATAAAACAACATTTATTCTCTATTTTAATAATTTCCTAATGTTTTTCAATTTTCTGATTTTTCTAGATTAAATCCCAATTATTTGGAAAAAATCTATATCTTTTGGTTTGCCGAGTAAATCTTGATAAATAATTTTTTTAGTATGATACGAGTAAGTCAGTAACTACCTAAGTTGGTTCTAAAATATTGAAGCACTTCCAAGTGGTCATTTGTATTCTTGGTGTAATGCATTTCAAACCAACATAACAAAGTCCATGATGATAAAGGCAAAGAATCAGTTCAGTTTTTACATTTCTTCTTTTTCAGCTCTCTCTTCTTGATGCATTTGATAAAATTCATTGCAATTTCAGGTGATTTGGACATATTTTTAGTGATTTTGAGCTGACTGGAATCATTGGACATTGCTAACTGTTTGAAAATCAAAATTTACTCAAAACACAAATTTCTATTTGATCTCTGCACAATTTACAATTTACTCAAATGACTTAGTTATTAAATTTTTATGTTGACTCTCTTTTGCTAGGTTTCTTTCATACTTTTATAATAGACAATAGCTTTTGCAACTAGAGTTGGTGGAAGTAGAGTTGGTGGTAGAAAGAGGGATCCTTTATGGAAACATGGCACACCAGGTGTAGCAAAAGGAGAAGTCATTTGTAACCATTGCCCAAAATCTATGACCGGTGGCATAAACTGACTCAAATATTACTTTGCACGGAAAACTGGAATGAATTATGACATGTGATGATTGTCCAAAAGAGATTGAGAGGGAGGCAATGCAAGGCTTTCAGAATATGAGCAAAAGAAGGCAGATAAAAAGAGGACAGTAAGGCAATGGCAACCCCAATGATAGATTTCAGTTCTACAAGATCGGGATATGTGGGGATGGGCAGCCATATGTCTAATTATTTCATTCCCCGTAACACTCTTGGTGTGCAACCTGGATTGCAAGGTACTCCATTGAATAAGGAAGTGCATCAGCATGAAAAGGTGGCATGTTTGAGAAGTGTGGGGATGGTGTTGACATGTTTTTTAGGACAGCGTCTAACATAGAATAAAGTTGCCTAACGGTCACTTCACTCTCTCTTGATCAAAGTGCGATTGTATGCTAAGATTGCAAGAAGTTCAAACAATCGACTCCAAGGTTCCTTCAATGCGTGGACGTGACTCAGTTGGTTGATGTGTTTGCTGGTAATCCAAGGGGCCTTACGTTTGCATCATTCTTTCACTTCTTTGTTGTGGCTGGAACTCCATCATCGGATATGGCAATTCTGCGATGCTGCTGCTTTGAACGGACTAAAATGAACTGAAAGTAAAAGGGAAAGGGTTTAGAAGGATCTAAATCTACTCCTAAGGGCAGTGATAACAATGAATAGTGCTCTGGTGGACAAATTTCAAATAAACCAAGATCTACTTCGCCAAGATCAACTACAACTCCGCAAGAACCAGTGCAATCTTCTGGGGATGCTAGAGGATTTTCAAATAGAGAAAGTACATTTGAATACCCAAAAACGGCGCAATCCAAACGACCATCTACAATCGAACTTAGCACAAATTTAGGGGGTTCAAGCTAACTTTACATACAACTTACAATCAGCAAGATGCAAAAAGTATGAACCATGGAAATTCATCAAACACCATTACATTCTCCATTGAAATCAAAGCACTTTACTACTTCTAATCTAAGTGAGGAAGGTGAAACCATGCAAGCTTGAAAAAATAATTTAAGTGGACACCATCAGAGAACAATGTTTCACTGTTATTATCTCAAGACTTATCGCAACAATTTCATACAAATCTCCCTCCCCTTTACAAACGAGGGGGTCACCCCTTTATATAGTCCTCAAGCCATGATTACATGCAAACCCTAATTAGGGTTTTCCCTAAAAGATTCTCCACTCAAGATGCAACAAGGTGGGAATCTCCAATTAATAATCCATCATGCCCATATACAATTGATTCAAAAGTGCCCAAAATAGCATCCATTGCGCATTAAATGCACCACCTCCTTCAAATTCACCCAACATGCGTTGAACATTCATCCATGCAAAAATCACCCCATTTTGTCATAAATGATCCATCATTTCCACATGCGGCGGCTGCATGCAAAAGGAATCTGCCACAAATTCAACATGCAATGACCGGGTCTCCATTTGGTCAAATATTCCGATAATGAATGTGCCACTCTACTGCCACGTGTTCAATAGATCCTCACCATGCAAGTGGATCCTGCCGTCGTATACCCGCTCCTGCACATCTGGAATTGTTGGAGAGGGAAAATTCGATTTAGGAAGAATTTTCTTGAAGTCTCTTCAACTTTCCTTGCTCAGAGAAGGTTTTTCATCAATTCTGCACATTTCCTATTTTTTAGGAAAATTTCCAAATTAGGGTTCCACTGTCCAGGAGAGAGAAAATTCTCCTACGAATCCAAATTTGTAAAAAGTTTTGAAATTTGGATGTGATTTGATGCCCGGGAATGGATTTTTAAAAACTTTTCTTGGGGGAAATTTCTTGTTGAGTTCATCCCTGATTCCTTCCTTGCCTTGGAAATTTTATCTTCAATTCATCCTTGGATGTGATTTCTTGTTGTGGAGGAATTCTCCTTTGGAAAGAAATTTGTTCCTTACCCTGAGGAAGGAAATTCTTCATACCTTAGCCAATTTTCATGATTTCCAAGAACTATGTCCTCAAGGAACAAATTTCAAACACTTAGTCAATTTTTCAACTCTCCTGGAATTTCTTCTTCTTGGGTGCAATTCTTCCCCGATGAAGGAATTCATCTCTTTGTGCACTGTCCACGAGAAGATCATTTTAGTGCAATCCTGTGTTCCTAGGCAGCATTTTACACTTGGTGGGGAATTCTTTAAATTCCATGGATTCCTTGCATCCCTCTATCTGGCGCTCCTTCTCTCACTTGGGCGCTAAAATGCCTTGGTCAAGGATTCTTGCAATTTGCTTGTTTCTCCATGCACTCTTCATTCTGGCACCCTCCACAAGGCTAGGGTGGAAATTCCTCCTGAGGAAAGAATTCATTGTTTTATGAATTGTCCATGTCTTCTTTTCAACATCCCTATTTTTTAGGGATCCTCCTAAAATTTAGGAGCCAGGTTCATTGGATGGGGAATTTCATCTTGATTCTGAATCTATAAAATTTTCCATACTTCGTCGAGATCTGGTGTCTAAAGATAGCAACTTCGAAAATTCGCTTGAGGGGAATTTTGCTTTTTATTCCTCCTTGACTCCTTGGATTCCATGCCTTAGGCAAAATTTCAACTTTTAGCTTGGGCGGAATTTTGCTAATGCCAGGGATTCATGGATTTTTCCCTCTGTCCTTGCCTTCTTCATTTTGGCACCTGACTGCAGACTTGGGTGGAATTCTGCTAATGCCAGCGATTCAAGGATTTTTCCCTCTGTCATTGCCTTCTTCATTTTGGCGCCTGACTACAGACTTGGGTGGAATTTTGCTAATGCTAGGGATTCATGGATTTTTCCCTCTGTCCTTGCCTTCTTCATTTTGGCGCCTGACTGCAGACTTGGGCGGAATTTTGCTAATGCCAGGGATTCATGGATTTTTCCCTCTGTCCTTGCCTTCTTCATTTTGGCACCTGACTGTAGACTTGGACGGAATTTTGCTCTGGCCAAGGATTCACAGATTTTCCTTCTGTCCATGGGAATCCCATTTTGGCGCCTGACTCCACATTTGGGCGGATTTTTGCTTTGGCCATGGATTCATGGATTTTCCTTCTCTCCATGGAAATCCCATTTTGGCGTCCAATTCCACATTTGGGTGGATTTTCGTTTATGCCATGGATTTTCGGATTTTCCTTCTCTCCATGGAAATCCCATTTTGGCGCCCAATTCCACTTTTGGGCGGATTTTCGCTTATGCCATGGATTCATGGATTTTCCTTCTCTCCATGGAAATCCCATTTTGGCACCCAATTCCACATTTGGGTGGATTTTCGTTTATGCCATGGATTCATGGATTTTCCTTCTCTCCATGGAAATCCCATTTTGGCGCCCAATTCCACATTTGGGTGGATTTTCGCTTATGCCATGGATTCATGGATTTTCCTTCTCTCCATGGGAGGTCCCTTGAAGGGTCCTGATTCCAGTCGTATGTTCAGTTTTCCCCAAAACCCTAACAAGAACCCCTAAAACCTAGGACAAAAGGCATAAACCCTAAAAAGGGACAAAACAAGCCCTAGACTTCATAGAATTCGCTCAACAGAGAAGTAAATCAACTCTAACTGACCCCCGAACATTCGCAAAGCGGAGAGATTGAAGAGATTGCTACCAACACACACAAAAACCAAGACCAAACGACCAAAAGGGCCTAAAAGCTAGGGGGTCCCTATCTGGGATGGGGTGATGTGTGAAAACGTCACAACAGATGGGAAGCCATATGTCTAATTATTTCATTCCCCGTAACACTCCTAGTGTGCAACCTGGATTGTAAGGCACTTCATTGAATAAGGAAGTGCATCAGCATGAAAAGGTGGCATGTACTAGATTTTTTGTGTTACAATAGTATTGCTTCTGTTCCATATTGAGAGCAATTGGTCACTGCATTGACTATGGCAGGTAAGGGGTTAAAGGCCCCAAGTTGTTATGAGTTGAGTGGGCCATTATTGCAAAAAGAGGTCCAAAACACACTACAACTAATGGTACAACAAAGGAAGATTTGAGAAAAAAATGGCTGCACCATTTTATCTGATGGGTGGACGGATAGTAGGAATAGGACACTAATCAGCTTTCTAGTTGCTTCAAGGGGGTAGGTGGCATTTTTAAAATCGGTTGATACCTCAAATGAAGTGAAAAATGCAAAAACCTTGTGTAACATGTGGGATGAGTGGTGAGAGAAGTGGGAGTGCAAAATGTTATTTTTGTTGTGATCGATAATGCAGTTGCATATGTGCCAATCGACAAACTTCTACAGGCTAGGCATCCGCATTATTTTGGAGCCCTTGTGCTGCTCATTGCCTTGATTTGCTCCTTGAGGATATACGGAAACTAAGTTGGGTGAAGAATGTGTTTGAAGATGGAAGGGAAATCACAAAGTACATCTACAACCACACATGGGTCATTGCATATTAGGAGCAATTGGTCATTGCATTGACCATGGCAGGTAAGGGGTTCAAGGCCCCAAGTCGTTACGAGTTGAGTGGGCGCTACAACGAGTGGTACAACCAAGGAAGATTTGAGAAAAGAATGGCTGCACCATTTTATCTGATGGGTGGATGGATGATAGGAATAGGACACACATCAATTTTCTAGTTGCTTAAGGGGGATAGGTGGGATAGGTGGTATTTTTAAAATCAGTTGATACCTCAAATGAAGTGAAAAATGTAGAGACCTTGTGCAACATGTTGGATGAGTAGTGAGAGATATTGGTCTAGCCTGTATTGGGAGCAATTGGTCATTGCATTGACCGTGGCAGGTAAGGGGTTCAAGGCCCCAAGTCGTTACTAGTCGAGTGGGCCATTATTGCAAAAAGAGGTCCAAAACACACTACAACTAGTGGTACAACAAAGGAAGATTTGAGAAAAGAATGGCTGCCGCAGTTTATCTGATGGGTGGATGGATGGCAGGCATCCACATTATTTGGAGCCCTTGTGCTGCTCATTGCCTTGATTTGCTCCTTGAGGACATAGGGAAACTAAGTTGGGTGAAGAATGTGGTTGAAGATGGAAGGGAAATCACAAAGTACATCTACAACCACACGTGGACCTGGAGCTTATGAGACAACACATTGATGGTAAGGATCTTGTGTTTTCAAGAGTCACACGTTTTGCCACTAATTTCCCTAACTTACGAAGCATATTAGCTACATTGCCCAACTTGAAGCGGATGTTTGTGAGTGAAAGATGGTTGAAGAGTCCTTATTCAAGGGAAGCCTGAAGCAAATAAGGCCATGAAGACCATTTTTTATGATAGATTTCCCAAACTTATGGAGGAGATCATCAATGTAAGTTTTCAAACTTAGATTTTTTACTTATTAAGTTTCTAATATTACAGTTTGCTGATTTTTGTTAATTTTTTTATATCTAGGTGTCATAATCGTTGGTGAGGGTTCTATGGATGGTGGATGGGGATAAAAACCCTATTAGGTCATGGATAAGGCCAAAGAGGCAATTCAGCACTTGTATGGGTTAGACAGGACCAAATATGAACCCATATGACACATGGTTGATCGAAAAATGGAACTGACAACTCCAACATATTCATGTTGCTGCCTACTATTTGAGCCCCAAGTTTTTTACTCCCCTACTTTTAAAGCAGATGCAGAGGGTCAAGTTGGCCTTGACACATGTATTCAGAGGTTAGTTAATAGAAAAGTCAAGACCTCATACTTGATGAGTTATAGAGTTATAAGAGGGAAGAAGGGCCATTGTTTCTTCACCTATTTGTGTTTGTAAGAGAGACACCTTGCTGTCAGGTAAAACAAAATGTGTTCTTAAATTTATTTTACCATTTATCTCAATCTTTCAGTCTATTAAAAGCTTTACCAAGTTATAAATAACAATTTTTATCCTTGTTGATTTTTGGTGGGAAGATTATGGTGCCACAATGCCTAATTTTCAAAGGCTTGCAATTAGCATATTGTCTCGGCCTTGTAGTGCTTCTAGTTGTGAGTGCAATTGGAGTGCTTTTGAGGCCATTCAGATAAAAAAGTGCAATAGGCTGACTCAAAAGCTCTTGAATGACCTTGTAAATGTGTGCTACAACCTTCGATTGTATGTAAAGAGGGTACAAGGGCAGGGTTCACATGAAGCGCTTGACTTGGATGACATTGATCCATATTCAATGGATTGGATTGCTAAACTTGATGGTGTTACTGTTGATGTTGATGTGGATTTATTTTTCATTGACTATCACTTAGCTGAGTTGGAGAGGGAGGCAACTGGATGGGCAGTAGAAGTGGCAGAACGTGAGGAGGCAGAAGACGAGGTTGGTGATCTAGTAGAGGCAGTTTCCTTTCCTGTTGAGGCACCTATTGAGGATATTGCAGCAGCAACACCATCTACTTCAGCACCCACTCAATGGCAACATACTTTTTTGAGCTTTAGTTGTAAACAAAATTTATGATTTCTATTTTTTATCGATATGAAAGCTTGAACTTAATATGTATTCAGAGGTTGTAGTTGTTTTGTGGTCTACAATATGTATTTGATTCAAATTTATTCAAAGGTTGCACTTGTTTTTTAGTATATGATATGTATTTAACTCAAACATTGATTTATATATGATGGAAACCAGAAATATGTTATTATGTTCTATAAATTTAGCGTATATGTGTGTTTTTTTAAAGAATATTATAATAAATTATATATTTTCAAATGTTTGATAAATTCGCCGACCCAAGTTTTTAAAAATTTTGGGCTAAAAGATTTATTACGGAGTAAGAGTTTTTCATCTTTGGTTACACCATTGAGTGTGGCTGGTAATGACCGTAGTCAATATTTTTTTTTGTTTTGTCCATTTGCTGTCTAAATGGTCTCACAGGGCTTGTTATGCCTTGTGATGCCTGGCTGGACACTTGGATACCTTGTAAACTTAGGCAATTTCTGCCTCACTACACTTGAGCATGCTGGTGGAGTCACCATTGACCTTGATGTGAATTTAGTGCCTTGAACCTACTCCTTAGTAAGCTCCAGTTCAAATATTTTGGTGCTCTCATAATACTCTTAGATCTGTGAGAATCCTTGACTCTTCTAGAGGCTTTGGTGTTCTACACACTCATATCGCCCTCTCGTTCTCATTTCTCCACTCCAGGCCTTTGCCCTAGAGTTTTTGGCTTGGTTTCCTTTTCTTCAATCAACAACTCTTTGATGCCTTGAAGGTTTCTCTTACATTCTTCTCTTTCCATTATGTGAATGATTCCTTGGATTTTGTCTCCAAACTAGGACTAACCTCATAGAGGTCTGTTAGTTCCTAGTTCCTACTGAACTTGGTCTACAAGATCCACACACACTTATTCAAGAATGGTAAGTTGTTTGGCAATGTTGACTACAGCTCCAGTTTACACTTCGACTTTCATTTATGCTTTGGTTTTCATTTAAGATTGATGGATTTCTAGAGTTGGTTTGCCTCCTGCGGCCTCTTGTTCCACCAGTCAGAGGGGTTTGAGTCTATAGTGTATCTCTTGACCATGCTTGATCTCTCCTGCCTTTGTTTGGTGTTAACTTGTTAAGGGAATTCAATTTCATTGGTCTTACATGTAGTTGTCAATAGTTATTGACCAATCTGACTTGACTTCATTATAGAAAATGATGCCAAATGTATATTGCCAAATGATAATACCGCCTGTTGTAATTAAAATAGAATTTAACAGTATATATCAGATAGTTGTAGATGAAAGCCAACGGATAATTTATTTCAGTGTAGTGCTTGTACAATCCAAAGGTAGACTGGGGAGGATTGTGTAGCAAATGAAACTGCCTTTCTTGACTACGAGAAGCCTGTTTTAAGTACAAACTGAGCACCACCTTCAACCACCACTAACAATTGTCTCTTAACAACTCCCACAACTCAACAAGTAAATAATAAATAGTTGGATACAATCAGTTCAACAAAACATAACAATTTAATTTATATAATCTACACTTGCTTTGTTCTTCTTTGCAAAATAATGATATGTATGGCTTTTGAAGTTCAATGAATCTGATTTTTATTTTCCATCTCTTGAAATTTCACAAGATGAGAGCATAAAGTAGTAACTTTGTTCATCAGTAAAAATAGAAGCAAACATGGTAATCATAACAAACGTTTATCATTTGTCATTTTAGATCTACAACAGGTGGACCAATTACCTTGTTCAATAGTAGCTTTGGGTTGTTTACCAAAGCCTGTTTAACTATTTTATGGTATATTTAATAGGCATCTGCAAGTTGATGAGCCAGTGAGGATCTTCTCTTTGTTGTTCTTGCAAAACCATGATATATATGATTTTTGAAGTTGCAATATTGCTTTTCTGGATAAGTTCTTCACTTTCATACAATAAAAGCAGTCTGAATTTGTTACTGTAATTGGCTAACAAGTTTAATAACTTTTATGTTCCACTTAAGGTTTTGCTACAACAACCAGAGACACATCATTGCTTGAGTGCAAGATTGTTTGAGTAAACAAGATTCAAGGAATCACCAGTTGCATGGCACCCTTTGTGAATCAACTGCTGCGAGCATGGATCACCAGTTTGCCAGGAACTATATTTGCAATTGTATGTATACGGTCAACATGTCATATTTTGAGGCATTTATATGGGGTTTGCTGCTTAATAGTCCATAATAATCCTTTTGTTGTCTAAAGTCTTTTTAGTTTTATGGGAATAGATGTCTATTGTGTATCATACCCATAAAAATATCTCTCAGTGGATGATGTTGGTACAAGATTGATGTTGCCACAAGGCCTATCTCAACCATTATGATAATGCAGATAATGGAACCGACCCTAGAGATGGGAATAAGAGAGAGAGAAACTTACAAAACCAATAATAGGTAAGACGTATAAATAAAAATGCTTTTAATGTTGGTAATAAAATGAGATGTTTGTTTTGGAAATTAGATAAACCCGAGTTAAGGGTCGAGGAACTTTCTTTTGATGTCTAATACTTTTTTTTTTTTAATTCAGCCCTCTCATTAGCAATAGACTCTAACCTGCCTTTCAAATTGATTTTAACAATCCTTTTTTATTATGTTTGCTAAACACATAATGTCAATTTTTTTTTCTATCAATGTTTGCTTTGGTTTTAGATACAATGTTTCAGCTCATACTTTAGAACAAAGAAATGGTTAACAGTCGTCTTTGTTATAGGGAACAGATACTCTAACCTGCCTTTTGAGATGAAGTTAACCATTGTACGGTTAAACACTTGTGCAATGTTAGCTAATTATATTATGTCAACTTTTTCCTTTTACTTTGCATATGCTTGCTTTGGTATTGGATACAGTGATTCAACTCATACTTTAGAACACAGAATTGGTTACCAGTTGTCTTTACTTTAGGGACTTGAAATTGATAAATCCAGTGCTGCCTCTACTTTTGTTGATTGTGTGATTTTATGATACTTGGGGAATGTTTCTCATAGCCAGGCTAGTGAAACAGAAAACGAGCAAATTGGCATGTCCTCTTTAAACCAAGTGAATAATTATGAATAGCTAGCATTACCTGGTGGTTGTAATAAAGTGATGATAACATGTATAAACCAAATCATGTTGATTGTAAAGTGATGATACCGATTCTTGTTTGGTTACGATGCAGAGGGATAAAGTGTTTGACTAATACGTGGAGGGGTATATGGGAGGTTACAGAAATTAAAATGTTAGTATTTAGTCATAGTATTTCATGTGAAGAACGTATTTTGTAATGTGCAATTCCAAATAGTAGGTGAATGTTATTGCAGCATGTAGTTTTTCTTTTTCATATACTCGTACAGAAACAATTCCATGCATGATAATCATTTTAAAGCAATGTTCAATCAAATACGACATCTTCCTTGAGATTGGGTATATGAAGTGCAAAATAGTTACAGCCTAACATGACAATTGGTTAATGCCATAACAGTATTGTGCAAATCTTTATTTTATCAGTTAAATTTAAACAGAAAAACATGCATTATTGTAACAATGCAGTTCAAAATGACTGGGTATTATATGAAGTTTATTATATTATTCCCTTGTAATGCAACGTTGTCCATGTCTTACAACAGTGATTAGGTTATGCAATGTTAAGGCTTCCAAGATATTCGATGTATTTAATTTAATGGCTTCAATTAGAATTTAATAATGAATTTGCTTTCTTTTTTTTTTTTTTTTGCTTTTTCCATTATTTATGATCGTATTTGTTTGATGGATTCTTTTTATTCATTTTTTTACTATTAATATTTTACTTTTGTATTCATTTATTTTAAAACATTTAAGAATATTTATATATATTTTTAAAATAAATGAATGTGCATGTCTTATCATGAATACTAAGTTTGATATTTAAATAATTTCTATTTTTTAATACATCATTTTCAAATTGATCATCAATTTGAGTGTGGATGGTTTTAATTTAGATCATCTTATTGATGAGTTCTCAATATGATATATGCATGTTTATAGTTCCCTTCAAATGACACCTCAGATTGCTTTTTTATATTTTGTTAAATTTCTTGAGAATGAGATAGAACTAACTTTTGGAGAGGATAAATGTTGAAAGTTATTGATTATTTTTATTAAAAACTGTTTCCCCATTCATTTAAATTTAGCATCACCAGTTTTAACTAGTTCCAATTGGGACAAGCTATTTTGGGAAGCCAATGAACAATTTTCTAGTTTTAGTATTCAATGTTGTGCCATACATTTAGCACATGGGAACATGAATTTGAGGAAATATGTTATGGATTTGTGGGGGAAACACTAATGTAGACATCTAAAAATGCCTAGTGCATTATCATCTTGTTATTTCATCATAACTTATCAAATTTTCTATCAATATTAATCAAATAATTTTAAATTATTTAATTATCTTAATTTTTGGGGTTTATTTTTTTAATTATCCTAATTATGCTATATATTAATTAAATCTTTTTTAATTATTTAAGTAATTTATCGTTTTCTCTCTACTATTAATTAATTATTTTTTAATTTTTTTCTCCACTATTAATTAAATAATTTTAGTATTTAATTAATTTACCGAATTTAATTAATTCATCTTTCGGTACACTAATTAAATAATTTTAAAAATTATTTAATCTGCTAACACTTCTAAGATTTAAATAAATTTCAAATAATTTATACCTATTCATTTGATCCCTCTTAATTCTTCCACCTTATCAATCCATGTGCTAATTTTAGTTCTTACCCTATCTCAAATTTTATCATTCATCGATCTTTCTAATAAATCTCCAATTTTGATCAAATGTTAAGCAAGATATAAGTAAAAGCCTTCATTCATTCATTTCTCCTTAGAGCCTACATCACGAGCACAATCATTATCATCAAGCTATTATCTTGTCATTGTGCTATCATGGTTTTGCTCCTTTGAAGAGCAATCCATATTTCAAGCATTCAAGCAAATATCAAAGAAACAATGGAGCAAAACCATGATATTATTTGATTTTATGCATAGATCTCAGGCTTTATTATTGTGTGAGTGAGTGTGAATTTGGTACTCATTGCATTGTTCCATTCATTTGATTCACACTTTCATCTTCCACAACTATAGTGCCTTTATACAATTAAAATTTCAATAATATGTGCAAGATGATATGTATTAGTTGTTTTTATATAGAGGAAGGCATCTTGTTAACCTCCCAACATAAAACATGAGTTAAAACTCTCTCAAGACATAAAGTAGGTTTGACAAGTCAAATACAAAAACCTAAATTCATTATTATCTTCTAA
Source organism: Cryptomeria japonica (assembly GCF_030272615.1). Taxonomy (NCBI): domain Eukaryota; kingdom Viridiplantae; phylum Streptophyta; class Pinopsida; order Cupressales; family Cupressaceae; genus Cryptomeria; species Cryptomeria japonica. The sequence goes on from NC_081412.1 coordinate 487,627,590, forward strand.
TATTTAAAAACTAAAAGTCTAAGAGAAGTCATGTTAAAATATCCATGTAAAGGTGAATTGTGTTAGTGTATGTTTTTAATTTTCTAGTAGGATTTTTTTTTTCCTTTATAGAATTTTTATTACACTTTTATTAATATTGCTTAGGTTATTAAAGTGAGTTTAATTAATTAAGACTAATAGATAACGTGTTGAGGTGTAACCATCCTAAAAGAGAGGAGCACTTACTATGTTAGATCACTTGGTGGTCACTTCATATTGGTTAGATTTATCACCTCCATCCTCTCCCTAGTTCTATATAACATTTGAGATGGGCTTTTCTAAGGAAATTACTTTTTTTTTTGGAAAGTTCATGCAATCCACCTTGATGCATAGTCCATGTAATGCACTAATAGAAAAATTAAAGATAGAAAATAACATATTTAAAGCACTTGAAGGTGTTTGGTGGAGCACTTTGTGTTAGCTACCAATGCTAGTACCATGACTACTGAAACCCCTACAGAGTCCTTATGAGGCCACTATAGCCAATAATCTATAGTGGATAGAGTAATTGCTACCAGGTTTCATTTAAACTACCTATAGTTCACCTTAATCTCAACTACAACCACTTGAACACAAAAATTACGATAGTTAGCTTGCTAACCACCACCCCCTACTTTGCCATTGTGTCACCCAACAACCACCACATCTGGTGATGCCACCAAATTTTGACAATATAGATGAGCACTTTCCATCCACAAAGGTCTTGATATTTTTTTTTTTCATTTTTTGCTAAATATTATTAGTTGAGGTTCATTGTTGTATTTTTCTTTAATAGGACATAACTTTTGCATTAGATCTCCACACTGGAAAGCTATTGAAGAGCACTACACAACTACAAAGGTATTTTTTTCATATATTTTTTAATTCAAAATATATAGTATCAAAAGTTGCATTTTTTTTCCATCATGGACATAAAGAGCATTGTAAATCTAATAAAGGCTTGTACTTGCACTAGTCATAAAGTGCCAACATTGTAATCTCTAGGTGACTTATGAGACTAGTGGAAAGAGGGGGTATCTCTTAGAATCTCTTTTGCATTTCGTTTTCTCTTTTATACATTCTCAAACAATTTTCTTTCCTTTTTAAAATGGATCAACCAATAGTTTCTATGCTAATGACCTACTACTATTTTTTATTGGAAAAGTGAAGTGTCAATCTACTTTAAAAAGTTAGGATTGTATAGGGTAATAATAGGACTAGAAATTGAACCAACAATTAAAGCAAAAAATTCAAAATGGTTTAATAAGGGTGACGAAGCATTTGGAACCTTTTGTATGTTTGTATCTCTACATTTTTTCTTCGTGTTGATTACGTTTCTACACCAAATAAAGTATGGTTCACATTGGAAAAACTCTTCGGTAAGCAAGATGGATTGAGAGTCATCAATTGGCGAATGAGCTCATAGAGTTAAGTCTGTCAAGTTTTGATACTATACATGACTTCTTCATTAAACTAAATGCCATAAGATTGTAGTCGAAATAGTGTAGAATTGAGAAAGATGATGAATAGTTGATCTTAAGTATTTTCTCTAAACTTGGTCCAAACTATTTTTTGCTTGTTTCTGCATTTGACGTTATAAAAAGTGTCTAGGAGATTCCTACACAAGGCCTTTTCTTGATGTGTTTGCAAATGAACTCACAAAAGATTAGGACAAGTTAGTTCAAATAAGCACAATCGAACCGTTTAAGTCTCATCACTTGGGTACAAATCAAGGCACAACAAATTAGAAAGGTAATGGAAAACAAAATAAATAAATAAAGATTCAAGAAGAGAAGAAACAAGATCACAAACAATTCGTCTCAAATCATAAATCATCTTCCTCAAAAGACAACACATCTATGAAGGAAAAGATTAAAGGTGCCTTTTGTAAGAAAATTGGTCATGATAATCGTAAGTGTCTAAAATAGCATCTAGCTCATTTCACTCATCTTTTTGAGAAGAACAATGTCAAAGCTCCAGATCTAGAAAAGTAAGACATAGGTAATTGACTTGGGTGCTTCTCACTACATGGCCAATTAATAGGAAAGTTTCACATCCTTGGATCCATGCTTGGTGCTAGATATTCTTATGGATGATGACTTAGTAGAGGAGATTCTTTGGAGAGGATTTGTTGGCATTGGTGAAGGGACATTTTATGATGTTCTACGTGTGCCTAGTTTGTCAATTAATCTCTATCGATGTACTAGATGACCCATATAAATCTAGGCAAAAGAGTTGAATTCACTCTAGATACCATGGTTATCAATGAATTGCATGACATATCTATAGTTTTTGTGGGAAAAACATAACCATTGTAGGCTCTATCACTTTTCTCACTTTTTTATTGATTCTCCTTTAACAACTTTGCTTGGTAATTTAGATGAAGTGATCCAACTTGCAGAATCACCAATTTTAGCTTTTGAACTACTACTACTCATATAAATTTAGCATGACAAGGTTCTAGGATTGAATATAGTTCATTTTTTGAAAGGTGCTTTTTAGGGATGCATTCTTAGCAAGAATTCAAAAGGAAAATTCAACAAGGGAAAAGCTTGTAGAGCCTCACAACTTTTGGAGTTGGTACATACTGAATTGGCCTTTCTATTTCCACATTCATCTTATGCTCATCCTAGGAGAATCCTTTGGCAACTTACTTATTGAGATCACTCGGTCTTCTTTAAGTATCTTCTTAACACAACCTAAGTACGCACTTGCTATGCTATCCAAAGTTCACATGGTTGATTGTAACTTTACACCATCTCCTTTTCTATTTAGGTTTAAATTTGAGGAAAAGTGTTCTTCACCTTTTATTGATGGCACTTTGAATTGATAGCTTGTTGTTAGTCTCATATAACTGACTCACAAGACTAGACATTTCATATGTTGTAGGCATGGGCTCTTGATTTGTGTAGAAGGCATATGACCTACATTTTAAAGCAACTAAGTATATTCTTCATTACATTTAGGGTACTCACAATTATGAGATTCATTGTGCAATGACCATGGATCTTGTTCTGGTGGGATATACAAATTCAAATTAGGTAGGTGATTCTCAAGATCATGAGTCTACTTCAGGATATTTCCTCTCACTTGGTTTCAATCCAGTTTGTTGATCGAGTAAGAAGCAATCTGATATTGCTCTTTCATCTACATAGGCTAAGTATTGAAGAGTAGTTAATGCTACTACTAAGTTTATTTGGCTTCAAGATATTCATTGCCTTTAGTATTCCATTTTATAAGCTTGCAATCACCTATTATGATAATTAGGGTGGCATACAAATCTATAAGCCCCTTCTCAAATTTAAGAGATAATTAAGAAAGATCTTTTGATGGTTGCATTTTGGGGCAAAATATACCTCATCATTGAGTCTAGAAGGCCCCTAAAGTCCTCTTTTCAGATATGATAATCTATATTTTGACGATGAAAAAATTTAATCATTTTTTAAAGTTCGAAGGCTTATTAAAAAATTGATTGTACAACTATATGAAATATGTGCCATGTGGAGATATGTATAGTCCATATTGGTCAAGTTGTTGACAAGCATCTTTAGTCAACATATCTATATGTGGTCTATTCTTTGACCTACATCATTAGTATGTTGATGATTTGTGTTAGTGATGGTCACATCATGGTATGATCAACAATTTTTTAATTTATCTTTTTTTGTTAGAAATTTAGATTGTGGAAAAGCACATTTATTCACCCTTAGTCACAGGATTAGGGAGCTCCTACTCCGAGCCAGTCTTGTAGGGGCTAGGCCCATAGGCGATGTGGTCAACTTGTTGCTTGTAGACAATGTAGTCAACCTATTGCTTGTGAGACAACATTCACCTCAAAACATTACTGGACAACGAAAAACCTCCTGCCAATGCCTTTAAGCCAACATCAATCACTTGGGTAACTTGCAAACAAGCCATAAGGGCCAAATCTTAATTTCAAAAATTTCCATAACTTTTTGCCAATGTGAAAATTTTACAAACAAGATATCATCAAAAGGCTAGTTTAAGTTTTTAGTAGAGGTGTAGGCATTTTTGCGAAATTTTTCTATAGGTGCATTTAATTGTTGATTGAAGTCATATCTTCATTTTTTGGCCTCCAAACTTATAACTTTTTTCCTAGAACCTTGGTTTTCATGATTCTTGTGGTGTTGGAAAGGTATTGAGGTGCTCTATCAAGCCATTCATGCAATTTTTCTAGATTCATCCCTGGTTACACTTTATTGCATATTTGCATCTAGGATAATTACTTGGACATCTAGCTCTTGGAAACATTCTCTTTTGATCTAATCACTTTATTTTAACTACTTAATATGTGTTTATCTATGATTTTGTCATTTAAAAATTGTATCATTATAATATCATAGGTTATGTAGCACATATTTTTGTAACTCTTCTAGTTAAGGGGAATTATGAGTCGAGAAAAAAGGCATCCTGACACATTGTAGGTGGCTCAATCTTTTGCCTCATTTTTTATGGACTCATCACCAAGCAAGATACACCTTGGAAGAAATCCATTTTGGGTAATAAAAATGATTACCTCATAGGATTTATTGCTATAACCATTGGTGCTAGCATTTTAGGGACACTTATTATCAGATCTTAGAGATTAGGTACCTACACACACTTAAGGCCTGAATATGGGGGATCATCCCATATAATAGTTTCCACTTATTTGTGAAACTTGACTTTGAAATCAATATTTTGAACTAAATCTTCACTTTTTGAAACCTATAGCAGTTGAATCGATAGGAATTTGAAGATGATGTGAACTATTATTTGTGAGATTTTGTCTATAGATTCTAAACTTATTTTTTATAAAAAAAAATGGAATTAAATTGTATTTTTTATGTAACTTTAGTAATTTATTTTTCTATCGTAAATAACATTTTTTTAAAAGTGACATCTTTGATGTCACGCATAACTTTTTTTATACAAAGGATAAAATTTTAATTTTTTTAAATATAGATTTGTAACACCAATACCTAACACCTCCATTTTGTTTCATTATTTTTCATTGCATATTTTTTATAATTAAGTTTTGAAGTCAAACCAATTATATTTTTGACATAGGTGTATGATGTCGGACATAACTTATTTTGTATGTATCAAAATTCAAAAAAAAATTGTTGGAACATGGACATCAATACCTAAAGCATATATATTTTTTAATTTTTTTCATTAATTACTATTTTTTCACATGCATAGGACAAGGAACTTGATGTTCAGTGAAAAACCTATGTTTAATAAAACGTAAAAAACAACTTTATAATAAAACCAAAATACATTAAAAATTATACTTGTTTGAAAGCTCATTTTCAGGGCTATGATTCTCTAAGTTAGTTTGCAAAGTTGATTCCATTTGAACCTTCAACCCAAGCTTTGAAAGTGAAATTTTAGAGGAAAATTATAGAGGAAGGGTAGACGGCCCTAGCCAAGGACCTTCAAACAAAGGAAATACCTTCTTTCAGAGGCACACATATTTTAACAACATAACAATTTATTATTAACTTTGAGCGAAGGTATTCACCTTTGTTTGAAGGTCCACCTTCGAATGAAGGTTCTTGCAAAAAAATTCCTCTCCGCTTGAAAAAAGTTCATGTCTCAAATTAACCCATTATTTTGGGATTACCTTGGGAGATGCATGGAAACCCTCATATCTCTCTATTCCTTGATGGTCCTATGCCAATTTGCCTCATTGTAGTTGATAATTTTGATCATATATCCTTTGATAATGATACATAAGAGGAACTTGAATATGGTGGAACACTTGAGCATCTTGATGATACATAGTTCTCTCTCGTTGCTCCTACTCCTGTTGAGATCACAAATCCATCTTTTTTTGCTTCATCAAAGTTTAGAGATGCTTGTTTGAGAGCTTCTAGTGATTCTATTAAGGACCTATTGTTTGCATACTTGTGGTGGATCTCATCCTTGGGTGGTATTAAGTTCTCCATCCATCACTTGCATGTATTTATTTCCATCTTTTATCTCTTTTAGAGCTCAGAGTTTTATCCCACTAGGTTTTCTCCTTTTCATTGTTTGTGAGAGATTGTATTTTTAAATGGGTACCTAGCATAGACTAGTAGCTAAGACCCATCATCACCATCTTTGCACCATTTGCCTTTGTTTACATTTTCCCTAAGTTGCACTTAAGAGGGGGTGTTGGTGTCAATGGACTTTTTCTTGTCCAATTTTTTCTTTATAGTGTAAATAAGATACATTATCTAACTAGTTCCTAGTTAGGACCTTTTCACACATGTTCGCATGTTATGTTCGCTTAGAGAGTTAGGTATCTTATCGTGTCCCTAGTCTCACTGCATAGGATGAAGACGCTTGGCACAGTCCTAGTTAGTCCTATCTCTCATCCTTACCTGTATAAGAAAGGCATCATATGCATGTTTCATTTTTTATTAATATATCTTTTTATCTTTATGTACCATAATCGAGTAATATTTTTCTCTTGTTGTTCTCTAATAAGAGGTGATGTTTGGTGTTGGAGGTGATCTTGTGAGCTTTATTTGTTAGATTCTCTTGGGGTGCAATTGGTGTCCTCTTTTAGGGAAGGGGGGATTCTTATTCCTTCCTTGTTTTCTCTCTTTGTTATGGGGAAGACACACTTCCTTTCATGGGAGGGGGATTTTTCTTCTTTGGAAGGGTGGTTTCTATGTACATGGGTACCTCATTAGACTTCATTTGTCATCCCATCATCATGTCACCCACCTAGGCTATTCTTAAGGGTGGTGCTAGTGTAGATTTTTAGTTTCCTAGTGAGATTTATTTTTCCTTAGTCCTAGGTTTTTCCTACATTTTTATTAAGATTTTTTAGGTTAATAAAGTGATTTTTAAGAAATAGTAGATAAGGTGTTGAGGTATCACCATCCTAAAAAGGAAGAGCATTTACTATTTTCAAATAGCTTAGTGGTGAATCCCTATTGGTTGGATTTGCCACCTCCATCCTCTCCTTAGTTCTATATAAACTCCTACCTAGCTTGTATTTTTATCAATTGTTGCATACCTTTTCAAACATGTATATTGATGCATGCAATCATTATCTTGTAGTTTCTCTTTGATCTCCTAATGCAATATTGTCATCTCAATATTTACAACCTTTTAGAATCACATGTCTATAATTGTGTTATTCCATTTACAGTTTGATATCTTATTTATCTCATAGAAAGATCTTGACTATTTATCTATTTATAGTTTTTAACAAAACTTTACTTACTTAAGTCTAAGAGAAGTCATGTTATAAGATCCTTGGAAAGGTGAAATGTTGCTTATTTTTTAGTCTAAGAGAAGTCATGTTAAATGATCTATGGAAAGGTGAAATATTTCTTATTTAAATTCAAGAGAAGTCACATTAAAAGATCCTTGAAAGATGAAATGTTGTTTATTTTAGTTCAAGAGAAGTCGTGTTAAAAGATCCCAAGGAAGGTGACACATTAAAAGATTCCTAATAAGGTTGTTTATTTTAATCCATAAGAAATCATGTTAAAAGATCTTTGGGAATGTCTCTTGAAAAATTCAACTTTTTAAGAAAGTAGAAAAAATCTATCAAAGAGAGAACCACTTAATAATATTATCATAACTATACTAATTCCAAGAAAGATAACAACATCATCTTCAAATCAAAAAACTCATAAAGGAATGAAGATTGATAAATATTTCCATGAGAACAATGTTCACAAACTTTGTAAACAATCTTTCAACTTCATTCATTTTTCATTTATGTTTTACTATCATTCCATAATTTGCCTTGGTTTTCTTGGATTTTATGTGATATATTCTTATGACACAAGCAAGTACTAATGATAGAGACATCTTATTTTGTTATTTCTTTTTATTTTTTCATACATTTATTTTTTAGAGAAAATCTATGTTGATTAAATTCATATGATCCATAAATAGAACACACCTGTATTATAATTCTATAAATTAAAATAACACTATTCTTAGAAAATACATTTATTTGATAAACAACATAAAATCATACAAATTAAATTAAATTATTTTGTTTTAATATAAATATCTTAAATACACAAGAATTATTTTATTTTATGGAAGAATTATTTTTTTTAAAACATTATTTTGTTTAAATTTATAATTATTTTTCCTTAAGAGTTATTTTTATATATTGATATCAATACCTATTAATTCAATTCAATTTTCTAATTAATTTAACCAATCACTATATAGAATTAAAAAATTTCAACAAAAACTTATAGTCTAAATTTATTTTTTATTTAAAATAATTGTAAAATAGCATTTTTTTGTATTTCCATTGATCACAATAGCTGTAAAATTTAATTTTCTAAAAAAGGAAATACAAAATTTTACACATTGAATGACATTAAATAAAATGTCAATTCCCCATTCACATGTATCTACGTGACATTGGTTTTAATGGCTCCAAATGAATATTGACAAGGGATTCCACTTAATAATATACGGCCAACCGGTTCACACATATTGTATTATTTATTTTATTTTATTTTGTGCATTTTGCCATAAGCAATATTGAGATTTGTAAATTTTTAAGGAATGATAGATTTTTTTGGTTTTTTGGGGATTTCTTTGCATTTTAAAAAAAGAAATGTCTATTCTGAATAGTTTTTTTCATTTTTTATTATTAATACTTTTCGTAGGCAATATTATTGCATTCACTTATACCTAATTAATCGATTTCTTGCACCAATCAAAAGTGATTATTATTTTTGTTTTCAAAATAAACTTGATTTTTATAAAGTTGAGATTTAAATTATTATCTACAATATGATTGGATAAAAAAATTGGTGTTATAGGAGAAAATTTATAAGAATGATAGATTTAATAGACTTTTTTTAAGATTTCTTTATATTTAAAAAATAAATGTCTATTCTTAAATAGCTTTTTTCATATATATATTAAGATTTCTTTATACTTAAAAAATAAATGTCTATTCTTAAATAGCTTTTTTCATATATATATATATATATATATGAAAAAAGCTATTTAAGAATAGACATTTATTTTTTAAATATAAAGAAATCTTTAAAAAAGTCTATTAAATCTATCATTTTTATAAATTTTCTTTTGAAAATAAAGGTAATAAAATCTATTAACTATTTTATAGGGATTTGACTTAAACCACTTAAGCCTAATTAATTGATTTCTTGCACCAGTCAAAAGTCATTATTATTTTTGTTTTCAAAATAAACTTGGTTTCTATAAAGTTGAGATTTATATTTTTTAACTAGAAATTATTTATCTACATAATTATACTATATATAATTAATAATATTATTATACTACTATTTTATATACTATCTGGTATGGAGTTTTATGTGGAAAACCTAAACTAAGAAAAAATACAACAAGAATCAGACTCACAATATAATAAACCGATTACAATGTTTAGGCCAAAGACTAAGGAGCTCACTACCCCTAAGTGGACTTGCAAAACTAAGGCACACAACCTTAGGTCAAGATACAACAAGGACTTGCAAAAACTGAAGATCACTTCTTTAGGGTAAGATACAAGGGTTTTGATACAAAAACATCAAAAAGGTTGAACTGTTGAGAACCACATTCACTAAAAAAATGATCAGAGTTCACTGTTCAAAACACATCTCAAACTTTCTTCATCATTGCTCTGTTATACATACAAACCTCTATACTATTCCACATTCACTTTGCACAATATGCACAATTCATTCTTTTATCTACTTAATCATTCCATCCTTTGTATACCATCCTCAACCATAATATTATCGCCTAGGTTGGCCCAAAAAAGTGTAACATGTACATGCAAAATGGTTAGACCAAAAAACCAATCTCCAAGACAATGCAAAAGACAAATGAAATGTGTGAGGGATCATACCTTCTAGACACTTCCAAAATAGCTTTTATGCAACTGCACACTACAACACAAACCAAAATACCATAGGTCGGCCCTAAATAATAACTTTGTTAATGCACACCAACACAACCAATTCAATCTTCAATGCAGACCACCAAACATACTCACAAGTGACCAAAATAGCTACAAAAAACATCAATGAACCCAATACAACAAATCACATCACTCTAACCAACTAAAGGCAAACGAATGCAAGACATTCGTGCACACTGTTACTCTATCATTGAACCAACCAGAACTCAGACCTGAATATCTTCAACTATAAAACACATGAGCATATGAAATAGGAAATATGATGAGGATATATATTCATAAGTATAACACTACAACCACAAGATCATCTAACACATATCTGCCACAATCTGAACCAAAGACCTAATTGAGAAATTGTTCATCATAACAGTCATACTTCACTGAATCACAATTGTAGACCACAAAGACTATCACTAGAGATCTAGAAACACCACAATAAATGATTATTTTCCATCTCAAATGTCTACAAGTAATCTCCATACATCCGCTTGAATATTTTTCATTTAGTCATTAAAAAATACCTATTTTCACTTTATTATTTATATTATACAATTTTAAAATTATTAAAAGTTATTTTATTAAGATCAATTATATTTAATATTACATAAATATATTTTAAATGAGATATAATCTGAAACTAATAATTAATAATTAAGTTTAAGATTAATTTTATTATTATAATTACAATTATATAGATTTTATAATTAAATTAAGATTATATTCTTATGAAACATGTATATTTTCACTATAATATTTATATTAAATTATAATTACTAATTATGTTGAAGGCATACCCTATATGAAGTTTTCAACTTACTTATTGAAATCAATGGTTCAAAATTGACTAAATGAATTGTAATGCCCCGCCAGGAACCCCAAAGGAATAACCACACAACTAAGCAACTAAGGGTGAAATAATTTTATTTTTTTCAAGTATAAATCACATTAAGTGCTTTAATTACTACATTGTACATTAATTACGCAAGCGGAAGACTAACACAAGAATTCTTAAAGGGTTACCAACGAAGAATGATACGAAAGGTTAAATTCCAAAATAAAGATTAATCCAATTTTCCATCAACTACTTATTAAACACAATAAACCATATTCACATGGCAGATTTCATCATTGAAAGATTGAAAGTATTACAATATACATTACTTCTCAAGAAAGCATTTGCACAAAGCATAAGGATAGCTGAGATAATAACATCCAATAACTTAAGATTACATTATTCATCAAATGCATGGCTTCCAATAATACAAATAAAATTTACATAACTACCAAATACAAGGTTACATAAATCCATTGATACAAATGACCACGTAGGTCTCAAAAGTACAATAATCTCCAACATGAGATGATACACAAATCACGAACCACGGGAATACCTGGGAAGCCAATCCTCGCATGAAGGCACAAACAAATACATCCGATGGGAAGTGGCACTACCACCCGACCATGTGATCCCAAAACGGAATCACCCCATCATGCTAGGAGATAGCAGAAGACCCTCAACCAAGCATAAGCAAAACATGGTTGACAATACAAGTGTGACTCCACAATACTCTAGATGAACTCAACATCACAAAACACTAGTGACCTTAAAGAGAGAGTGTCATCGCATAGCTTATGATGGTTACCCTAGGTAGGCCTCCATAGGTCCTGACCCCCAACCTGGGTTATCCTGGTAACCTTTCCCGAACCCCTGATTCCATCTAAGTCCCATGCAGACCCTACCAAACCTTTGTGAAGACAAGGTGGTCGTTTTCCATTCCAGTCCTTCCCACTACATCTTGAGCCTATACAAGCACTCAACCATGTGCGGGGTACAATATCTTATTTAATGTCAAGAACTACCCACCCCTTAATCAATTATTAGGTTATCACTTATTATCTCACTTTCGAGGGGTTATTCAGCCAACCACTTCGGGCACGACCCCCACTTGAAAGCCACTCTCTCATAGGACACTATTCAAACATGGTCACTCTACGAGGACCCTATGGCGAAACAGACAGCCATAACACCACTACAAAATATAGGTGACAAAAACATAGTCTTACTAACCCTTGGTTAACCATAAGGAATAAGCACAATATGGTTTAAAACAACAAGGTCATAAAGACAACACCTGATCAAGAGGTACAACGGACACTACAACAGGACAACTAAACATTGACAAGAATTTGCAACAAAATAAGCTCCTTGCAAGAAATGCCAAATTCACTAAGACCGTACTCAAACAGTCTTTTGAAATTAATAACATCATATACACTTGCAATTCAACATTTAAAATTTAACTAATCACAAATAATCAATTTGCCTCTTTTCAATTTGAACAAGCAAAAGTCATAATAACTTTAATGAATAAAACACCCCACATTAAATAATACATCTTTCCAAAGACGACATTTAATTTTTTATATTCCAATAAAATAATCCTAATAAGATAATTCATATTATATATATATATATATATATATATGAATAATATTTAAATATATAACCCACTTCAAGAATAAATCTAATTTACCAGAATTGACCGCATATAAAATAATGCCTTGATAAAAAATAATAATATATCTATATTTAAAAACCGCATATAAAAGAAAAAACGAAGTCATAAGCATTTTTTGACAGTGTTGTTTAACAACGACAAACACATCTTTTAAAAAGTAACATCGAATTTTTATTTTTTTTAAAGCGTTGGGGTTAGACTTTGGTGGTGAGTGCTACCAATGGTAGCAGTCGCTACCATTCGCTACCATTTGGTAGCGCTGCTACCATATGGTAGCAGCCGCTACCAAGCGGTAGCATTGCTACCATCCCATGTGGGGGGTAAAATACTTTTTTTTTTGTTTTTGTTTTTATTTATTTTTAATAAGATTTACTTAATAACAAAATTCATTTTCTGCACAACCCAGAAAATATCTTTGCTAAAAAAAAAACAGAGAACATTTTTTTTTTTCTTTTGGATGGAATTTTTTTTTATAAGATTACTGTATACCAAAGAATACATAAAAGACTCAGATCAAAATATCTTGGGCAAAAATTCATGAGAATTTTAAGCAAAACAAAGGGGATTTAATCAATCTCTTCATTTCTTCCACACACAAGGAATATCATTGATTCACACAAAGCGGGCAAATTGGCAAAATTTTGCCACCATAACCCCCTGATTTTTAACAAATAAAAACTTACAAACATACAGAAAACAAAACATATTACTTGCCACTCAAATAGAGAGAATTAAAAAAACTAAATTTGCACAAATTTGAAAGCACATAGGCAACTAATTTTTTTTGGACAATCTCTTCAACAAATACATATTAATTTGGGAATTGATTAAATTCAAGCACAAATTGCTCCATTTCCAAACCAAACTTTCAATCTAGAGTTTCCAATAAGATTTTGTAATTTACAAGCATACACACAGGAAGAATTTCAAAACATTTAAATTTATTTTTTTTGAAACAAAAGAAAGAGTAAAATCTACCCAACCTGAAATGCACTCCAGGAAGAAAATTGGAGAGGAGCTTCAATCCCGCACACCAAATCCACAATCCAAATTTCTACTCCAAAATGGTTTCCAAATTTTGGCTTTCAAAAAATCCTCCTTCACTTCCCGTGAACTCACAGGTAATATAGGAAAATATTTTTAACCTAAACTTTTAAGTTAAAAGTTTTCCTCAACCAATAGCATTATAATATTTAAAAAGTAAAAATGTAATTTTCCCTTTTTCTCATGACACAATTCTTTTTATTTAAAAATAAAAATCTAATTGCTAACAACAAGGTCAATGGGGATTACTTTTTATTTATTTTCTTTTCCCCATATGAAATTAACTCAACATTTACACTAAAATTCTAATAGCATAGCATTTAACTTATTTCTTTTTTCAAATAAATTAATACAACTATTTTTACAAATATAACATGCAATTTAACCATTTAAATTTAACAACTTCATTTATTTAATTAAATCAATGAACACAAGGGCATATTAATTAAATTAAATACACCAACACAAAAATAACACAATTCACTCAAATTAATTTTTTCCAAATAACTGAAAGCACGCAAAACAAGAAATGACCACACGACGACTCACAAAACAAAAATGCCAAAAAACCAAGACTCGCATACCAGTCAAACGGAAAATGACGACCAACTGACAACACTCACATGAGTGTAACTGCGGGTCAATTTAAGGTCTAACAACTATCTCCTCCACTCCCATCGGACAAATAAAGTACACTCAAACCTGTGAAACTAGGTGGAGTTGATACCCCGTACCTACCCGGTACTTGTACCTGCAATGTCCCACATCAAAGAACCACACGTGCATATAGACATATATATATAACAAACAAGGCATGCACACCGATGAAGGAGAATCGTGACATTCCATGTCTCACCGGAGTGAGTGAAGGAAAATCATCCCCTCGCACTCCATACACTTACAAGCACGAAACATGAGTATAACGCATTGCATGTATAAAGTAAATATGTCAGTCCATGACAATAATCCATAAAATCACATTTAACATTAATAAGGAAATACTGCATGAAAGCATACACTTCAAATAAAATTAAAGCATGTAATAACATCACATAAAGTCTGAATAAAATATTACGATAATGTTTCCCACTGAAAGAGTCAACAGAAGTCAAACATGAGTCTAAAAAGTTTGATCAAGAAGGGGTGCTACAAAGGCTACAAGAGGATTGAATTGATCTCAGTCATATGTTTACATTAATATGATTTTTTTTTAAATGATTAAAAACTTAAAAAAACATATTTTAATATTGAATTTCCTGTGGGAATGTAGAAACCTCATCACTGATCATCTGTTCTAGCAGATTGGGAATGGGCAAAAAGCCAATTTTTGGCACGATTCATGGGGAGGAGAATGACCCTTTAAAGACTATTTTGAAGATCATGGTTGGGTAGCACAAGTTCAGGAGAGTTTTGGGGAGAAGGTAGTCAACTACATCGATGGTATTGGTCAGGAGGGTGACTGAATAATGTGAAAGAAAATAGATATAGGTAATAAGGGGCTTTGTTCCAAATTGGAATCTTTATTGAAACAAAGACCAGTGTTCTGCACATTGGCAGAGGATAGAATTTTGTGGTGTGCCTCTAAATCAGGAGAATATAAGGTTAAATAGGGATATGAAGTGCAAAGGAGCAGGTCGAGAAGTCCAGGTTGGTCGTATAAATTGTGTTGGCACAAGAGAATTTTACTTAAAGCTGGTGCATATCTGTGGATTGCTTTACACGATAGAATGTTGATGGGAAATAGGCTAAAAAAAATTGGTATAGCAGGACCGAGTTGGTGTGTCATGTGTATGCGGGACAAGGAATCTACTAACCATCTTTTGTACACTTGTCCAGTGGCGAGTTCTTGTTGGGAATGGTTTTTTTATATGGTGGAGCTGAAAATTGTCAGGAATGCAAAGATGAAGGATTTCCTCTCTTCATGGCCTAATTTGTTTAATTTCAAGTGGGGGGATATTTGGCTAGTAGGTCCAGCTTTGCTAGTCCGGCACGTGTGGAAAGAAAGGAATGGAAGAATCTTTAAGGAGATCAACCTATCCAATGACAAATTAATCCTTGAGATTAAAGGAGCCATATAAGAAGTAGTAAGTTACAATCTCAAGAAAAAACATGTGAGAAGATTCATGACTTGGGACAAGGCGATGGAGTCCAAATGGTCATTCAAAGAGACGGGTCAGTTTCAGCTTAATGTCAAGAAGTTGGACAGACGGAAGGTCAGATGGAAGGCTCCCGATAAGGGATGGACCAAACTCAATTTTGATGGCGCTAGTAAAGGCAATTCAGGTAAGGTAGGATTTGGGGTTGTCCTAAGAAATGAGGATGGGTCCTTCATACAAGGAGTCTATGGTAATGTTGGAGAGATTACCAACAATGAAGCTGGAATCAAAGCGTTGGTAGCTGGATTGGAACTATGTGTGGACAAAGGTCTGCCGAAAGTGATCATTGAAGGGGATTCACAGATTCTCATTAATGAAGTTTCTAATCAAAAGTTTCTCAATTGGAAGCTGAGTAGGTGGCTTCCTAGAATAAATCATCTTTTGGAGAATATTGGGAATTACAAACTAGTTCACAACCTCAGAGAAGGCAATAAAGTGGCCAATTTTATGGCCAATTCAGGAGTCGAAACCGAGGATATTCTTAAGATGATTTGTCCTCATGACATTTCAGAGGCTCTTGACAAGATTATCCAGTTTGATAGGAAAGATCCTCCCCGTGAAGGAATAGGGTAATGTTCTTTCCTCTTTCTAGCAGTAGTAGGTAGTAGGTGTTTGCACTGTAGGGTGATGTACATGGAGGGAAATATGATCAACAAGCACATTTAAGAGAGAGTGTGACCTTTCTTTTCGACGGGTTTGTCAATACGGGGGTGTAAGTATGAAGGAGGTGGTATTTGTCATCTTTTATCGATTGACTGCAGTAGGAGATCGCAATCAAGAACTAGAGATTTGGACTCAAATATGTAGTACATTGGGCAGAGAGATTGGGAGATGTTTTGGATATTGTAGCTTGTTTTAGAGTTTTTCAAGCTGTATTTAGGGCTGCGAAAATACATTGAAGACAGATTAATTGTAGTGTGTGGGCTGGAGTTCTAAGGGAGGAAGGGATACAAGCATTCTAGTAGGATGGTGTTGTTTGCTGCTATGAGTTGCATGAATTGTGAAGAAACTGTTGAGAGACAGTACTTGGACTTGTTCAACGCATAAAATGATATTTATGAGGTGATTTTGGAAATGGTGGATGCATCGTTGAATTTGCAGGGGCATTGGTGTGATGGATTTATTTATGAGGCAGTGCTCGTACCTTTGTTCAATGTTCTGGAGTCGAAGGAGAGGTGTATCGAGCTACTTGGGGATTTTGTGAAAGCAGTGAATGGGGATGTAGTGGCAGATCCTCTGTGGGAGTTGCAAAATGGTACCAAGGAAAGCATTCTGAGGATTTACTTCAATCCATCCATATATTATTCCTCAGACTCGGAAGAGGAGTTTGAAGCAGAAGATGAGCAAGGAGAGGTAAGTAGTGATTTGGACTCAGAGGACGGGGAGGAAAGGGAGAGGAAGGTAGAGTAGAGGAGGAAGAGGAGGTTTGTCATGGAAGCATGGCATGTTTTTAGATAAGGGGTGTTGAACAGGGATCTATCAGAATTCAGACAACTCAAGAACTCTGATGATTGGTAGTTGACAGAGGAATCCTCGAATACCTTGTTCAATCTCAAAGAGTTGGTGTCTTAGTTGCTGCATTTTCTCATG
Source organism: Cryptomeria japonica (assembly GCF_030272615.1). NCBI lineage: Eukaryota > Viridiplantae > Streptophyta > Pinopsida > Cupressales > Cupressaceae > Cryptomeria > Cryptomeria japonica. The sequence continues at coordinate 487,644,848 of NC_081412.1, forward strand.
TAAATGGTCCTCGGGTCTGTTGAGTTGGTGTGTAGGTCATAGGGTAGTGTTTGTGCTCCATCTTTTGTGTGGTTTGGAGCATTAGTCCTGGTGTGTAATGTATTTCCATGTAAGCATTTCTTTTTTAAAGTAATACAGGGAGCTATCCCCATCAAAGAATAGCACTTACCATTAAAAAAATAAAATTAATATGATTAATTAGAAAAAGAATGTGTACAAAAGCAAAATCTACTATTTTCTATTTTTAATAACAATATCTTTTAATGGTATAATCTTTTATTTGAATATTCCATATTTTTGTAAGTTTCAAAAGTGGAAAAGACAAAATTATTGAAAAAGAAAGAATTGGCTATTTTTTCTACTTTTTAAAATGATTAATTTTTCATTAAGTCAAAATCGTATTTTAATTATTTATGTTTTTTAATGAAATTACAAATAATAATTCAAAATTATTAGAATTCGTTTAATTTATAGTTATTTGTTTTATTAAATTTTTAATTATTGTAGAATACTTTTTTTTTGAATAAGAAATCTATCTTGTATTTCTATCTTCTTTTGATAAGAATGTATTTTAATTTAATCTTCTTTTATTAGGATATTCTATCTTATTTTTTATTAAAATAATACTAATCATCATCTTCTTCTTTTAAGGTTTGATTTACATTAAGTTAAAATTTAATTTTAATTATTTTTGTCTTATGAAGTTACAAATAATAATTTTAAAAGATAATAGAATTAATTTAATTTATACATTTGTCTTATTAATTTTAAATTTATTGTAGAATAATTATCTTTAAATTTTTATTTTTATATCTCTCTCTAACTCAAAAACATGCACACCTTGTTTCTCCCTCCCTCTCTCTATCTCTATCCCTCTTTATTTCTTTATATTTCTCTCTATTTATATCTCTCCTCTCTCTCTCTCTCTCTCTCTCTCTCTCTCTCTCTCTCTCTCTCTCTCTCTCTCTCTCTCTCTCTCTCTCTCTATTTCTCCCTATCTCTCCCTCCCTCATTCCCTTTGTATCCCACTAGCTATCTCTTTATCACTGCCTCTCTCTCCCTTTCTCTTCTTGTATATATCTATCTCTCGCTCATCTTCCAATATATGTTTATCTCTTCCTCTATCTCCCCATCTTTCTCTCCCCCACCCTTCATATTCTTTTGTCTATCTCTATTTCTCTCTATATATTTATATGTCAATCTTTGTATCTCTCTCCATATCTCCCTCTCTTTATGTGTCCTTATATCTCTATATCTCTATCACTCTATCTCACCTTCTATAGATCTCTTTATCTCTCCATATTCCTCAATAGACCTCTTTATCCCCCTATCTTTATATCTTTATCTCTCACTCTACATCTCTTTATCTCTCTATCTATTTTATCCTCTTCCTCTCTCACTCTATTTTTCTTTCTACCTCTATCTTTATCTCTCCCCTCTATCTATATACATGTCTCCCTCTATATATACATCTCTCTCTCTCCCTATCCCTCCTTTTAAACCTCTAATTTCATATCTATTTTCCTCTTTATATCCATCTTTCCATATTTCTTCTTTTCATTTATCCATGTATCTCTATTTGTTTATTTCTCTATACTACAAACAATCTCTCTCTCTCTCTCTCTCTCTCTCTCTCTCTCTCTCTCTCTCTCTCTCTCTCTCCTTATTTTTTGAGCTTCCATATATATCTAATCCTATCTCTTCTCTATCATTTTCCCTCCATACCTCTCTCCTTTTCTCCATCTTTCTCTCCTCTTTCTCCATCTTCATATTCATCTCATCTCCATGTCTATCTATATCTTTTTACCTCTCTCTCTTCCTCTCTTGCTTTCCCCCCCTCTACCTCTCTCTCCCTCTCACTCGATTGCAAACATAACATGAGCATGTTGGTTATGGAGCTTGATTATCTTCCTAATTGAAAAGTTTTGTTTTAGTTATAATTGGAACCTTCTAAGAGGATGCAAAGTGGATTTGAAACTATCACTTCTCCATTGAGACCTTTGTTGCACAAGCAACATTATTTTCTAAATTTGGCCTACCAATTGATCTCATGTACTACACAAATTTATGCAAAAAATTGAACAAATTTTGCCCTAATTGACCTTCCACGCCTCTTTGACATACCCATTGCACACTAAGGTGCAATTGCTAGTATTATTTTATTGAAGTCGGACTTATAGTTAATATTACAAAAACATAATTAAAATAATATAATTTTAAAATAATAATAATTCAAAATTATAATAATTGAGAATTATAATAAATATTTTTATTTTAATACTATAAAGGCAAGTACTTGCCACTACATGGCACTTGTTTATAATATGGTAAATAAATATTTTTTTTAAATAGATATATAAATTTTAATACTTATTTTTTATCTCAAAATATAGATAACAAAATCAATTATAAGGATTTGATTTAATTTAAATTAAATTAAATACAAATATTTCTATTAAAAAATAAACCTAATTATTATATGTATTTTTTATAATTGAATTTTATATATCTTTTTGAAATCATTCTATTTTTTAATACTTTTTGAAAATCGTTAATTTTTTAATCATTATAATATATACAAAATAATTTAATAACTTGTAATCATAATTTAAATATTTTTCATTAAGTTATTCAAAAAATGTCTATTTTCACTTTTATAATTATTAATAGTTGTAGACACCTAAAACTTGTGCATCTAATTAACTTAATTTTATTTTTTTAATTATTTCTTATTCACCTATTAGTTAAACTAAGGTTTAATTAATATCCCATTTTCTTCTATCTAGCCATTAATTAAATACAACATTTGATTAAATCCCCCTTCTTCTATTTATTTAATTAAATTCTTTTTCCACATTTTAATTAAATTATATTTAATTAAAATAATTTCTTGTATATAAACCCACTTGTATTTTCCTACAAATGCAAGTTGCACCCATTAATTGAAATAAAACATTTTTTAGTTTAATTAAAATCCTAATATCTCCCACTTGCACTCTCCTAAATTCATGACTAAACCTCTTCGAGAGCCTTCTAGATTCTTCTAACCACCCTAATTAGCCTATTCCATCTCTTAAACATTTGCACATTCATTAAGAGAAGTCACTTCTAAAAAATCCCTCAAAGTCTTTGAAATGCATTAAAGGCTTTATGTCTTCAACAAGTTAACCCTCAAAGTCTTCCTAACCAATAATGGTTAATTTAGAGACCTTCTCTCTAACTTAACCCTCATCTAACAACCCATGGGTCTCATCAAGCACTCATTGCTTTGAGCCTAGTTATCCTATTAACCCTTGCACAAGAGTTTACCCTTTGGGTAAAAGCTTTATCCACTAGTTAACCCTAACCACACCCTCCTAGGGTGACCCTCATGTCTTCTCAGGCATTTAATGCCTCTTACATCCCCTCTCAAGCCACCTCTTGTTGATAATTGTCACCATTTTATTGGTGAAAATTGTAAACATGGATTGAATAACTTTCAATCCTAGCCCTTGTTAAGATTTCTCAATCTTAACCATCCATTCCCTATTTCTTCTATAAATAGAACCCAGTTCCTTCATTATCCATATCCAAGTTTTTATGCATCCATGTTATCAAGAAATTTACATTGCCTCTCTCATAAGCTTAAGCATTTTAGATAGAAATCACATTTTAATAGCATGTTAGCCTCTTTATCACATCTTAGTATTATCATAGAATCATCATGTTAGGATAGCATATCATATTAACTTCATCTTAAATATCTTTTTCATCCTAGTTTAGCTTCATATCAATCTCATCATCTTGCACCATATCATTTTCTAGTTTCAATATCCATTCACATGCTAAGATCTTAGTTGCATTTGCATTTAGATCTTTTATCACATATCCCTCATTCTTTAGGTAGTCATCCTAGAGATCAAGTGCTCTTCCAAGATGAGAGCCACCTTGATTTGAAGGATCCTTGGAGATAGAGAACAATGAGACGGCTTCAGAGATCTTGTTTCACTAACTTGTTTATGATTCTAACCTCTAATATAATGTTTCATTGGTGAGCTTGAATTGTTTCTCATTCGCAGGATTCCACTTTTCCAAGCATACATTTTTGGCACCCACCATGGGGCTCAACCCCATTTTTAGACATTTGTAACTTGTTTTTCTGCAAGTTCTCACACAGGAATTTTCAAACATGCCTTTCCTCGGTTTAGTGCATATACCTCATGTTTTAGTGCATACATCTCCTATTTTAGCGCATATGCCCACTAGAATGGCGCATTTGAATAGTTTTCTAGCACATATGACTCATTGTGTGGCGCATTTGATGTTTGTTCTAGCACATATGCTATTTCTTTTGGCGCATTTATAAAGTTTTGTGGCGCATTTACAACAGAGTTGAAAACTTGTAATAGGGTTAGAAAATTAGGCTTGTCTAGCCCATTTGGATTTTTAATTTTCACTAATCATTTGTTGCAAGTTTTTAATAGTGGTTTTGTAGGTCCAAGGAGTAGTTTTTCTTTGTTAACTTGCTTTTTCAAAATTGGATTAAAAAGAATTCACTTCTTTTATTTAGCAAGTAAAAAGAGCCTCACACTTTCTTTTTGGGTTTAAAAAGAACTTCACTAGTGTTTTTGGGCTTAAAAGAAACCACACTTGCAAGGTTAACAAGAACAACAAACTCAAAATCTTTCATTTTTGCAAGTTAGGAAGATAACCTCTTTTGGGGGGGGGGTTTAAAAATAACAAGACAAATTTGTCTTTCTTGCAAAGTCTAAAAAGAACAATTCACACTTTTGTTGCAATTAAAAAGAACAAACCACTTGTCTATTTTGCAAAGTGTTTTCCATTTTCGTTGACCAAGATTTCATTTTCCCAGTTTAGAAAATCATTGCTTTGTGGGTAAAAAGAATACCATGTTTGATTGGAGCAACATCTCCAATTAGGACATAGAAAATAATTGCTATGAAGGTTTAAAATAAATCATTGTTTTCTTTGTTTTGAGTGAAAGGTATACGCTCTCCCCTTAATTGGGTGACCAAAAAGCTAGACTCACTCCTTCATGCTTTATTTCATTTCAAGCAATTAAAACCTTTAGAGGGTCTACCTTGTTGAGTTGCCTTGAGGGGGTCGGTGAGAAGGGAATGACCAAAGTGGGGAACGACTTTTAGCCAAGTATTCCAACCCACTATAATCAAATGTGGAGGCTGATGAAAATCCTCTCCAATGGTTTTTCTCAGCGATTAGCCTTCCCCCAGTATCCTTGAGATACGTAAAGCCTTTGTTCTAAAGGTTGGGAAGCCTCCCGAGGGAGTTTATCACTGAAGACTGAACAAAAGCCTGATTACAAACTTTAGAAATAGAAGCCTCATCGAGTCAGTATCCAGACAGTAATAATATCATAGTGAAAGGGTGGGTGTCACAACCCTCCTTTATCATTTCTTTTTTTTGATTTAAATACAAAACTTTATTTATACTCTTTGGATGAATTATTGAATATTGTAAGGGAATAAATTAATAAACCACACACACATGGAAAATGCATTTTTAATTTAGTTATTTAATTTCCCTCACATTAAGGCACATGTTGTAGGAGGAATAAGAAGCTTCTAGAGGCTTCTCCACCTCCTTGCATGTAACTCCTCCCACTAAGCCCAATTAATTTGCATGGAGGCCAAATTGGGAGAGAATCTCATTTTTTTCAATTTAAAATTAGGTAGTGGGAATTTGAAATTTGCTTTATAAAATAGGTACAAGTTTCAAAAGAAAGCTAGCTATTCCATAAGAAAATTCTGCAATTTCTCCTTTGTAGTCCATTTTTCATTTGCAGCCAAGGTTTTGCTGGGAGTATTTCACTTCAATTTGGAGGATCAAGGAAGACTCTACATCATTTTTTTTGCAAGCATCCAGGTTCCTTCAAGCTTAGTTTGTGCATCTTGTTCTTGTTGTAGATTAGATCAGATTATTTTATGAAAATGAAATTCATTCGTGAAATTAGTTTCAGACTTTGATAAGAATTAGATTAAAATGTTTTAAATTGTTTATTCATTGTTTGGATTCTTGATTTTGGAAAATAAATTGTTGATTCATTATTCAGATTTTGGTAAAATTTAGTCCAGATTTGGAGTAGATTAAAATGTTTGATAGAAAGAAAAAATAAATTTGTTGATTCATTGTTTCAAACTTTGATAAAATTTAGTTTTAAATTTTGGAGTAGAATAGAACAATTGTTGATTAATAGTTTCAGATTCTTGATAAGGAAGTAGATTAAATTTGCTTGACAAAGAATTAGATTCACTGTTTTTTTAAAAAAAATATAATGTAATATTAAATCTAGATCCAGATTTAAATTGTTCCTCTTATTCTTTTTTTATTCTGGCTAAGAAGAACCATCTTTCATCTCTCTGGTTATTGTTATCCAAATCTCATTTAAGGAGTATTCTTATTATTATTTTCTTTTTGAAAACTCTTTGTGGATTGAATAAAGAGCTCACTGAAATTACCAGTTGAATAAATCCTCCTGGACTCTGAGAATAACCCTGGAAACAAACCAATTTCCTGAGAAGTCTGAGAACAACTCCCTTCCTGTAATGGCTGGATAAATCTTTCTCTCTCTCTTTCTGTGATTCTGATTTATAAAAAAAATATATATATATACATACATTAAAGGTCTGGTTTCTGTAAGGAGACAAACCAAGAATTACTCAGTTATTTTACCTGTTCTTACCTTCTTGAATAAAAATTATCCTGTAAAGAATTTGAAACCATATATATATTTATATATATATATATATATATATATATATATATATATATATATATATATATATATATATATATACAAATATATATATATATAGATTATATAACCCCATTGTCAATTTGCAATTTAAATGATACATTATCAATCACTGCGTACGCACAGACCCCAAAATAACCGCACGTACGCACAGACCCCAAAAATAACCATTCGAGCGCAGAAGGGCGTTACCGTAAGCCGGCAGGGTTAGTGGTACCCCCACTACCCTGCGGTCACTGCAAGTGGCCGCAGGGGAGTGGAGGGGACCACGTGGCCCCGTCAACCCCTACGGGCCTGCACATGCAGGACCGTAGGGAGTGGCGGGACCCGTGGTCCCCACCCCCGGTTCTATATACAATATTTAAAACGAGATTGCCATGGGAAATTTCGATGGAAGTTTAACATTCGATTTAACATTTAAGTATTTTTTTTGTGTATCGTTTTAAATTAAAATTAAATTAATTTCTTTTTTTTTTGTGTACATTTGTTTAGCTAAATTTAATTTCCTTAAAATTAACAAGAGTTGAATTCAATGTATTATTTCAAATCCTTAGAGAAATGAATGGATTATTTGACCCATAACTTTTGAGATAAGTAAAGTCTCATTATTATTCAATTTGGTCACTCATGAGAAATTTGTAACCTTATAACTAATTAAGTCTTGCGATAGAGAAAAACATTTCTGCATTTTGAATATAAATGACGTTACTTTTGCATTGCATTATGATTATTTCGTATTCCTTAATTTTCATGCGATTACTTGTAAGTTTACAATTATCTTTACCATGCCAATACATGTATTAATCTAATTAACTGTAGAATAATGATATTCTTTGTTCAAATAGTATTTAAGGTTTAAAATTATGTACATCCATTTCATAATTATATTCAAGTATGATGTTAGTTTAGAAAACTAAACAAATGGAGTTGGAAAACTAAAACTAGCAGCGTTCGGTATATACGGTGCCTCTGGGTCACGCTTACGGGTAATGCCGTCGTGTTGAACTACTGCACTTAACGCCTAATAAAGCTGCATTAACGACGTCTGTGGCATCGTCCCTATAAATCGTCGGGGAGTAATAAGGGACATTTGGAAGTTAAAAATCCAAGGGGCGGGTAATCCCTCTTGGATCGATAATTTAATAAGATAACTTTTAATTGAATTCCACATCCGTTGAGATAAACCATAGTAAACCCCTCTTAGGGATGGTCAAGTTAAGAGCTCTCGTGAAATTTACTTATTTTTTTATTTTATTTAATTATTCACCTCGAAGGGATATTGGTGATTTGCAATTGGGTGACGCTCATGATAAGAATTAGGTTCTAGTTATTTTGTTAGGCCACAAGCAATGGGCCATCTTGAGCCTTCGCTTAAATGCTACCTTCGTGGGTAGAAACCGCAGAGAAACTGTCTGGGACACTGACCCTAGAAAGGGTTGCGTACCCACAAAAATCAGTTTACATCAAACCATAGATTAGAAAACAGAACTACATACTTTACGCCTTGATCCCGCGCCGAAGCGGGTATGTAGGCAGTCTTGGGACGGAGTTGTCCCTCGTACTCAGGCGTTCGTGGGTGGGGTCTAGGCTTGGTTGAGTAAGAATCCTAATCGAAAGATAAGATAATCAAACTCAATTCAATGCATACTTGGAAGGAATCCCGTATGGATTCGCTTGACTTCCCGAGGCTTTAAGCCAAATTCCGAGGCGGAATTCAAGCTTGTCTTATTTTCTTATTACTCCTAAGGACGGCGACCTCGGTGCATTCTTGTTAGAAGAATGTAGTACTTAGTGAGTGGCTCAGGACCCGAATGGTCCCGATGAGTCTAAGTCTCTGGCCAGAGCACCTCCTATCCCGTTTGGATGGATGCCTACCCCGTATGGGTAGATGCCTATCCCGTATTGGATAGATGAAATTTACGTCCCGTATGGACAATTGCCAACTCGTATGGTTAGGAGCTCATCCCGAATGGATGAATGCCCAATCCTATTTGGATGGATGCCCAGAGTATGCAATTGAATAAAACATAATAAAGAAAAAAAAAATATGCTCAATTTTGTTGGATGAAATAGGGTGGTTGTTACATGTGGTATCAGAGCAAAGGTTCAAATCTAGGCCTTGTGCTCACTTCAATTTATTCAACTAAGGGAATGTTTTACAATAATAGGAAATTAAATTTTATTCTACAAAAAAAAAAAAAAAAAAAAAGAAACTAACTACACAATTTAACTTTCAGGTAAAACCTAGAATGGCAAGAGGAAGAGGAAGAGGAAGAGGAAGAGGAAGAGGAAGGGGAAGGGGTAATGGGAGACGTACCAGGAGTCAAAGGGGGGAAAACCATGAGGAAAACCATGAGGAAAACCATGAGGAAAACCATGTGGAAAACCATGAGGAAGATCATGAAGAGGATCGACACAACCTAGGGAATAACGGAGATGGGGTTCAAGCTATAATCGACCTTCTAACCGAACAGAGAGATAAAATCAACTTCCTGGAACAATCACTACAGGATCTTAGGGAAAGGCAAAATGACTATGAGAATAGAAGTGGTACCGAGAATGGAAACCCTGGTAGCAATCAAGGAAATGTGATGGGTAAAGGAAAGGAAAATAACATATTAGAACTCTCCAAGGATTTGAAGAAAATCACCCCTCCTAAGTTCGATGGGAGGCAAATTGGTGAAGGGGCTGAGAATTGGCTAAATGAAATGGAGAAATATTTTGAGCTAAGAGATTTCAGCGAAACAACTAAGGCTTTATGGGGCTCCTATCAACTCACAGGGGAGGCGGCTAGTTGGTGGACCAACACCAAGGAACAAAATGGGTATAACAGGGATACAATCACATGGGATCAATTTGTTCACCATTTTCGAGATAGGTGGCTCCCTCAATTATTCTTTGATGAGAAAGTGACAGAATTCCATAACCTACGTCAAGGGTCCCTATCCGTTCAACAATATTGGGATAAATTCGCCAACTTGCTTAAGTACGTGCCTATGTACCAAAGGGATGAAGAAGGCCAAGCAAGGAAGTTCATTTTGGGGCTGAATACCAACATAGGGGCAGAGGTTGATATGCATGGACCCAGAAATATGAATGAAGTACTTGAAAAGTCCCTAAGGCAAGAGAGGAAGATTCAGACACTAGCAGGACGGAACTATAATGGGAATCACTCATTCAAAAGGAAGCAAGAATTCAATGGAAACACTAACTTCAACAAGGGTCAAAGGAATAACTCTTCCGAAAGGAGACCACCACCTAATCAATATCAGAGGAATGGAAATGATAATAACAGGGGCAACAATAATAGGGGCAATGATAACAGGGGCAATAATAACAGGGGCAATGATAACAGAGGCAACTATAACAGGAATGACCAGCAGAACAGGATAACTTATCCACCCAGGGGAAATGAAACAAGGAATGATCCCCCTAGAAATCAAGGTAGGAGAGGTCCTCCAGGCGGATGCTTTATGTGCGGGGAAAACCATTTTGCTAGAGATTGCCCCAGGATGCAAGGGCAAATTAGAGCCAATCAACCCCAACAAGGGCCCCAATAGAGAATTCATGCAGCAGTTAGGAACCAAAGAAGAAGATACCAGAATGTTCCCGTGGAAACTACAGGTACACTATTTGAACAACCAATATCAATTCTAATTGACACTGGATCATCTGAATGTTTCATCTCACCTGAATTAGTAAACAAATATGCATTAAAAGTTAATCAAATGGAGTCATCATGGACGGTTCAATATGGGGATAAGGCAACTAGAGAAGTAACTAAGTGTTTACCAAGGGCAAAGGTACAATTCCCTGAGTTCGAAACAAGGGTAGATCTCTATGTGGCACCCTTAGGATTATATGATGTAATTATGGGAATGAGTTGGTTAGCAGACCATCAAGCTAATGTAGATTGTTATAGCAAAATTGTTGAATGTTTGGATGATGGGGGGGAAAGGGTCAAAATCCAAGGAAAGTTTAAACCCATTAATATAGAAACTATCTCAGCAATGCAATTAAAGAAGGAAAGGAGAAGAGGAGGACAAATCTTTATGGTCGAAATTGATGAAGGAAAGGAGGAAAATACACCAACATTTGAAAATACCCCTTTCTTAAAGGAGTTTAGGGATGTTTTTCCAGAAGAACTACCCGGTTTACCCCCTAAGAGAAAGTTTGACTTTTCTATCGAAGTACTCCCAGGAGCTGAACCAGTATCAAAGGCACCTTACCGGATGAACACAACCGAATTACAAGAGCTCAAAATGCAATTAGAGGAACTCTTAGCTAAGGGATTAATAAGGCCAAGTGTATCACCATGGGGAGCGCCAGTTTTATTTGTTAAGAAGAAGGATGGAACCTTAAGGCTATGCATCGACTATAGGATGTTGAACAAAGTTACCATAAAGAATAGGTATCCCTTACCTCGCATAGAGGACATTTTTGACCAAATGAAAGGAGCGGCAGTTTTCTCGAAAATAGATCTTCGGTCAGGGTATCATCAACTCAGAATTAAGGAAGAAGACATTCCGAAGACAGCTTTCAGGACGAGATATGGACACTATGAATTCACAGTAGTTCCTTTTGGAGTAACTAATGCCCCAGCTGCATTCATGAACCTGATGAATAGCGTATTCCATGACTACTTGGATAAGTTTGTTTTGGTATTCTTGGATGACATTTTGATTTACTCTAGAAATGAAGAGGAACATTTAGCGCACCTACAAATTGTTTTGCAAAGATTGAGAGAACATAAGTTATATGGAAAATTGTCCAAATGCGCCTTCTTTGAGGAAAAGATTCACTATCTTGGGCATATAATATCAAAGGAAGGAATAGCAGTCGACCCAGATAAAATAAAGGCAATAGTAGAATGGCCAATCCCTAAGAATGTTTCAGAGGTAAGAAGCTTTATGGGGCTAGCAGGTTACTATAGGAGGTTTGTGGAAGGATTCTCTAAGATAGCAAATCCCATCACCTCGTTGCAAAGGAAGGGCAAAAGGTTTGTATGGACCGAGCAAAGTGATAAGGCATTTCAAATCTTGAAGGGAAAACTAACTTCAGCACCCATTCTAAAGGTACCAGACCCAAATGGACACTTCACAGTTGTAACAGATGCTTCTATTGAAGGGTTAGGAGGAGTACTTGTCCAAGATGAAGGGGTAGTGGCTTATGAATCTAGGAAGCTAAAGACTCATGAAGTCAATTATGCACCCCACGACTTAGAGTTGGCAGCAATTGTGCATGCCCTGCAAAAGTGGAGACACTTCTTACTTGGGAAGCCCTTTGAGCTTAAGTCGGACAACCAAGGACTAAAATACATCTTTACCCAACCTCACTTAAACGCCAGACAAAGAAGGTGGTTAGAGTTTCTAAGTGAATATGACTTTGAGATTGAATATATTAAGGGGAAAGAAAATAGGGTGGCAGATGCCTTAAGTAGGAGAAGACACTTGATGACTATAGCAACCTTCAAAACCTCTTTCAAAAGGCAAGTAATGGATGAACAAGGACATGACCCATGGTATGAGCAAGTCAAATTAACTATAAGACACAACCCGACCGACCCTAAGGTCGAAGGGTATACATTTGATGAAGATGGGCTACTCAGATACAGTAACAGAATCTATGTTCCTAATTCAGGGAATTTAAGGGAAGTAGTTTTATCGGAGGCTCACAATGCCCCTTATTCAGGCCACCCAGGAGTTAACAAACTTTATGCAGATCTAAAGAAGTTATACTTTTGGCAAGGGTTGAAGAGCGATATTGTCAAGTATGTAGCTAAATGTTTGGAGTGTCAAAGAGTAAAGGCAGAACATAGGCACCCAGCTGGATTGTTACAATTGCACGATGTACCCCAGCATAAGTGGCAAGTTATTAGTATGGATTTTGTACAAGGGCTACCCATGTCACCTTCTAGGCATGATGCAATAATGGTAGTAATTGACAAGCTCACTAAGGTGGCACACTTTATACCAAGAAATCTGACAGATGATGCACCCACCTTGGCTAGACGTTTCATTAAGGAGATAGTTAGGTTGCATGGAGTACCAGAGAAAATCATATCAGACAGAGATGCAAGATTCACTTCCAGGTTTTGGACCACTCTTCAATCAGCTCTAGGGACTCAACTAAATTTTAGCACCGCATACCACCCGGAAACGGACGGTCAGACAGAAAGGACAAATCAGATTATGGAAGACCTGCTTCGTATGTACTGCATGGACCAACAGAGAAAATGGGAAGAGTACCTACCTTTGGTAGAGTTTGCCTACAATAATACATATCAAACATCTTTGGGAATGGCACCTTTTGAAGCTTTGTATGGTAGACCATGTCGAACACCCTTGAGTTGGGATAGTCTTGAGGATAGAGTGATTATTGGGCCAGATATGTTGAAAGAAATGGAAAGGAAAACTAAGGAAATTAGGCAAAGGTTGAAGGAAGCCTCGGATAGGCAGAAAAGTTATGCAGATAAAAACAGAACACCAAGGGAGTTTGGAGTAGGAGAGAAAGTCTTCCTAAGGGTTAGGCCACACAAGAGTTCTATAAGATTTGGGAAAAAGACTAAGCTTGCACCTCGTTATGTTGGACCCTTTGAAATACTGGGAAGAATTAATCCAGTTGCTTATCGGTTGGCCTTGCCTCCCCAATTGAGCCGAATCCATGATGTCTTCCATGTATCTCTTCTTAAGAAGTATGTACCTGACGAGAAACACATTTTGAATTGGGATGCCTTGCAGGTCCAAGAAATGGGGGGAATAATGATAGAGCCATTCAGAATCTTGGAGAGGCGCCAGTGCCAGTTGCGCAACAGAGAGGTTGATCAGTGCAAGGTGCAATGGGACCAGTACGACGAAAAGAATGCCACGTGGGAGGATACTAAGGAGATGCAGCAGCTATTTCCCTTTTTATTTTGAACATGAACTATAACTCTTTGAATGCATTTAATAAGTGCATCGGGACGATGCACAGATTTAGGGGGGGAGGATGTCACAACCCTCCTTTATCATTTCTTTTTTTTGATTTAAATACAAAACTTTATTTATACTCTTTGGATGAATTATTGAATATTGTAAGGGAATAAATTAATAAACCACACACACATGGAAAATGCATTTTTAATTTAGTTATTTAATTTCCCTCACATTAAGGCACATGTTGTAGGAGGAATAAGAAGCTTCTAGAGGCTTCTCCACCTCCTTGCATGTAACTCCTCCCACTAAGCCCAATTAATTTGCATGGAGGCCAAATTGGGAGAGAATCTCATTTTTTTCAATTTAAAATTAGGTAGTGGGAATTTGAAATTTGCTTTATAAAATAGGTACAAGTTTCAAAAGAAAGCTAGCTATTCCATAAGAAAATTCTGCAATTTCTCCTTTGTAGTCCATTTTTCATTTGCAGCCAAGGTTTTGCTGGGAGTATTTCACTTCAATTTGGAGGATCAAGGAAGACTCTACATCATTTTTTTTGCAAGCATCCAGGTTCCTTCAAGCTTAGTTTGTGCATCTTGTTCTTGTTGTAGATTAGATCAGATTATTTTATGAAAATGAAATTCATTCGTGAAATTAGTTTCAGACTTTGATAAGAATTAGATTAAAATGTTTTAAATTGTTTATTCATTGTTTGGATTCTTGATTTTGGAAAATAAATTGTTGATTCATTATTCAGATTTTGGTAAAATTTAGTCCAGATTTGGAGTAGATTAAAATGTTTGATAGAAAGAAAAAATAAATTTGTTGATTCATTGTTTCAAACTTTGATAAAATTTAGTTTTAAATTTTGGAGTAGAATAGAACAATTGTTGATTAATAGTTTCAGATTCTTGATAAGGAAGTAGATTAAATTTGCTTGACAAAGAATTAGATTCACTGTTTTTAAAAAAAAAATATAATGTAATATTAAATCTAGATCCAGATTTAAATTGTTCCTCTTATTCTTTTTTGATTCTGGCTAAGAAGAACCATCTTTCATCTCTCTGGTTATTGTTATCCAAATCTCATTTAAGGAGTATTCTTATTATTATTTTCTTTTTGAAAACTCTTTGTGGATTGAATAAAGAGCTCACTGAAATTACCAGTTGAATAAATCCTCCTGGACTCTGAGAATAACCCTGGAAACAAACCAATTTCCTGAGAAGTCTGAGAACAACTCCCTTCCTGTAATGGCTGGATAAATCTTTCTCTCTCTCTTTCTGTGATTCTGATTTATAAAAAAAATATATATATATACATACATTAAAGGTCTGGTTTCTGTAAGGAGACAAACCAAGAATTACTCAGTTATTTTACCTGTTCTTACCTTCTTGAATAAAAATTATCCTGTAAAGAATTTGAAACCATATATATATTTATATATATATATATATATATATATATATATATACAAATATATATATATATATAGATTATATAACCCCATTGTCAATTTGCAATTTAAATGATACATTATCAATCACTGCGTACGCACAGACCCCAAAATAACCGCACGTACGCACAGACCCCGAAAATAACCATTCGAGCGCAGAAGGGCGTTACCGTAAGCCGGCAGGGTTAGTGGTACCCCCACTACCCTGCGGTCACTGCAAGTGGCCGCAGGGGAGTGGAGGGGACCACGTGGCCCCGTCAACCCCTACGGGCCTGCACATGCAGGACCGTAGGGAGTGGCGGGACCCGTGGTCCCCACCCCCGGTTCTATATACAATATTTAAAACGAGATTGCCATGGGAAATTTCGATGGAAGTTTAACATTCGATTTAACATTTAAGTATTTTTTTTGTGTATCGTTTTAAATTAAAATTAAATTAATTTCTTTTTTTTTTGTGTACATTTGTTTAGCTAAATTTAATTTCCTTAAAATTAACAAGAGTTGAATTCAATGTATTATTTCAAATCCTTAGAGAAATGAATGGATTATTTGACCCATAACTTTTGAGATAAGTAAAGTCTCATTATTATTCAATTTGGTCACTCATGAGAAATTTGTAACCTTATAACTAATTAAGTCTTGCGATAGAGAAAAACATTTCTGCATTTTGAATATAAATGACGTTACTTTTGCATTGCATTATGATTATTTCGTATTCCTTAATTTTCATGCGATTACTTGTAAGTTCACAATTATCTTTACCATGCCAATACATGTATTAATCTAATTAACTGTAGAATAATGATATTCTTTGTTCAAATAGTATTTAAGGTTTAAAATTATGTACATCCATTTCATAATTATATTCAAGTATGATGTTAGTTTAGAAAACTAAACAAATGGAGTTGGAAAACTAAAACTAGCAGCGTTCGGTATATACGGTGCCTCTGGGTCACGCTTACGGGTAATGCCGTCGTGTTGAACTACTGCACTTAACGCCTAATAAAGCTGCATTAACGACGTCTGTGGCATCGTCCCTATAAATCGTCGGGGAGTAATAAGGGACATTTGGAAGTTAAAAATCCAAGGGGCGGGTAATCCCTCTTGGATCGATAATTTAATAAGATAACTTTTAATTGAATTCCACATCCGTTGAGATAAACCATAGTAAACCCCTCTTAGGGATGGTCAAGTTAAGAGCTCTCGTGAAATTTACTTATTTTTTTATTTTATTTAATTATTCACCTCGAAGGGATATTGGTGATTTGCAATTGGGTGACGCTCATGATAAGAATTAGGTTCTAGTTATTTTGTTAGGCCACAAGCAATGGGCCATCTTGAGCCTTCGCTTAAATGCTACCTTCGTGAGTAGCAACCGCAGAGAAACTGTCTGGGACACTGACCCTAGAAAGGGTTGCGTACCCACAAAAATCAGTTTACATCAAACCATAGATTAGAAAACAGAACTACATACTTTACGCCTTGATCCCGCGCCGAAGCGGGTATGTAGGCAGTCTTGGGACGGAGTTGTCCCTCGTACTCAGGCGTTCGTGGGTGGGGTCTAGGCTTGGTTGAGTAAGAATCCTAATCGAAAGATAAGATAATCAAACTCAATTCAATGCATACTCGGAAGGAATCCCGTATGGATTCGCTTGACTTCCCGAGGCTTTAAGCCAAATTCCGAGGCGGAATTCAAGCTTGTCTTATTTTCTTATTACTCCTAAGGACGGCGACCTCGGTGCATTCTTGTTAGAAGAATGTAGTACTTAGTGAGTGGCTCAGGACCCGAATGGTCCCGATGAGTCTAAGTCTCTGGCCAGAGCACCTCCTATCCCGTTTGGATGGATGCCTACCCCGTATGGGTAGATGCCTATCCCGTATTGGATAGATGAAATTTACGTCCCGTATGGACAATTGCCAACCCGTATGGTTAGGAGCTCATCCCGAATGGATGAATGCCCAATCCTATTTGGATGGATGCCCAGAGTATGCAATTGAATAAAACATAATAAAGAAAAAAAAAATATGCTCAATTTTGTTGGATGAAATAGGGTGGTTGTTACAGTGGGGAAGAATCTGCCCCCAAGACACTCACCATACATCTCCCAGGATAACGATTCAATTGAGGAGGAATACTCTTTAAATTAATTTATGGACAAAGGCAAAAAAACAAGCGCCCTCTAGGGGCGACATGATTGTTTGAGTTGAAGGAGTATAAGGTGTGGGATATGATATTAGTGATGACCCTAGAGTCTACTTGATGTGTATTTTGTGTACCAAACCAGTGAAAACATCGGGGATTTGAAAAGATCCTCAAAAGAACATGCATTCAATGTTTAGATTTACAAGCAAAATGACTATTGTATTCATGAATGTTTACTATGTCTTTTGTCAGAGATCCTAAAACATCTTGCAAAAATCCCAACAAAGTCAAAAATCATGTCAAAATTTGTAAAAATTAGAAAATTCATAGAGTGGCGCATATGACCAATATGAGAAATCTTTTAGCGCATATCACCAATCTTTTAGCGCATATGAGACAAAGAATCTAGACCAAATTTAGACCGATCTAAACCAAATTTCAAAGATCCAAAAATTGATTCGGATACCCTTTTAGGTCTTCTCTTATATTCAATTGTCACAGACAGGATTTCTTCAAGAAAAATCAAAGGGTTATCAACTAGTGATCTAAGTTACACCAATTTCAACAAGTATCAATATCAGATACTTAGTCTAGGTATCCAAGTTAGTCAAATACATCTAGTTTCCAATATCGGGGAACTTTATCATATAATTTGACATACAGTCACATCAATAGGGGAATATTGAACCCTCTATTCAACTTAGTAATCTTGGGTGTCCAAAACAAGGTATTTGTTATCAAGTCAACCTATCAAAAACATCAACTTTGATCACTCATATCACCATACCTCGTCGCTTGAAAAGAAGAAGCTTAGTCAAAGGAAATGAGTCCTAGCATAAATCAAGATCAAGATATCATGACTATCCAGTCTAACCCCATTTTCAATCAAGATCACACCTGTCAAGAATCTTATGATGATCCCCTAATCTTTTGGTATTCCATCCACGATGATCCTCTTTCATCTCAAGAGTAGAGAACCATTCAACATCCATCTCCTAAGAAAGAGCATGATATCCCTTCCATATCCTCCACTGATCTAATTGAAAATCAAGAGAAAATTGCAAACTCAAATGATCCTATTCCAAGTCAAGATCAAGGTATCCCTTCATCCTCCAAATCCATTTTAGGTCCTTTAATTCCAAAGTCAAAGCCTTCCTTCCTTTTATCCATCTTGGGACCTTACATCCACCCATCCAAAATACCTCCATATCATTCCTACCCATCCATGAATCCCATTCCTTTTGGAAGAAATTTGGATGTTGAGAATAAAATCCATAAGTCTAAATATCCACATGCATCCAAAGATCTACATGTTCAATCTAAAATACATGTAAAATCAAAGAAAAATATGATCCAAAAAATAAAAAAGCAATATCCAAAAGGCTACAAAAACCCTTTAAGAAAAAAAGAAAAATCAAAATCAATGTGGATGCCCATAAAAGCATTACAATCCAAAGAACAATCAAAATTGGCATCTAGACTTGTTGTTCCCAAAGCTTCATTCAACCATCTATCTAAACATCTCCCACTTTCCAAATCTATTCTTCCATCATTTCCTCTATCTATTTTGGGTCCTTATGTCCCAAAATCCAATTTTCACTTCATCACCTCTCAAGTTGTGTACCAATGCTCATCTTGAAGATATTTCCATCTATCCTTCCACACATCTTCAAACATCCTATCTATTATCCAACACCTCTTTTCCATTCTTCCATCCCTTTCATTCAATCCTTTGCATAAATCTTTCATCTGTGAGATAGGTGTTTGTGTCATTTTGTCACATGCTCGCCCATTCTCGAATCTCATGTTCAGTCCATTTCCTAGATATCTATTCATGTAACGCTTTAGAATCTAAGGTTGTTCCTCTTTAACATTTTCTTTTGGTTGAGATGCATACTCAATCCAAAAAATAACCACTTATCGTATCTTGGTACCGACATCTTTTTTATTATTATATCTCATACACTTAATCAATTGCTCTAAATCATTGTGATCTCTTAGTCAAAGATGTGGCTAGTGAAAAATCTAAAATCCTACTTCAGCGCCACTATAATTATTAGACCCATGTAAGTTTCATCACTTACAAGCCAATTCAAGAAAAATAAAGAGCAAAAATAAATATCAAAAAATCAAACACATGAGCAAGAAAAGAAAAAAATGCAATGAAATGCAATATCAAAATGCTTGGCTATGGGAACAGGCAATTAACTCCATTGGGGCTATGGACACCTGACTGACAATGGAGCAATATTTGTGAGATTACAACGATAACCTCGTTTGGGCTATCGATGCTCGCTGGCAGCAAGGCTCTATCCAGGGTGCTTTTGAAGCCAGGGTAACTCATGTAGCTAGCCACATTGGATTCTGAAGATTACAATGATCATATGAGCTAGAATGAACCCAGTTACACACACATGGGTAATCAAAGACTGAGTACCTTGATCCATTTTGGGATTCTTCTTCCCTTTTGAGTTTGCTTTATAGTCGATAGATATGTTTGGTGGAATTTTCCAGAGTTTCTAAGTGTGGGTTGAGTCTCTATCTTTGAAATGTTTAGGAACATTTATTCGGGTGGTGCTAGATGTTGTGATACTCTTACATATCACCCTTTTTGCAAATGGAGACCTCTGTACTTGGGGGTAAATTTTCATCCACTCTATTCTTTATACCATATCTCCCTTTATTCTTCATCCAATATCCATTACCCTATCTAAATTAATCATTATCTATGATCTTGCTTCACTTTATCCATACCATCTATCATATTTATTTTTACTTCCATCATCCAGTGCTATCTATGATCTTGCTTCACTTTATCCATACCATCTATCCTATCTATTCATTGATTACATGGTGCAGGAGCACAAATGCAAAAGTTGTTTGTTTTTTAATGCTTTTGATTTTGGGATGATTGAATCATTTTTGTGTGTTTTTAATAAGGCCAATAGGCCATAAATATTTTCTCATGAGTTGTAATGGCCATAAGAGACCTTTGTCATAGCCATGTAGGCATACATGCTCTTATGAGTGCCAGGTAGAGCAAGTTGATGAAATTGTGAATTTTGGCTTGGAATAGGTTGTTTGAGGTGTTTTAATGTTTCCTAGGTTGTTTTGGGTTATTTTGAGGTGATCAAATGTGGTTTGGAGCAAAGTTGCTCAACCTAGCAAAAATTGTCAAAATTTTTCAAAGTTGCTCATAGCAACTTTGCAATTTTTCAACTCTTCAAGGAAACCAACATGCAAGGTTGGTTGAGTAAGTTGTAACCATCTCCAATTCTGTTATAAAGCTTGGGAAAACTGATTTTGATTGGTTGGTAATCACTTGACAAAAAAAATAAGTTTGGTTCCACACATTTCTTGAGTTTTTTCATGTTTTTTACTGCTCTAAGATGTGTGTACGGCCTGTACAGATTGTTAGACACAATCCAGGGGCATGGAAATGTAGATATGTGTTTTACCTTTCATTTTATTCAAGTCTGAGGTTTTGAAGTTGTATAGTTTGAAATTTATTGCATTTTTAGTGCAGGTGGTTGGAAAATCCCTACAAACTAGGGTTTTGAACAAAAATGTCTTTTTTCCTAACATTCCATGGTTTAAACTTGCTGAAACTTGTTGGAATGTTAGGAGAACCTGTACATATTATTTTTGTTTTTGTTTTAGTGCAGGGGAGGCCATACTTTGGTCAAGACATCAAACCCTAGCTTGGCTTGTGAGCTTGGCAAGCATAGGGAAAAGGTTGAAATTGTGCCCTAGATGATAAAGGGTGATGCACAGAGGTAGAAGAAGGGTGGAGAAGAGTGGATTATGTGTGTGAAGACCTCAAACAATAAAAACTCTCCTTTTTTGATCAGATTAAAGTGGTTTAAAGTTGCTGCTCCAAGTTTGGGTGTTGAAAGAGCAAACTAGGCCTCCTTAGCCATATAAGGGTTAGATACCCAAGGTTCAAAAACCAAATGAAATCGTTAGATATTGTATCAAAGTTCCAAAAGGGTATCTTAAAATCAAATTTTTTCCTATTGTTGTTGGGAAAAATCTTGAAAAGTTTCAGTTTTACCGTTTTGAAAAGGCTATAAGGAATGGGCCTAATTCTAAGCCTAAACACCACCAATCTTGAAATCGGTAAGGAGGAGATGTATTGAAAAGTGTGTAAGGGTGTATTAGGGGTATGAGACCACCATTAAAATGTCAGGTTTTGTAAATGAATCAAAAATCCTAGGTGGAGTGTTTGTGCTCACGGTGTGAGTGAGTAGATTGAACTTACTCAAGGTGTGACCAAGAGAGTTTGGAACTCTCTTCAAGAATTAGAACTTGCCATAGTCCAAGGACCTTAGGAGAGGGTCGGGAAGGAGTTCTAGTAGACCCTAGGAGGGTGAGATATAATTTAGCCATTGGATAGTTCACTAGAAGCCTTGAGTAGAAGCCAGTTGGCACTGGTTGGGGAAGTGAGTACATCCACTCTACATCAGAGTGGTATCACAATCATTTTATCTAAACAAGTGGTGTATGTCAGACCCAAAGGTATACTCTGGAGCTAGAAACATGCCTCCAAAGGCAATGAGCAAAGATGCCATTAGAGATATGGTACAGGAGATGTTGGCAGAGGCACGAGAGAAAGAAACCAAGAAAGGGAAAGGCAAGATCACTGAGTGGGGTGATGAAACTGATGATGAAGATGTGATAGGGGAGATAACTGAAAAGGAGGAGTTGGACAAGGATCAGCAGATCATGGTGGACATCTTTAAGACACTCAACAAGGATAGCTTGGAAGGGTTACCAGTCTATAATGGAAGTCTAAATGGAGAAGAATTGTTAGAGTGGATTGAAGCTTTGTCCAATCATTTTGAATACAAAGAGATTATAGAAGAGAAGAGAGTTAATTTGGCCAAAACTAGATTAAAGAGATCAGAGTGTGGTGGAACATGATGCAAGAGGAAAGAGAACAATTTGGAAGAAAGAAGATTACTTCTTGGGAAAGGATGAAGATTAGAATCAAAACACAATTCTTGCCCATAGACTATGAGATTCAAATGCATAAGAAGTTGCAGAATCTGAAACAAAGAGAGATGGATGTAAGCACCTACGTGGAGGAGTTCAAAAAACTAACTTTAAGGGCTAGAAAACAATAAGAAGAGGTAGAAAAGGTTGCAAGGTACTTGAATGGTCTTAGACAAAACATCCAGGATGAGATAAGCATGTTGGCACCTGATACAGTTCACAAATGCTTCCAGTTGGCTTTGAGAGAAGAGGACAAGATCAAAAGGAAGGGTGAGCATAATCAAAGAGGTAGAGGTGGTAGAAATTTCAGAGGGAGAGGCACCTTTGGAAGGGGCTACAATTCTTATAGAAATGAAGAAAGCAATCAGCTAGAGAACAGTGGTGATAATTTCAGCAGAGGAGGTCAATTAAGAGGCAATTCAAGAGGGAGAAACAACTTTAGGGGCAGATTTAGAAATCAAGGAAGAGGACCTATAGTCTTCACTGGTAGAAGCTTCCATTATCATCAAGTGGGGCATATTATGAACCTATGTCCTGAGAAGACCTCTAGTTCTCACATGGGAGAAAGAATGACACAACGTGTGCAAGAAGAGGATTATCAAAGTGTCACCTCACCAATCAGCAAGGTTGGACCTATTCTTGATGGAGAAAATCTGATGTTGAGGAGAACTTTGTTGAAAGTGCCTCAAGCAAAAGAGCCTGCATAGAGAAAGAGACTTTTTAGAACCACCTTCAAGTCACATGGCAAGATTTGTAAAGTGACAGTGGATTCAGGATCTACTGAAAACATAGTAGCAGTTGAGATGGTAGACAAGTTGAAGCTAAAAAGGTTGCCATATACCACACCCTACAAGGTATCTTGGTTGAGTAAGGGACAACATGTGCTTGTGGATGAGCAAGCTTGGGTATATTTTGAAATTGGAGACTATAAGGATAGAGTCCTTTGTGACAGATCTTACCCATGGATGCATGTCATTTGCTGCTTGGCCGCCCTTGGCAATTTGATGTCAAGGCTATGCATGATGGTGAGAAGAATTCCTACCTCATTACCAAAGGAGGTAAGAAATTTCAAATGGATCCCTTGGTAGAACAAGGTGAAGAAAGGCATGTGGGTTCAAGTCTTATGTTGCTTAGTGGAAAGGAGTTCTTGAAGGTGCTGAAACATGAAGGGAGTCAAGGTTGTGCAATCATAATGAAACCCAAAGAAGAGGTAAAGGCTGCAAACAAACCAGTTGTACCTCAAGAAGTACAAACTTTGCTAGACCGGCATAAAGACATAGTGGTCAATGAAATACCAGATGTGCTACCTCCTTGTAGAGATGTGAATCATCAAATAGACCTCATACCTGGTGCAACTTTACCAAATAATGCTACCTACAAGATGACACCAGCCCAAAGTGAAGAAATAGCCAAGCAAGTGCAAGAGCTACTGGATAAGGGGTTGATAAAGAAGAGTTTGAGTCCATGTGCAGTACCCACAGTGTTGGCACCTAAAAAGGATGGAAAGAGGAGGATGTGCACCGATTCAAGAGCCATAAACAAGATTACCATAAGGTACCGTTTCCCAATGCCAAGGATTGAAGACTTGATGGACTACCTAGGTGGATCTTACTACTTTTCTAAGGTAGATTTAAAATCAAGCTATCACCAAATAAGGATCAGACCTAGAGATGAGTGGAAGACAACCTTTAAGACCAATGAGGGCCTATATGAATGGTTGGTGATGCCCTTTGGGCTCACAAATGCACCTAGCACCTTCACGAGGTTCATGAATGAAGTGCTTGCTGAGTTTATTGGTAAATTTGTCATTGTTTACCTTGACAATATTTTGATTTTTAGTAGGTCAAAAGAGGAGCATATCAAGCATTTGGACCAAGTCTTCAAGAAGCTACACCAAGAGAAGTTGATGATCAATCTTGACAAGTGTGAGTTTTTCAAAACTGAATTGGTATATCTTGGTTTTGTAGTTTCTCAAGGGTGTTTAAAAATGGGTCCATCAAAGGTAGAGGCAATAGTGAAGTGGACCACTCCTAAATCGATAGGAGATGTAAGAAGCTTTCATGGTTTGGCCTCTTTCTATAGGAAATTTATTAGAGGTTTTAGCCATGTGTGTGCACCAATTTTGAACACCATTAAGGGAGGGGTCAAATGTCAGTTTAACTAGACTAGTGCAGCAGAGAAGGGGTTTGACATGTTGAAACAAAAGGTTGTTGAACTTCCTTATCTTAGACTACCCGAGTTCAATCAGCCTTTTACAGTGGAGTGTGATGCAAGTAAATTGGCCATTGGGGCAGTTTTGAGCCAAGAGAATCACCCAGTTGCATTCTTCTTTGAAAATCTCAATGAGGCAAAACAAAAGTACTCCACTTATGATTTATAATTGTATGCTATAGTACAAGCACTAAAGAAGTGGAGGAATTATCTCTTGCCTAAAGAGTTTATTCTATACGCTGACAATCATGCTCTTAGCTTTTTGAATGGACAGGAAAAGTTGAACCAAAGACACCTCAAGTGGGTTGAGTATTTGCAAGCCTACACTTTCTCAATTAAGAACAAGAAAGGAACCACTAACAAAGTGGCTGATGCTCTAATTCGGAGAGTTCTTACCATTCAAGAAGTGCAGCTCCAAAGTGTGGGCCTAAATGATCTCAAATATCTCTACCAAGGTGATAAAGATTTCAATGAAGAATATGATGTTTTCTCTAAGTTTGCTAATGCTTGTCATGTTGCATATTCAGATTATATGTTGTAGGAAGGTTTATTATTTAAAGGACACTTGCTTTGCATCCCACATTGTTCCATGAGGGACAATATTATCAAAGAGAAACACCAAGGCAGCCTAGGTGGACATTTTGGTCTTGACAAGACCTTGGAGCAAGTTAGTAGATTCTACTATTGGCCTAGACTACAATCAGATGTTAGGAGGTTTGTTGAGAAATGTGTCATTTGTCAAAGGACCAAAGGAACCTCAAGTAATGCAGGTTTCTATCAACCATTAGCCATTCCAACAAGGCCATGGGAGTGCTTGAGCATGAACTTTGTTCTTGGTTTGCATAAAACACCAAGGGGGTGTGATAGTGTTTATGTTGTTGTGGATAGATTCAGCAAGATGGAAAACTTTGTGCCTTGCAAATGCACTCATGATGCCACCCACATAGCTGGTTTGTTCTTTAAGGAGGTTGTGAGAATCCATGGTTTGCCACTTAGCATAGTGAGTGATAGAGATACAAAGTTTGTGAGTCACTTTTGGAGAACACTATGGAAGAAACTTGGCACTAACCTCTCTTTTTTCTTCAGCATACCATCCACAATCAAATGGTCAAACTAAAATGGTGAATAGGTCCTTGGGAAACTTACTGAGATGTCTTACTAAAGAACATGGTCAAGCTTGGGTTCTAGTATTGGGACAAGTAGAGTATTCCTATAATGATTCAGTTAACAGGAGAACAAGCAAGAGCCCTTTTGGGATTGTATGGATGTCATCCAAGAGGTGTTTTAGAACTCAGAGATCTCATCTCTATGGACCATAAGAGTGCCCAAGGTGAAAATTTTGTTGAGAATGTGAAGGAGATACATGAGCAAGTGAAGAAGATATTGCAACAGTCTAATGATAAATATAAAGAAAAGGCAAACAAAAAAAGAAGAGAGGTTCATTACAAAGTTGGAGACCTGGTCATGGCTTATTTGAGAAAGGAAAGACTTCCTAAGGGTCAACCAAATAAACTTTGCATGAAGAAGATATGACCTCTCAAGGTTGTTCACAAGTTTGGCAACAATGCCTATGAGTTGGAGTTACCTCAAGGCTTGGAAATTTCTCCCATATTTAATGTATGTGACTTGTATTCCTACAAAGGAACTCAGACTGATGTAAATCAAGATCCCACAACACCTGAAGAAGTGGATTGGCTTCAAGACTTGCCACCTAGTCAACCAATTTCCTTGGAATGCATACCAGATACCAAAGTGGTCAAGAAGAATAGAAAGGGTATCTACAAGGATTATCTAGTCAAATGGGAAGGTCTACCTGATTCTAAGGCAACTTGGATGTCTGAGAAAGACATATTGTAGTATGGTTCTTCCATTCAAGCCTTATCTTCTCAAGGGACTTGAGTTCTTGTCACCCAGGGAGCATGGTGCAAGAGCACAAATGCAAAAGTTGTTTGTTTTTTAATGCTTTTGATTTTGGGATGTTTGAATCCTTTTTGTATGTTTGTAACAAGGCCAATAGGCCATAAATGTTTTCTCATGAGTTGTAATGGCCATAAGAGACCTTTGTCATAGTCGTGTAGGCATACAGGCTCTTATGAGTGCCAGGTAGAGCAAGTTGATGAAATTGTGAATTTTGGCTTGGAATAGGTTTGAGGTGTTTAATGTTTCCTAGTTTGTTTTGGGTTATTTTGAGGTGATCAAATGTGGTTTGGAGCAAATTTGCTCAACCTAGCAAAAATTGTCAAAAATTGTCAAAGTTGCTCATAGCAACTTTGCAATTTTTCAACTCTTGAAGGAAACCAACATGCAAGTTTGGTTGAGTAAGTTGTAACCATCCCCAATGCTGGTATAAATCTTGGGAAAACTGATTTTTATCAGTTGGTAATCATTTGACAAAAAAAAAAAGTTTGGTTCCACACATTTCTTGAGTTTTTTCACATTTTTTGTTGCTCTAAGTTGTGTGTACGACTTGTACGGATTGTTAGACACAATCCAGGGGCATGGAAATGTAGATATGTGTTTTACCTTTCATTTTCTTCAAGTCTGAGGTTCTGAAGTTGTATAGTTTGAAAGTTATTGCATTTTTAGTGCATGTGGCTGGAAAATCCCTACAAACTAGGGTTTTGAACAAAAATGTCTTTTTTCCTAACATTCCACAGTTGAAACTTGCTGAAACTTGTTGGAATGTTAGGAGAACCTGTACATATTATTTTTTATTTTTATTTTAGTGCAGGGGAGGCCATACTTTGGTCATGACATCAAACCCTATCTTGGCTTGTGAGCTTGGCAAGCATAGGGAAAAGGTTGAAATTGTGCCCTAGACGATAAAGGGTGATGCACAAAGGTAGAAGAAGGGTGGAGAAGGGTGGATTATGTGTGTTCAAACCTTAAACAATCAAAAATCTCCTTGTTTTATCAGATTAAAGTGGTTTAAAGTTGCTGCTCCAAGTTTGGGTGTTGAAAGACCAAACTAGGCCTCCTTAGCCCTATAAGGGTTATATACCCAAGGTTCAAAACCTAGATAAAATTTTTAGATATTGTATCAAAGTTCTAAAAGGGTATCTTAAAATCAAATTTGTTCCTATTATTGTTGGGAAAAATCTTGAGAAGTTTCAGTTTTACCGTTTTGAAAAGGCTACAAGGAATAGGCCTAATTCTAAGCCTAAACACCACCAATCTTGAAATTGGTAAGGAGAAGATGTATTGAAAAGTGTTATAAGGGTGTATTAGGGGTATGAGACCACTATTAAAATGTCAGGTTGTGTAAAGGAATCAAAAATCCTAGGTGGAGTGTTTGTGCTCACGGTGTGAGTGAGTATATTGAACTTACTCAAGGTGTGACCAAGAGAGTTTGGAACTCTCTTCAAGAATTAGAACTTGCCACAATTCAAGCACCTTAGGAGAGGGTCAAGGAGGATTTCTAGTAGACCCTAGGAGGGTGAGATATCATTTATCCATTGGATAGTTCAATAGAAGCCTTGAGTAGAAGCTAGTTGGCACCGGTTGGGGAAGTGATTACATCCACTCTACATCATTCCATCATTCAGTGCTATCTATGATCTTGCTTCACCTTATCCATAACCTCTAGTCCATATTCCTTATCTTATATATTCATTGCGTCCACCATCCATTATTCTCTATGATCTTATTTCTCCTATCCATATCCTATCTCCATCCATATCCCTTTTACCATCCTTGATCTTGATCAAAACTAAGGACAAAAACACGATTTCAAAAAGCTTTTGACGTGTCCCTTCATGTTCCATAATAAACGACCTCCATCTTTCACCCATCCATCTTCAACTCAACAATTATTTCATCCATTCCTTGCCTTGCTAGACATTGGGGCAAAACAAATACATCTTGCTTCTAATCCAAAAAGCTCTAAAAATCATAAAATGTCCACAAAAATCAAATAAAAATTGAAAATCAAAGTATGAAAGCATGGACCATCCATCAAATTAGATAAAAAATAGACAAACTTTCAAAGTCTACAATCAAACTGATCACATGTCTTGTTGATCAATCCATCTATCAATATCAACATGTCTTATACAGGGAAAGGTACACTCAAAACCGGACAGATCTGTCTCATACGGGGTACTCACTCTTTGAAACCAAACATTCCTATCAATCATCGAGTAATAAAAATAGTGACATAGATCAGTGTGACTACTAGATTTTTTCCGAGTTATTCTTGTCTTTATTAATTGATGGCAGGACATGTTTCATCTCTCAAAAAATCAAAAAATCAAGAAAAGACAAAAAAAAAAAAAAAGTGCAACAAAAGCAAGTGGTGAAAACCTAGCAACAGGCGCTATTTGTGATTTATCGACTCTTCTATCTATTGGTACATGTATCATATCATTTGCATCCATCTAATCTAAGCCATCGACAAAGATTCACAAAGCTTTTAATGCAGCTCAATCTTGGACACACTTAGCGTAGTCACTATCTTTGATTGTCTGAATAGTTATCCGCATCATAATCTCACCATGAATTGGTGATCAATGTACATATCCATATCAAGAGTAGTATCTATAGCTGGGGGCAAAATCCCAACCTAGCTAGGGGCATCTCTCCTTTTTGGGTTTAGACAAACAAACAACTACAAACAAAGATATCCTGAACAAAAAATGAAGATCATGACTATCAATGGTAAACATCAAAACACAAACTGAACAAACTAAACAAAAATCTATTTGCAAGATGTTTTATCTAACAAAATACATAAGGTAGCATGCATGTTTATCATGGTGTTTTTTTTATTTTTGTTATCATATCTCCTAAGTGACTCAAGGATGTCTTGAAACTAGAGAAGCAAGGAAGGAGTATGATATTTTCTTTGTCTACTGTTTGTGAGCGAAGCCTTTTACTATGCAAGTTTGTCTTACGACGCGATCAGGTAACATATCACTAAGGACATTTGAGATTTGTATAGGAAAAAAGTTAACTCTTGTCTGTTTTTATGCAAGCAACACTTAGGTCATCTTGGTTTAATTATACCTCGATGCTTGTATCAACTTTCAATATATCAAAGGCTCAATGATGATAAAAGGAGCACAACAAATTTGATCGACGAGATGACTACAATTGCATTTAGTTGCATATCATCATCATCATTTAGTCACATTCATCATTACATCCATCATATGCATATCCATCGCATCATCATGGGATCATTCTTCACTTTCATTTCTTCATCATTCATCCAACTATCATCTATCATGTCTTATACAGGATGTATCTTTCTTGAAACCAGACGGTCTATCATATATCATGTCTTATACAGGATGTATCTTTCCTAAAACCAGACATTCTATCATCTATAATGTCTTACACAAGATGTATCTTTCCTGAAACTATATGTTTTGATCGTGTCTTATACATGATATATCGTTCTTGAAACCAGACGTTTTGATCATCTTTGTCTTATACAGGAGATGTCATTCCTAAAACCGGAATTGATCTTAATCCAATCAATCTGATCAATCTTATCAATCCAATCAAACCCATGCATGTCATCAACTATCCACTCTTCTATCTTTCATATAATATCCTTCTTCTTTCGAGAGATCATTCATGTCTTTAATGCTTGAACGATCTCCCGAAGGGGCATCATTATCATATCAACTTCATATCGGTATCAGTATTCATATCTGGGGCATCATATCAAAAAATTTGGCGACGACAACAAAATCAGAAATTTTGGTGACATATCGAGTGATTTTTCTTTGAATCAACATTGCTCACACGTCACTTCATGTCACGAATCGTATTCTTGATAATATGCATTTCAAAGATTTAATGTGGTTTTTATGTATGCATTGAAATTAAAATAGATTTGAGCATTCATTTTAAAAGATAATTCAGTTGTGAGGAAATATTGTATGCATTTTATTCCTGCAATTGATATGAAATTCGATATCTAGTATTCTTTAATTTGGGATTGTCAATACTGATGAACTATCGAGTGCAAGTGATGCAGGATCAGGTGAACGAAGTCGAAGGCGAGAACACGACTCAGGTAGAGTTGTTTTTAACTAAATGAATTCGATGGAATAGGGAATCTCACACACCACATTAGTGCAATTATGCATATACATTTATGTCTACGTTTATGAATGATTTTGAATCATGAATGAAATATTAATGTTTGGTTTTCGAAATTATTCTATAGTTGTATGTATTTTAAATATTAGGACTTGATTATAAACATATATATTCGAAGGTGAATATAGTTCATGTTTAATTATATTGATTATTTTAATATGATTAATTATAAGTTGAATAATTGGATTTTACGACCTAGCATACCATATATATAATGATTAATCATTTTGTTTATATTGATGCAAGTTAAATATACATGGTAAACAACTTTGATTTTATCGATCACATAAAAATACGTATATAGTTGAGGTTAATGTTTTAAATTAAATTTATACGATCATTGTTTTACGATACCAACATGATTATTCATGAAACATATTTGTGAATATTCTCATGTATATAAATTAGTATAGCGACTATGTCGCATGGTAGATGGGGTGGTCGATTAGTCTTTCATTTAACTCAGACTCAGGCATAAACCAGCGATTTAATGCAGACCAACACGTAGGCATAGACTATTAGTTAGTATCGACGTTGGTGGAGAATCAAAATGATAAACTAGGTAACCATTAGATAAATGCAGAAAAGTAGAGGTTTTAACGTAAGACCATGGCATGCAAAGGCTCAACTAAATGTAGACCATTAGTTAGCATCAATGTGGAAGCAATGGCTTAGACCTGGCAGTTTTAACAAAGAACTCACTCAAGACAAACACGTACGTGTTTGTAATTATCGTAAAATTTGCCAACCTCTCCATCAAGTGGGTAAAACGGCTAAAGTAGTCACAGTGAATGAGAGATGAAGCCACGTTAAAATTGCAAATTAACTCTTCATCACGTAGATTTGAAGTCGACAATCGGTGGTGGCATATAACCGCATGAAAAGTAGCAAATAACTGCAAGAAATAACAAGATAACAGGCACGTGGTGCCATAATGATAGGAAAATGAGCGATAAGAAACTAATGCATAGGTAAACATGCACGATAACAACAAAATATGCATCAAGAGTTGCCATCTCTGATAGACGTGGAGATGTGAGAAGAGTTTAAATGTAGACTCAAGTAGAAGACTCCAAATCAATAACAATCACAGAGCCTCTAAATGGGGAGGGATCGTAGGAAAAACTAGGATAAATAGAGATGGAAGATAGGAAGATGGGTACATTCACAAGCAAGGAGAGACGATAGACTCACGAAGGAAAGAAGAGAAAAGTAGAAGGAATAGAGAAGATACTCTTATAGTATCGAAGAGAGAGAGAGAGAAGAGAATTGTTTTAAGAATAGAGTGATATGATAGATTGGAGATAGATTTGCAAGCAAGGCGTAGATCTATTTGGAGGAAGAGCATCAGAAGTCTCACAAACCAGTTCAAGCTTACAAAGAGGTCGGATTTCTTTTGATTTTGGTTATTATTTGGAATAAAGAAGTGTGATATTAGAAGCTTTAGATATAGAGTACGATTACTTGTATGATTTTGCATATGTCATTATTTATTGAAAATGTATTATTAATCGTTTGGAAGGATGAAAGGAAATCATAAAGAAATAGATGTTAATTAATTTAATTGCTTTAAAAGTGAAATTTGTCTAAGTGATTAGTTTATATTTCAATTTAAGAATGTGTTCGCATACATTTTGTTATATGAAAGAAAACTCATGCTTGTGTAACACCTTCTTTTGCATTGTATGTTATTTAGTCGAAAAATTGCTATGAAACTATATTGCTTATGAAATTTTATTGTTTTCGAGTATGAAACATTGTCTTCAATTAAATGAAATAGACGAAATAATGTTTATAGGGAAGATGATATTTCTATTTTTCAAAAGATTATATTCTCAATTGTATTCGTGTTTGAGGGAACCAAGCTAGGGATAGGCTTGAGTTTAGAAAGTTACCTTTCGGGATGGGTGTCGAATGTGGATTTTTAGAGAGAATAGTTGCTTTTTCCAACTATTTATTTGTTGTGCATGGCATTATACTCGCCCAAGTAATTATTTGAACTATCCATAGAATAAATGGAGTTCTTTATTTTATGCTCTCTACCATATCCTTGAATGATAGTGAATGCTTGTTTCTTAGAATGAAGTAGAAAAATGAAAATGCATATATCATCTAGGCATGCACCATATTCCTTCTTTCTTTTCGAATTCTTTGGTTAAAACAATTCATGCAGGGTCGGGTATTCTTGATTGATCAAGAATTTCGGGGAAGTGTAAGCTTCAAGGTTGGGCGAAAAAAGCGCCTGAATCTTGTTCTCGTCTTCGTTCAAAGGATTGAAGGTAGCGACTCAGAATGGAGATCGACGGATGCATCTTCTTGTATATACTTAAGGCAATATGAAAGCCTAAGTAGGGAATAAGGACTTATATGTTGAGAAATTTGTATTATTCATTTACATGATAATGATATATCTATGAATGTTTTTATATCCATATTTGATATTTCCCTATATTTTGTATGAAATAGACTTAAGGATTGAAATTTGAGTTTATTTATGAATAAAGAGTAGTTTAGGTTTACATCCTAAATTTACGTCTTTACACTTCAAAAAGGGAAAAATGTAGACACCTAAAACTTGTGCATATAATTAAATGAATTTTATTTGTTTAATTATTTCTTATTCACCTATTAGTTAAACTAAGGTTTAATTAATATCCCCTTTTCTTCTATCTAGCCATTAATTAAATATAACATTTGATTAAATCCCCCTTCTTCTATTAATTGAATAAATTCTATTTATTTAATTAAATTCTCTTTCCACATTTTAATTAAATTATATTAAATTAAAATCATTTCTTGTATATAAATAAATCTAATTTATTTATAAACCACCCCCCCCCCCACTTGTATTTTCCTACAAATGCAAGTTGCGCCCATTAATTGAAATAAAACATTTTTATTTTAATTAAAATCCTAATATCTCCCACTTGCATTCTCCTAAATTCATGACTAAACCTCTTCTAGAACCTTCTAGATTCTTCTAACCATCCTAATTAGCCTAATCCATCTCTTAAACATTTGCACATTCATTAAGAAAAGTCATTTCTCAAAAATCCCTCAAAGTCTTTGAAATGCATTAAAGACTTTATGTCTTCAATAAGTTAACCCTCAAAGGCCTCCTAACCATTAATGGTTAATCCAACCTCAACCCATGGTTAGAGACTTTCTCTCTAGCTTAACCCTCATCTAACCCATGGGTCTCATCAAGAACTCATTACTTTGACCCTAGTTATCCTATTAACCCTTGCACAAGAGTTTATCCTTTGGGTAAAAGCTTTATCCACTGGTTAACCCTAACCACACCCTCCTAGGTTGACCCTCATGTCTTCTCAGACATTTAATGCCTCTTACATCCCCTCTCAAGCCACCTCTTGTTGACAGTTGTCACCATTTTATCAGTGAAAACTGTAAACATGGATTGAATAGATTTCAATCCTAGTCCTTGTTAAGATTTCTCAATCTTAACCATCCATTTCCCTATTTCTTCTATACATGGACTCAATTCCTTCATTATTCATATCCAGGTTGTCAAGAAATTTTCATTTGCCTCTCTCATAAGCTTAAGCATTTTAGATAGCAATCACATTTTAATAGCATGTTAGTTTCTTTATCACATCTTAGTATTATCATAGAATCATCATGTTAGGATAGCATATCATATTAACTTCATCTTAAATATAATGTTCATCCTAGTTTAGCTTCATATCAATCTCATCATCTTGCACCATATCATTTTCTAGTTTCGATATCCATTCACGTGCTAAGATCTTAGTTGCATTTGCATTTAGATCTTTTATCACACATCCCTCGTTCTTTAGGTAGTCATCCTAGAGATCAAGTGCTCTTCCAAGTTGAAAGCCACCTTGATTTGAAGGATCCTTGGAGATAGAGAACAATGAGATGACTTTAGAGATCTTGTTTCACTAACTTGTTTATGATTCTAACCTCTAATATAATTTTTCATTGATGTGCTTGAATTGTTTCTCATTGTAGGATTCCACTTTTCCAGACATACAATAGTTATTTTATTAAGACCAATTATAATTAATATTACATAAATATAATTAAAATAATATAATTGTAAACTACAAAATTTATTATTGTAATTATAATTATATAAGTTTTTAAAATTAATTTAGGGTTATGGTTTTAAGAAAAGTATATATTTTCAATATTACAATTATTTATATTATTTTATTAAAATAAGAGTTATAGGTAATATTACATAAATATAATTATACTAATATAATTTTAAAATAACAATGATTCAAAATTATAATAATTAAAAATTAGAACAAATATTTTTATTACAATACTATGACGACAAGTACTCACCAGTATGTGACACTTGTTTAAGTGCATGCGATATATGTTTTCAGTTTTTTTTTTAGGGGGGGGGGGGGGGTATTGTTAGCTTCATTTATAAGGATACAATGTCATATATAATTGTAGATAGAAATTAAATAATAATAAAAAATTAAGATTTATAAGTGAGATTGAGCATAAATATTAGACTTCCTTCCCCGCTCTCTCTCTCTCCCTCTATCTCCCTCTCCCTCCTTCCCTCTCCCTCTCCCTCTCCCTCTCCCTCTCTCTCCCTCTCCGTCTCCCTCTCTCTCCCTCTCCCTCTCTCTCCCTCTCCCTCCTTCCCTCCCCCCTCTTCTCTCCCTCTCTCCCTCTCTCCCTCTACCTCTCCCCCCTCTCCCTCCCTTCCTCCATATCCCTTCTTCTCTCCCACCCTCTTCTCTCCCTCTCTCCCTCCCTCTACGTCTCTCCCTCTCTCTATCTTCCTTCTCTCCCTCCCCCCCCCTCTCTCTCTCTCCCTCTCTCCCTCTCCCTCCTTCCCTCTCTCTCTCCCTCTCCCTCTCTCTCC
This sequence comes from Cryptomeria japonica, assembly GCF_030272615.1. Classification (NCBI taxonomy): domain Eukaryota; kingdom Viridiplantae; phylum Streptophyta; class Pinopsida; order Cupressales; family Cupressaceae; genus Cryptomeria; species Cryptomeria japonica. Next base: position 487,680,317 of record NC_081412.1, read on the forward strand.
CTCCCTCCCCCCTCTCTCTCTCCCTCTCCCCTCTCCTATCCCTCCCTCCCCCCTACTCTCCCTCTCCCTTCCTCCATACCCCTTCTTCTCTCCCACCCTCCCCCCTCTTCTCTCCCTAAGATTCTATACGTATTAATATGATAATTAATTAAGTAAAAAAACTTATATTTAGTTTTAGATTTGATGAAGGAGTTGATGTATTCAATGTTTGAAATTGATTTGTTATCATATGTGAAAAAAAATAAAAAATAGACTAACATGTTAAAATTAACAAATTGATAAAAAAAGTTTTAGTTTATATTTGTAATTATGAATGTTAATTTCTTATTTGTGGAAATGAAATTATGGATAAAAATGAATCTTATTTGTTAATCTAATCTAATTGAAAATATGATAACTTGAATTCATTCACCTTATGTTAAAGTAGAGTGGTGTTTAGAGACATGGTTTGAGAACTTGCTAGATAAGGGTTTTTCTAGGTCCATGTAGATTTTTTCTATCTTGAATGCTATTTGATTTAGATTGTCAAATGATAACACTAAATTAGGGTGTCCTTAAATTCAACACCCTAGTGTCCATATAGAAATAATTTATGCTTTAGTAGGCTAATAATGGCTAGTAAGGGGGGAAAACAGACCTAAATTTAAATTAATGTTTTAGGTTTAATTCTATGGGCACATAAATGAATTAGGACAATTCCACACTCATGGAGTTTAACTAGAGTGGTGAACAACTAGATGCAAACTCAAAATCAAATCATAGGGATAAGTAGTGCAGTTGGGAATATGCTAGGATAAGGTTGTTTATCAACTTCCACTATATGCTAACTTGCACCCCAGTCAAAAGAAACATCATACCAAATTCTTTTATGTTTTCTATCTTCTACCCTCTCTATTTGTCTATATCTCTATTTTTATCCCCCCCTCTACCTCTCTACCTCTCTATCTATTTCTCTCCTTCTTCTTCTCCTCCTCTATCTTGATCTCTACTTTTATCTACTCTAAACTAACTATACTATTGGCAGGAACATGACACATTGCATCCCTTGTTAATTATAAAATTTGTACACAAACATTATCTTATTAATTTTGTAAGATATAACTAGATTATTTAAAATTCTAGCACCCTAGTTTACATTTTAATGCCTTTTACTTAAAAAAACATTTTTAAAATTATTTAATTTTTTTTACATTGTCAACTTTATTTTCATTTGATTTATTTTTAGATTTGACTTTTTAAAATATTTTTTGTATATATAAATTTTTATTACAATTTAATAATAAAAATATAATTTGCTCGTTCATGGGCTAGTGAGGGCTAATCCTATCGATGTAGGTTGTAGGGGTCTCGAAGTGTGTTTGGGGTAAACCAGAGCATGACTGGATTAAAGTTAATTTTGATGGGGCTTTGAGAGGTAACTTGGGAATCTCAGGTGTTGGATGTGTAGCGTGTGATGAGGAAGGTAAAGTTTTAATCAAAGGAGTGCAAAGATTGCAAGATGGCACTAACAATAAAGTGGAGGCAAACACAACGTTACTTGCGGTTGAGTTGATTGGCAATCTCAGAGTCTCGAAGCTACAATTGGAGGAGATTCCAAAAAAATTGTAGACGCAATCTCAAAGGGCTCCTCTCCATCCTGGCGGATTAGTAAATATATCTCAATTATTCACTCAAAATTGAGCTTTTTTCAAGATTTTCAGATTTCTCACATTAGGAGGGCAGAGAATGGTGTGGAAGATTTGTTATCCAATGTGGCATGTGAGTTAGCTCCTTTAGTTACACATTGGTCGAGTAGCAATGATGAGGATGTGGTTTGGCAGTCCTAGTGGTTGATGATGGACCAGGTGATTTGATGGCTCAAAGTAAGTAACTTAGGCTCAACTACTTGAGTCGATTTAATTGCAGTGGCCTTGGGGAATGATTTGAGGGATGGATGACGACGCGATTGTAATGCGGGGCATTTATGGAAGTTCTGTGTCAGATGACAATTTAATCTAGTACCCTCCTTCATTTCTTGTGTCTCTGGTGAAGACATCTAAGGAGGAAAAGTGTATGCGACAAGAAGGTGGGAGGTGGCAACACTCTTGGAAATGGAGGCGAACTTCACGCTCAAGTCCAGGAAATAGGTGTGTCCCTTTCTTGGCCCTGTTTCTAAGCATAGACTATTTGGTATATTTTTGTCCAGGGATGAAAGATTAATAAAATGTGTTCAATTGATTTTGGGTGACTCCTTTGGTAATCTGCGACGTCGTTATAGGACAAACATGGATGTTTACTTGTTGATAATGGTATGGGGGTTGGATTTAGGAGACTCAGTTGAGGTGGTTGGAGGTGTAATGGAAGCAATTGTGCCTATAGAATATCTGGGAGGAATGGAGACAATACTAGAATGGACAGTCCTTGGTGTTGGTTTCGATATGCAAGAAAGAATTGAGAACCTGAACCATACAGTTTTCGAGAATAGCATTCCCTTTGTGAGGTGGCTAGAAGGCCCGTTTAAAGCGTATTGCAATATTGAGGCTCGACAGGGTTGGGAGGCACTGAAGATTTTCACCCAATTGATGGAGGTTGAAGCAGAACTGCAAAGCCCGAAGGCGATTGAAGCTAAACGAGAGCGGGCGAAGGAGGTGGTGAACCGTGAAGGATGCAGAGCAAGAAGGAAACGAAAGTGGAAATTGGCTTCAATCGAGATGTGAAGATGGATCGGGTAGATGGAATTTTGTTTCTCTCTATTTTTTCTTGCTTCGGGGTTAATCTCTCTTTTTCATCTTTATAGATTGTATTGTAATTAGGGTAGGTGTATTAGATACTTTACACAGGGTGGCTTGACATTAAATTTGGTGGTTTTGATGCTCAGTACTGTGGTTTAGTGGCGTGGGAGGGTGGTATGCCAAGTAGGTTGATTGACAATTTTTGATACTGGGTGGTTTGTGGTTTTGCCAAACTCCATGCATGGAAGGATGTATCTTTTAATTTTATTAATAATATAAAAAACTTATTACTGATAAAAAAAATAATAAAAATTTAATTTTATAAAATTGTTAATTTATCTATATCTTCTAAAATTATAGTCTAGTTTTAATATAATTTTGTCAAATTTAGAAAGGGGAAGGTCTTTGACTTTGAAATTGTTTAATTTTATTGACATTTTGTACTTTGCTTTTATATTTAACTAACAATCAACCAATCAACCTACAAAGGCTCTTTACTAACAGATCTTTTCATCATCAATATTTAACTTATTTTAAGGAGACAACTCATCAATTGGGCTTGAGATGTCAACTTACAAATTATAAGGGTAAGGTCCCATGGAAGGGGGGCTTCTTAAAAAAATTCAATGGGTGTTATTGAGATTTTTTAGGAATATTTTAAAGATGGTGGTCTTATAAAGAACGTTGTAAATAAAAAATTAATAAATAAACACCATTTCCCTTCTATTTCTTTTCTGGTGGGAATATAACATATTAGCTAATTGCAAGTAGCAAAAAAATTCCTAGGCTGGTGGGGCAATTTCTAGCCTCACCCCAATTGAACTTGGTGAAATATGCAGTCCAAAAAAGCAGGTGCTACTATATTTTAGGAAAAGATTCTAAATAATCCCAAAGCATAATTTTTTTTGATTCATGGGACCTCCTCTCTATGAAAATAGATCCCAAACCCCCCCATGGGACCTTGCCCTAATAGAATACATATGACTTGTAAGAATCTATTATACCACTTACTCCTATATTAATTGTTATAATTCATCTATCAACTAACCAAAAATAGTACTAGAGCAACAAGACAAATACTTCATAATGTTAAAACAACAAAATATCATGTTTTACTTGATCCAAAAATATTAGGTGTTACCTCCCATGAAAGATCATAAAATTTGATCCAAAACATTAAAAAAAAACACAGAGTCAAAACCAGAGTAAAATTTGTTATCCCATAGACTATCCTCTTGATCTTGTAAAAATTCTTTTATTATGCCGAGAGGCATCTACAATGACATCAAAATGTTCGTAAACAAAAATCCATTTTTGAAACAATTTGACATGCAAATGACAGGTAAATGCATGAAATATGCCATGTTTCAGCTTTTGTGGAGGTGTTATTTATTACTCCAAATAAAATAGAACCCTTGCCACTTGTTTCCAACTAGATTCACAACTTTTTGCATGCAAGCCTTTAATGGATTTATATTCTTGATGTTTAGTATTTTAGAAGAACATTTTTTATTTATTTATATCGATAATATAGTGTATTATATAGCTTAAAATAGAAAAGTATTACATCCAAGGAGCAGAAAGACAATCTGCAATACCAAGGGGTCACGCCCCTACTACAAAAAGGAACCCAAACATCATCCTACCCTAACCCATAGCCACAAAAGGGGTTGCTTACATATACAAAAAACCACACAACAAGCCCCAACCAACCCAACCTAGCAACGAAACCATCCCAAAGCTTCTTCTCTTGAGAAATTGGGAATACCCCTGCTGGGACCAACCTCCTATGCCGCGCTCCCACCACCTAGCACCATTCCAGGCTTGCTTCCACATAGCGACCCATGCTCCACCACCTTCATAGATTTCTTTGGAAGTTGTGTCAAACCAAAGGCCTCCCATTCTCGTCTAGGGGGGCCTCTGACCAAATGGGAGTCACCTTCCCGTGGATCTTAACACGTTCAGTCGGCCCCAACTAGCAAACAAAGTTCACAATCTTAGCCCAGTGGCCATTTCTTGCGTCCTCCTCCTGCGAAGTGACTGACCGAGAAGCCAACCAGACGATAAAAGGCTGCAGCTTCCCAACGGCCACTCCAATCCTCCTGCTTAGGCCCTCCTCCATCTTCAACCCCACACCAATGACTGCTCGGGCCACCACATCCTGCAAGCCTCCTACCCATTTGGGTCTTAAGACCAGGGAAGTAATCCGTTGCACTTCCTCAATCGACTTCCCCACCTGTAGGGCCAAAGCTGTAAAAAGAGACGAAATGTCGAGATTAGTTCTAGGTCGCTAGTCTTGAGTAAGAAATTCCTCTCCCAACATTATCCTAACTGCCCTCCAGAAGACGTCATCATCCACTCTGAATATGTTTGAAAGCCCGATCCTCAAGACCGGCCCACGAAAGGCAGGCAATTGTCCATCAGATTCCAAAGAGAAATTCGCTTCCATCCTATCTCTCAGCTGCCCAGAATAAAACCCTGATCACTCCGCCAAACACCAAGCTTTCACCATAAAATGCCAGGAATCAAAACACAAGGGCCTTTAAAGCTACCTCCATCACATGTCATGAGAGCTTCACACGCTTCGCATAACTCCCAACATCATCATCGGTCACTCACACCACTCGCTTCCATCATCAACCAACACCTCAAGGCCACTTGTAGCAAAATTGAAAAACACACACCACGAGGGACTTAAATTCCCGCAGAGCCAAGGTTACGAATAGACAAAACAAATCCAGCTTGGGTTCACTTTTCGAAAAAAGCCATCAACTCAAAATCTTACTAAAGAAGACTACACTCTCTAAAGTCCTCAAACAAACTAAACATATTTTCCAAGGAACCATTTGCTCCCACTTTGGAAAGTTTATCAACTTCCATGTTTGCTTCCCGAAGAGCATGAGTTACCTTAAAATCTTCAAATTCGTTCAGCAGAAGTTGCATTCTATGCACCTGCTTGTCTAAAAACCATGCTTCCATTCGCCCTTGAGCTATTCCATTCACCACAACCTGAGAATCACCTTCCAAATGAAGTTTCTTAACTCCCAATTTCCCAGCCATTAGGATTGCTTCCAACACTGCTTGACATTCAACAACATTGTTCGATCCATCCACCAATCTCTTGGCCGCAATGGCCAGAATGTTACCCCGATCATCACGAGCAATCACCCCAACACCCGAGGTTCCTGGGTTGCCCCTCGACGCTCCATCAAAATTAATCTTAGTCCACCCCTTCTCAGGCGGAGTCCACTCCGGGATTGAATTGCCCTTACTCTGAAGATTAGCCCTCAGCAGCCCATTAACAGGCCTGAATTTAACAAGAGGCTAGCTCAACAAAAATTTAGCATCAGCCTGTGAAAATGGAGTCTTGGCTAAATTCATATTAGAGGCAACATTAGAAACCAGTTCTGAGACGACCCTCTCCATTCTAGTCAAAAAATGCTTACAGTTTTCCGCTTTACCTTCAAACACTCTCCGGTTTCGCTCCTTCCAAAGTTCCCATAAGACGGTAGAGGGCAAAATCCTCCATATGGCGGCAAAGATAGAATTATTACCCAATACTGGCCAAGATTCTAGCCAGTCACACAAGTTATCCATGGGCCCCTTCCAATTCAATCTCTGCAGCCCAAAAAGCCACGCCTTCTGAGCAAAATCACAATTTAGCAGAAGATGGTCCACATCCTCCTCCGCCTTTTCACATAGTACACAGTGAAAAGGACCTGCAAACCCCATTTTCTTCAGACGATCTCCAGAGAGAATCTGATTATTGCCAGCTAGCCACGCAAAGGCTCCAGCAAACCTTAGATTCCCACTCCTTTGTCTTGACATCGCTTTCCAAAAGAGAGATTCCCACTTTCACAGAGTAGCAGCCACTCTTAGACCCGCACCAAATAATTTCATCCTCCTCCCTCGAGAACGAAACCTCACGATTACCCAGGATCTTTCTCATAAATCTTTCCTCAATTTCCCCCAAATTTAAATCCTGAGGATCTTTCCAACTCCATCTCTATCCCAACAAGGGCATATCATTCGACAAAAAATCACTCACCTTTGAGCCCCAAACCTGACAGGTCTTTAAAACTGTATTCTAAGGGGTCTGGGACTCTAAAGATGGATGACCATCCCAGGAATCCTGCCAAAAGTTCACCTTACGCCCATCACCAATACGCCAAGAAAGGTGATTAGTGATCAAGCTCCTGCAACTCACCAAAAAGTTCCACAAAGTTGACCCTCTCGGGGGATCTCTCACTGTTAGTATCCTTTCCTTTTCCCTACTATCCAAATACTTAGCTTGTAGAATTCTGACCCATCTCTGTTCCGGATTACTATACATTTGCCAAACCAACTTAGCCCCCATGGCCTCTTTAATAATCTTCCAATCACGGAGTCCCGCCCCTCCCCCACCTTTGGGTTTACAAACTCTATCCCAAGCCATGAGTAGGACTTTATCCTAATCCTGGTTACCATTCCGCAAAAACTTTCTCATCTTCTGCTGCATACTCTTGATGATAGAGCCTGGGAGTTTGAAGCAAGCCATTGGGAAAATTGGCATAGCCGAAACAACTAACTTCAGCATTAGAATGCGACCAGCCAAAGAAAGCCACTTACTCTTCCAGCCCTCCATCTTAGCTTTACAACCATCAAGCAATCCTTTCCAAATGTCCGACTTACCTACTCCAACAAAGAGCGGCATGCCAAGGAACTTACCCGGAAGCTGACCAATCTTAATCCCAAACACTCTAGCAATAGCTCTTTGGGACCAGCCTTCCGTATGAAAGAAAAAAATCTCCAATCTGAGCCAGTTTATCTCCTAACCAGTAGCCCATGTGAATCTGTCCAAAACTTTCTTCATAACCAAAGCCTCCTTCATAGAAGCAACACCAAAAAGACAGGTGTCATCAACAAACTGAGAATGAGTTGTGGAGTCAACCCCTTGGGGAATCTCAATACCCTTCCACAACCCTTGATCTCTCTTAAGAGCAATCGACCGTCCAAGAACTTCAACCATCAAAATAAAGAGAAAGGGGGATATTGGATCCCCTTGCCGAATACCCCTAGACGTCGAAAAGAAGCCTTGAGGGCTACCATTAACTAAAACCGAAGCTGAGAACTGCATAATTATACTAGAAATCCACTTAATCTAGGACTTACCAAAACCAAATCTTTCCAACACAGCCATACGGAAAGACCTATCCACCCTATCATAGGCTTTTCGAATATCAAGCTTTAGAATCATACTCCTCTATCTACCCTTCATAGCCGTGTGGATAGCTTCATGGGCCACAATCACCCCATCCACAATATTCCTTCTAGGAGTAAAACCACTTTGTTCACAAGAGATCAGCTTATCAAGAATTAACTTAAGCCTATTAGCAACAACTTTTGTAATGATTTTGTAGATGGTGTTGCACAATGAAATAGGACGAAACTCCTCCATTCCAAAGAAGAACATTTATTTTACAGATGATTCTCTTCTATTATAAGATATCTCTCGATATATATATATATATATATATATATATATATATATATATATATATATATATATATATATATATATATATATAGAACTAGTATCAGATGTATTTATAGAACTAGTATACTTATATATATATAGAACTAGTATCAGATGTATTTATAGAACTAGTATACTTATATATATATATATATATATATATATATATATATATATATATACATATACATATACATATACATATACATATACATATACATATACATATACATATACATATACATATACATTAGTTCTATAAATACATATGATACTAACCACTATAAATACATCCAATGCTTGCCTTTATAAATATATCCCTTTAGGAGACCAATTGTTGTGACCTTTTCACACATCGCCCCATTGCTAACGGGGACCCCCTCTTTTCCTGCTTTCTGTGTTGTTAGGTTAGGGTTTTGGCTTCTTAGTGGGCAATTTTGTGTTTCTCGTGCCCAAGTCTCAGAGTTTTGATCATGCCTAGTGCCATCTAGGGTTTTTGAGGTTATAGGATCAAGTTGCAAACGTTGATATTTTAATGATCCTAAATTTTGTCTAAGTGTTGACCTTTTGAGCGTTAATGTGTTTTTAAACACACGCATCAATGATTTTAAAGTGCCAAGGTATTCTCATACCTTTTGGAGTTGTTTTCTCGCTCCTAAGGTATTATTTTAGTCGATTTCACACTTTATCCCGATAATTTCCTAGCATTTCGCTCATCTTTTTTGAAAAATTTGCCTAAGTCTAGTCTAATTTTGAAGTTTATAAGCGATTTTGAGTGGTTAAAATGCCAAATTCCTAAGGGAAATCCATATTCCAAGGGTTATAAGGTCAAATTCCATGCTAGAGGTGTTTTTCCCCTCATATTCCAAACTACCCACCCTTTTCCCCCACTCAAAATCCACACTACATATGGGTTTCCCCTGAAATCCATATTGGCTATGATTTTCCACCACTGTTTATCCATGCCTGGGTCGATTTTCCCCTGGAAGTGCTAAAATTTGGCTGTGTCCGGAATTTTCCAGACTGCCATTGATTTTCCACCAGGAGTGCGGACTATAGTGCGGACAACATTAAGGATGATTCCATGCCTGGGTCGATTTTCCACCAAGCTATTTTGTGACAAGTTAATGCGCATTTTTGTGCAAACTCTTAGTCCATACCAAAGTCGATTTTCCACTGAGAGCATTTTGATGAGTTTTATGTCCGGATTTTCATCCAGACTGAGGTCGATTTTCCACCAGGGAGTGTTTTTTACAAATGAAGTGAATTTGGAGTGTAGATTCCTTGTCCATGCCCCCATCGATTTTTCCCGGGAGTGTTTTATATGCATTTTGATGAAATTTTGTATGGATTTTTGTCTATACTGAGATGGATTTTCCCTTGTGGGGATTATTTTGACATTTTAAGTGATTTTAATGGGATTTTTTAATCCCAACTAAAGTTGATTTTCCCCTAGAGGCTCAATTTTGACTTAAAATTGAAATATTTAATAAATGAGCCCCATTTTAATTGTTTTTAAATGATGATGAATGATTATTTAAAATTTTTAAAACAAAATTAAATAACTTGCAATAAGCATTTAATGTTTTTACGCTTCTAGAAGCAAGTTGGTTTTTTACCAAACAAGTATATAAGCAAGTGTTTTATCCCACATTGCTTGTGTCGTGAAAGTGAGAGGCAAAAGCAAGTATAAGAGAGGAGTTTCCAGGAATATTTTATTATTAAATTTGTCAGGTGTCTCCGTGAAAGGCGATTTTTCTCTCTTATTGGCAGATTTTGGCAAAGTGTTGAAGTGAAGTGTTGGGTTGAGGATTTCTTTCCTCCTCCATTTTTTCCAGCTTGACAATCCATCCCATTGTTGCCATTGAAGACCATTTCCAATTTTTTTCGATTTCCAAGTTTGGCGATTTTTGGTAGAAGATGACGATTTTTGGTGTTTGGTAACTATGGCTATTTTCTCCTCCATTGCTGCTTGTTGTTCCAGACCTCCATTGTTGCAGATTTGAGCTACATTAAAGACATTTTTAGAATTCCCAAAATGGCGCTATGGCTGAGAAAGTTCAATTTTTATTCTGCAAGTGTTGGGAGCTTACTTTGGTGAATTCCATGCACGTTTGATTCCACCTTTGCCTCCCTACTTGCTGTCATTTGCTGCAGATCTGAGTTTTGCTTTTAGACCTCCACTGTTGGTTGTACATTCAATTTTCAGAATCAACTTTTATTGCCCAACCAGCTGCAACTTTAGCGATTTACATTTGGAGAGCATTTGGAGGCATTTTGGAACCATTTTCAGACTATTAGAGGGTTGTCTCAAGGTCTGCAACTGTGTTAGTGGCTGCTTGTCCTTAGAAATTTATCTTTTACCAGCCATAACTATGTTTCCAAAATTAATTATTTTCATCATCAAGACTGATTTTTGTCAAGTTTGTGCATATTTTTGAAGAATTGCAAAATGTTTTTTGAAGTTAATCTATTAGTTGCAGGTTGTCTTTAGATTTGTTGACCTCCATTGTTGACTGCAGAAGGTGTCTACAGACATACCTTGTGTGAAAACACAACCTTTCACACCTTTCCTTAGTCATCGTTGATCCGGTATACTCCTTTGCACTTTAGTTTGCATAATTTCTAAGCATAGGGAGGTATTAATGAATTTTATAGAGGGTTTTCATGCCCTAGCGTTGTCATACTTTGAATCTAATTGTCAAAATCTACAAAGAGTATGAACTAATTTCCTGACTTTATGTTCTAATTAGCTAAAATCTTTAGAAAGTCAGGAATTTTATCAAGAACATTATTTATTTTCCTAAGTCTAACTTCAAGCTTCGTACAGGTACGATGTCGAAGTTTGGATTTAAGGAAAGGAAAGAACTACTGAAGATGTTGGAGACTGGATTCTATCCAAAGCTCAAGATTTCATCTAGATGGAAGGAGATCACACATACAAACATGTATTTCCTAGACTTGGACCAGATGCGACAGCGGATGTTTGGAGTTGGAAATCAGGTTCCTTCCCCAGCATATGCGAACATTATGAAGAGTGGTATTTTTCATGTCACTGGATTTCCATAGTACATACAGTGCAGTGAGCTTATCGTGGAGTGTGCACGATGTTATGATCCGATCACGCGAATGATCAAAACTCAGTAAAGAGAAGAATGTGGTCCAGAATGTCAGTGGATTTCATGAGGAAGTGTGGACTTTTCCTCATTCCTAATCAAGTGTTAGATAACAGAGATCATACGCATCCATAGTATGAGAATGAAATGAAGAAGACAATCTTATTGCCTAATTGGTCAGAATCAGAAGAGATTGACCTGAATGTATTGATGAGAGAGGTCTTGAGTTTCTCCCGTGCATAGGTAGATATACAAATGAATATGTTAGTTGATATGGGTGTTCCCTTCACTTATGAAAGGATGAAGCCGAAAGAGTCTACTTCCGAGGATGATCAAAGGACTACCAGTGATGTCGGAATTCATGTAGATGAAGAGAGTCAAGTTCCCAAGAGAAGGAAGAACACGCCAGCAGAAGTCAAGGCCAGAGGGAAGAAGATTGAGGAGGTGAAAAAGAAACAAAAGACTATCATTCCTCCACCTATCATTCCTTCATCACCTCTCAATGTCTCATCAATCAAAGTGATCGAAGTAACAGAATATAACAAGAAGACCTAGCAGTGTTCCAACACAATGATACTACTAGAGAATATTCAGGAGTTACATGCCACAACAACATCTGCACCTCCAAATGAAAATGATGATCAACCGAGATCCCTTACTATCCTTTTGGAAGTTAGTTTGGGAAATGAGATATACGATTTGACCAAGAATAATCCTAATGATGATGATGATGTTATCTCGACATTGAGAGAACTTGATCGAGAAACGTGTCTCGACGATGGTATGGAGATGGTTGCTATTCCTGAATGGCTGATGAGAAGTATGGAGAAAAGTAAACAAACGACAAAGGTACAACCTATTGATGACATTGATGACTACCTAGCTAGGAGTGCTAAGGAGAAAGAACCCAAGAGAATGGAGATTTTATCAGAGATGAGACAGAAATGGGGATTGTGCAGATTGCTATTCCTATTGCAGGCATGACAACGGACATTGCTACTCCTATGTATTTCCAGATCACTTCAATTGCCCTTGGTAGTACATCTAGAAAGCAAGAATTTCAGGAGGTTGGTGAGAACCTCAAGGCAATCGATGCAAGGTTAGACAAAGAGATTGCGAAGAAAGAAAGGTACAGAGAAGAGAATATCAGACTTCGAGAGTATATTATAGGGATAAGGCGTGAAAATCCCACCCTTATTTCCCCTATTACAGTTGACCATGGAATGCATTCACACTATGAGGCAGCGAGAGATACACTTTTGGAGGTGGAAAAGTGGATTGAGAATACAAGAAAGCAGGCAGATGATTTCCTTACTCAGTTTGTCCATGCATATGATAGGACAACAAGGATCACATTTAGAATCCAGTATTTGGAGGGAGTTTGGGAAGAATTCCGGCCTATTCAAGAGAAGACTATTTGATGCCTCCAGGCTTTGAAGAAGATTCCTAATTCCACCTTGGTCAGCGAGAACATTGTGCACAGTGGAGACAGATACGATTTCCATGGCTGATATTGTTCATTAGCAGTGAAGAGATCAACTTATGAGAATGCCCAGTCGAGTTGTATGGAGATGGAGGGATTGATTTAGGACATTCAGATGAAGATCTTTGCCTTGGTTGAGGAATTATTGGGTGTTGATGTTAGTGATGCTAGTAGTTTACACTTAGCCGAATTAAGAGACAAGATGGACTTTATGTATTTTTGCCAGTTGGACTCTTTAAAGAAGAGTTAGATAGATGACATGGTCTCTTTGTTGATTCATGTTCATAGTTCGCAGAAGCTCATGCCAGATTGGGAGAACACTTTGGATGTTTGCTCGGATTCACTGGATGTGATTGATGTACAGCAGGATACCTTGCCTAGCATTTCCATGGAGGAGTTAGATTCAGTATTGACTAGATTCTTGGAGTATGCTAGGAGAGAGAGAGATGCAGGGAGGAATCTTCTAAAAGATTTTCTATTTGATGACTAGGTATCTTTTTATTGGGCCATATGTAGGTGGAGCCATTTTTTATGTAAACCCTAATTAGGGCAATTCTAGGATTTTGTTGGCATGATCTCGACCGTTGATCTTGGATCAATCTGGGCCATCCATTTTGTAAGAGACTCTATATATGCCTCCTTGTCTCTCATTTGTAAGCGAGAGTTTTTGTAGAATTGTTGGTATATGCTGCAGATATTTGAATCATAATCATTGTTCAATTGTTGGTGATTTTGCTCTTCAAGTTTTGTGTTTGCATTCATGGTTCTCAATTCCTCCAAGTTAGATTAGAATTTATTTTCATGTATGTTAGATTGAGTGAAAGATTTGTTGAATTCATTTGTGTGGAATCCTTAATCCATACCACTAGCCTCTTGCCGCTGTAAGTGCGCCTTGTGTGGTCAACTGGAAATTTTAGTAAGCTTAACTTCAACTATTACGCGTCCTTTGACAAACATCAACTTGGATGGTGTCATCATTTAATGGTGATAGCCTGAAAATCTTTAAGTATACCTTAGACGGTTGCACTAAGCTTGTGTCAATACTTGATTGTAAGACCTTGCCTGGTTTGATTCCACTAGATCCATTCATCATTTCCTACATTCCTAGGCTTAGATTAGATTTCCTGAACCCTATTCCTTTTGCCCATTTTTTATTAAGAAGTAAATCCAGAGCCATATTGATAAATCTTAAGTTGTCAGCACACTTACTCCGCATCATTTATGACAATACAAACATTTGCGTAAGTCCCCAAATGAACACACCAATTCACATCGACCATTGAGTTACCCACTCGTCAAGACCTGACATATAGAAACCTTGAAATCATTTTAATTGATCTCATTCTTAGCATCTGAAATAATTTTGTTCAAGAGAGGGTAAATTACCTTGATATTTTATTCTGAAATATCACGTGCATATAAAAAACACATCAACACCAATATACTTTCAAACGAGAAGACCATAATTATAGTATAGAGGTATGTTATTATATTATACAAGTAAGCTTACTTCAACGGTGGGGGACCATAAAATAGTTGGTCGACGGTTACAGTTAGGGTTAAGGAAGACCAGAGGATTTTTTACAAGCCCATCTGAAGAAACTGAAGAGGGGAGGAAGAGTAGTCAAGACAACCATAACTAGTAACATCCTACATTATTACAATGGAAGAACCAGAGCTACAACACTCTCAGAATGGGGGTTTTGAAACTCTTCCCACTTCCACTAACATCACTGCCACTGATAATAACACCACCACTGCCAACTTTAACGATCATACGAATGCTGATGCAACGCACAATGGAGATGCTTCTGTGGCAGATCAAAGTTCTGTTCAGACCCAACAAGATGCACAACCAGTGGAGACGACAAGTATTGTTTTTCTTAACTTACTTTATAGCTCCATATTGCCTGCAAAGGATTGTTGTTTTAAAACTTTTTCATTTCGAAGATATGAAACATAACCCCATGAGCTTGAGTTCTGCCTTTGTTTCTTTTTCATTTTGGAACATAAAAGATTTGAGTTGCTGCATTTAGTAGTAAGGATATGACCGTGCTAGATTTTTTGAAGAATGTTTCTTCAAGCAACTGTTTTGAAAAGAGATTTTGAAAAATTGACGCGTTTGGTTGTGCTTTGTGATCTATCGTTGGACGAAGAATGCATTTATACTGCAAGTTGGAGCTCCTTTTATGGATAATAATCCAACCAATCTGAGCTCTATATATTGGGAACGACTGTACATGCATCCCATATGAATCTTAGACACAATATTTTCACAGTCCATGAAATGATGTAACAGGCTTTTGGCAGAAGCTATGCAGAAAATGTTTGCGTCTACACAGTTCTTCTAATTGCTTGTTAAATCAAAGCCCATATGAGGTTTATCTGTTGTTGTTTATTTTTCTAGTTTTCTCCTTAAGAGGTTGAGATCCTGGGTGTAATTATTTGTATAAAGTACAATCCTCACCATAATCTGCAATTACATGTTCCTCCTTCTTGGTCTGACTTGGACTGCAAGCAATGGATTCCATAACCTGAAGATAAATATGAGGAGGAAAAATTGAAATATAAATGTTTAATTAAAAGCCTATTGTAGTCCAAAAGGTTGTGGGGAGATGGTAATAGCATTACAGGATTGCCACGTACATTTAAACACACTTCATCGCAACCACAAACCAGCAGACATTTGACAAGGTTGTGGTGTAATAAATGTAGTGAATATTCACTACACTTGATTTTGAAGATGTGCAAAAGGGAGAAGCGAGGATGAGCAGGAGTAAAGATTGGCGAAACAATAGAGGAAGGTCAAAGAAGTTGTAAACCACTCGGGAAGAATGGATTTATTTTGACAGAGGAGGGCATTTGCTTGAACAGGCTTCGCAAGGGCTTTCTCTCCTCTGTCTCTACTCCTGGCATGGCAGTTGAAATCTTAACTGACAAAGATAACATAAAACTGGGAAAACAAATATACAGGGAATATGAAAATCAGCTCCTTACCATGAGTGCAATTCGTATTGTAGGGAGAAGATCACACAAGTGAATACCAAATTCTTGATGTTAATGGCTGGAAACTTGGCTGAGGATAAAGATTGGGCTCCAGCAGCAGATTTGGGAGAAGATGCAAACCCTCTTTAGGTCTCCCTGCTCTATCTTTGGGCAACAAAATGTTCGAGTTGGCAGAATACCCTATTGACTTTCATATCCTGGATGACTGCTCATGAAATTTTAGCTGACACTGGCAGTCGCACTCTAGTTGTCAGGTGCTTGGGACAGTGTCCACCACTTGATGATTTTGTGTCTTGGACAAAACGCCTGGACGAATCAAGTGGCTCCCTTGGTTGAGATCCTGGATTATGTTGTTTTTCTTCTCCAGCTTAACACCATTGACAACTGCAACTTTGTGCTTCTGAAAGACCCTTGTTTTATAGAAAGACAGGATTGTTCTAGCCCTGTAGCCCCCCTTCTTTGATCCTATGCCTTTCACCATTACATCTGTGCCAATTTGGATTTTCTTATACAAACTACCATTAATAATAAGAGATCCTGATCCTGATCCCTTTCTTTTTTATAACGTCTGATTGGTATCTTTAAGGTCCTGCTCTATCCTCCTATAGCTTTGGTTTTCTCCACCAGTTTCTTGATTCTTAGCCAGGCTCATGTAGTTTAGTGATTTTGCTTTGTCAGCCTCCATACCTGACTAGTTTTTCTGAAGGTCTAGTTTATTTTCTCTCGCTCTTGGGTTTGGAGCTCCACTTTTTGATTCATTTTTGAATTTTTCAGGAAAGGCCATCATCCCACACTTTACCAAAAAAACAAACAAAAAAAACTGTGGATCACAGAGCATGTTGAACAGGAATAATTTTTGATTTGCAGCAGCCTTTTCAATAAATGCAATACTTTATCACCCAAATTAGGAGTGTTAGGCGATTAAATTTATTCAAAGCATACACATTCAAACAAAAGCCTCATATGATTCCTCAAGTCAAGGAATATCATAAAAGGAATGATGAAATAGATCACACTTCCTTATGCATGCAAAGTTGGGCTGTCATATTCCCATGTAGACGGCAGGCAATGATTAGAAACATTAAACTATACATGTACATAAATATATATATATAAATTATTTTTACCACTTAAAATACATTTTATCTTAACTAGTAATGAAAGGATGCGTCCATTCCCAAGCCACCTCCGGAATAGACACCACGTTTCAAAGGGAATCGCGTGGTTTCAAAGAGGTATAAAACCGCACCCCAAGGAAACACAAGAGAGGGAGTGACAAGGAGAGAAGGACAAGGAGAAGCATCCAACAGGTAACTTCGTTACTCAGTAATAATATTTATTTCAGTTTTCATAATTTATGATGCCTAGACAACCATGAGGATTGCCCGGGGAATGCATCAGTTAGCAGACGATGTAAAAGGGCTATTCGCTGGTTCTTCCCAGCGATGAAGAACCAGCGCCTAGTAAGCATTCCTTCCCATCACTAGTAGGCTGGTACGTCCCCAGGCCAATCCGCTTAAATGTCGAAATGTTGAAGTATGTTTTGTGCCAGTTGTATTAAAACTGTTTTCATTCCTCATATAACAGTAATTAATATAATTTAACTAGTGACCCAAATTAATTGCTAAATCGGTTCCATGCCTAAAAATGTCTTACCAAATGAACTAAGCACATCTATAATGTACAAAAGGGTAAAATGAACTTAATCTTCACGCTAGATAGGTAACCTGCAATATCAGGTTTAGAATGCTGCATAAAAATACACTTTAGTGATAGACAAAAGATTAAAAATAATTCATTCATTCTCAGACACAACTAATATGTAGAGAAAAGGAATACTAATTAATGATAGTCATGTTTTTGCAACTAGGCACAAATATAATGAATTAGTCCCTACAAATTTATATATAATGGATAAATGTTAACCAAGTAATATGGTCATAAATCTATGTTTTATGTATGCATTTGTTATCTTCCTGATATTCTCTGTTTGTTAGTACATTCAAGATAATGAGTGCAAGCCAGGGGTATGCTAGGCCCATCCTCAGGTGGCCCTATTAGTCCTAAGAGACGGGATGGGTTTGGATGGGTAGCCCAGCCAACCTGGAAAATCCTCAAAATCTAGAATGGGTTGTGTATGTATTTTGTGCTGCAATAATTATGCCACCGATCTAATATTACTGCTGACATAAAATAAAATATCTAAATGTTGCAGGAAACCGTAATTTCCTTTTGTGGCCCTAAATCCAACCTTCGGTGGATAGATCAGGCCCTAATTATTAGAAAGGCAAGGCAGGTACAGCAAAGGTTCATTACATGGGAATGTATGAAAATGGTTGATAGCATGCTCTTGAAATCTCACCCATTGGATCTGTTGCTGAATCAATGGCTGTGGATCAGCCTTCCTTTTCAGGCTGAACTGCAACTAAGAAGACACTGTTCAGTTTTTGATGGGGCTCTATCTAGAAGTCTAGCTACATTCTTAGCATTTCTGGTTCTTTTGCTGTTGCTAAATGAATCCCTTAGGCATCCAATATTGGTATTGGAGTCCCTGTGTCTCCTTTTCAATCCCCAGCTGTACAAGGTCAACTTTCCATCTGTGAGTTTCTTGTTGTGTTTGAATGTAATCTCTGGGCATCTGATGTTTACATAGGGGTTCCCAGATCTGTATCTCAAACTTTGTGACGAGTTTATAGGTCTGCATTATCTAGGGTTGTGTTCTTGTGTGTTACAAATTGCTTTTCAGGGTTTTCAGTTCTCTATTCTGACACATTGCCTGCTTTGCCTTTTATGCTTTTATCTAAACCCTTACATCCTTCTATACCGTTTCCTTGTGAATGTTAGTGTAGGCTAGCATTATAATATATTGGAAAGGAGTCTATATCTCTGGAGGTTGCTTCTGTGTTGAATCTGGCCTGAGCTTTTCATTGTGTGGTGTGAGTTCTTTTCAGACCTCAAAAACAAACATTGGGTACTTTCAAGCATGCCACAGTTAAATGAGGTACATTCGATGGTGACTTGGGTTTAATAGATTACTTTCAAGTGTGACACAGGTTTAATGGGTTACATTAGATGGTGATTGTGGTTTAATGGAGTACTATGGACTCAAAAGGTTGGTGCATTAAGGCTACAGCATCACCAATCTTGCCTCAGGTTTGGATCAATGATTCCTTGCTTGGATCACTGACCCTAACAGCATGTACAGAAGCATAAATAAAAAATGTTGATTCTTCAAGAACCCCTTAAATCAAAATGGCATGGAAAAGCAAGACATAGATTAAAAGGAACACATTGGAAACGAATGGTGTGGAAATTTCCATACAGAAATTTATATAATATAGGTAAAAATGGACATAATATCAATGTTTTGTGCTTAGAAAAATTAGCCCCAGAAATACCTTGGATGGCCCAGAAACATCAGGAAATATCTGTAAACAGTCTTGCTGTTTCCATGTTAGTCGTGAAAACGCTCAATGTTCTGGAAACATTTCTAAGGTGTTTCCCTTGCATTTCAGAGATGGCAAAAGGGCAAAACAGACACCCCAATGACATTTCCTACGACTCAGAATATATCTTGTGCACAAATTTGAACTTACAACAGTTACGTTCAACCATATAAGTTTTCAAAGGAGTTAAAGCTCTAAAATCCTTTTGCAGTCTACAAGTGGCTTATTAAAAAGATTGTTGTGTATTTACTTTTAATAATGAAAATCATTGTCTGTCATTTATCAGTCAACTATCCTTGGTAGCAGTGGATGTGTAATGGTTTAGGTATGCAAAATGTTGGGGGATTAGCACAGAAACCATCTCATGAGCTTGATATTATTGTGTTGTTTATTCATTTCATTTAGTTGATGTAATTAGTTATTATTAGAAGTTTTTCTTAACATTTTCAATGGTTGGTATTCATATTTGCCCCATGACCTAGTTATTTTAAGAAATAGAAGCTAGAGGGTGACTCTCTAGTTCTAGCACGTGTAATTTTATTTCTATTTTTTTGCAGTAATCCCTACAGAAGAAGATAGATTATGGGGTATAGTAACAAAAAATTCATCAGACTTTACTTCATGGACTTCTCTAATTCAAGAGACAGAAAAGACGGTAAGTGACAGTGGAATCTTGTATGCATGCAAAGTTATTATGTTTTCTGTCTCTGTTATACAAATCACCATTTTATGGTGATTGCCTTTTCCTTACCATTTTTGGATGTTAAGATCATTAATAGTCCAGTTGTGTTTGTAATCCTTATTAAATTGCTTTTGTGTGATTTTGTTTTTGGTATCTCCTCTCTTTGTCATTAAACATATTTTATTTTTATCAAGATGGGTGTCTTGGATTATAGGTTTAATGATAATATGATATTGTGAAATTCATTTCTTGACAAATTCATGTTAATTCTTTTTTAGAAAAGGAAAGTAACTTTCCATGCCTTTTCATTAATTATTAGAGGATTATGAAACTATCCCGTGTTATTTTATCTGGATATTGAAACTTCAATATGATACTTGTAATGTTGCTTTTCATATGATTTTGTTGTTGGTATTTCCTTTCTATCATTAAACGTCTTTTATTTTTCTCAAGATGGGTGTCTTGGATACTGGATTTAATGATAATACAATATCTTGAAATATATTCATTTCTTGAGAAACGCATGTTAATTCTTTACCAAAAAGGAAAGTAACTTCCCATGCCATTTGATTAAATATTAGAGGACTACGAAAGTATTCTGTATTATTTTATTTTGATATTGAAACCTCTATATGATACTTGTTATGTTGCTGTTCATATGATTTTGTTGTTGGTATCTCCTCTCTTTGTCATTAAACATATTTTATTTTTCTCAAGGTGAGTGTCTTGGATACTATATTTAATAATTAACGATGATACAATATCTTGAAATTAGAGGACTATGAACTATCCTGTGTTAAAAAAGGCAAATAACAGAGGCAGAGAGCATAAGTAAGGGAGTTCATGATAGGTATATAAACCACCTTTTGTTATCTTCTTTTTGATTTTGTAACCTCTACATAACAGAGACAGAGAGCCAAATAGAATAAATGAAGGAATTTAATTTGTTATCTCCAAAATCTTATCATGTCCAATGCTTTAGTTAATAGGCATGGAAGGTGATAACTTATCATTTGACATTTGATCTTAGGTTTCTTAGCACTTGGAGATGTCCATTCTACTCAACTGCAAAAACAAGGATGTAATGAAAGTATACAAATATTGAGCCTATGACAATAAAATCACCTAAAATGTTATTGATCTATCTTTGAAAAGAGTTGGTGACAGCTAAGTCAAATGGCACTAATTAGCAGAGATGGGAGGTGACAACTTGTCTGTTATATAACTCAAATATGTATTAATTATCATATTACTAGGAGATTCTCAATCCATGAAGCTGCAAAAATAAGGGCATCATCAAGGTATACAAGTATTGAACATATGACATTCAGATCACCTAAAGGATAAAGTGATGCTCATCCATCTCTGATAGATGCTGGGAGTGGTAGCCAAGCCAAAAGATTTTGTATTGTTGATATCACAAAAATAATTATATTGATGTAAAAATAGCAGTACTGTGACATAATCCATGATCCATAATATGTAGGGCAGGGGACAATATTGCTGACAGTTACCTGTTAAGATGGTTTTGGATGAAAAGGAAAAGAGTTTTACTGTTTGGTTTCCTTACAAAAGGTTTTGGTTCAGAAGACCTAGCACAAATAATTTCATAATTCATTTCTTTGAAGATGTGATTTGATAGTCAAATTGAAATATGGGTTTACTGAGGCTTTGTTTGAGAGATTATGTAATCTTTCAATGAAGATGAGTCTGGGTGCAGAAGATGTGAGGAGACTCGTTCAGTTGAATTTGGATGGGTGGCTTCTGCTTCTGAATCTTGATGAGAGCCAATTCCATACCATATGTATTTCCAAAAACACAAATTTCTTGCTTATCTGAAGTAACTACTAATTTTTGTTTTAGAAGCATAGGGATGTTTGGTCCGAGTAATACTGAGCCTTGTAGTGTTCAACAGAACAAATATTTACCTTGTGTAATTGATAAGATGTTAAGTAAAGTTGTAATGCTGGAATGGGTACTGTCCTAGGGACATGATCTGTCTAACCTACCTTTTAAATATATGACCTTTTAATAGGTAAAAAAGAAGTAGGTATAGAATTTATAATTAATTATATTAATATAAGGATCTAACTGGAGATGACAGGTATATCTGTTACAAGATTGAAGTTGAAGGGATATACTTGGGGATGACAAAATATAATATGTATCTAAATACAAACAACTAAATAGATGTAAATTTTAGTTTTAATGGCAGTGTTAGATATATAGCATATAGTTTATTAGACATCTTACTATTTGCTCTTCTTACTAGTATCTCTTTGGGATTTTATAAGACACTTTTCTGCAGTAAAAGAATCTGTAATTTTTTGTATATTTCTATAATCTATTAGTGTTTTTCTTTAGTTCTTTTAGCTTTTGCCATTTAGTTAGGAGCTCCCAGGGAAAACTTAATGTAATTTATATGATATTTCTAAGAAACTTCTGTACAAAGTTTCCCAACTATGTGTTAATGCATGATAGCTTCGGTAAGATAAATGATTGAATGAGAGATAAATGAAGTCTCTCATTCAATCATTTATCATATCGATAACTATGATAAAACCTTCAAGCAATTAATTCCTCTTTGATAGCCATTCTACATTTGCATATAAATAACCTATTCATTGATAATCATACTATGTATTTTGTTTATGTTCATCGATTAATAAATCTTGTATTTAAATTTATATCGATTAACATAAATAATGATAAATAAATGATTAATCAAAACACCGATTAATATTGGGTTGCATATGATATATCGGGTGGCATTATAATAAAGGTTACCGATAGTTATCGGGTGTTAAGCCTACACCGATGATTATTGGTTGTTAAGGCTAACATGCCGATAACTATCGGCTGTTAGCATTGTGCTAACACCGATAGAATCGGCTGTTATAATACTTCCACACCGATTGGTATTAACATTGAACATGCATTTGTTTAGTATAAACAAAGAGGCACGATCAAGTAATGTCTTGATCGGTCATGACCGATCAAGGCATTGCTTGACCGTACCCCATTTGTTATATACTTATATTGAGTGGCATTCGTGAGATAGGACATATAAAATATTAAATGCTCCTCTCACCTGCCACAAACAAGAAGATAGTCAGATTCATACATTAAGGCTATAATATATACAACAAGATTATTTCAATAGAATATAACTTGCATATTGAATGTAAATTGAACATCATTTATATGGTATCAAAGCTATAGTTAAATCGAACCTGAGGCTGTTCAATTTTACGTAAAATTCAAATCAAGTATATATTCAACATCACAATCCTATCAATGGCTAGCGCTATCAGATTTCAAGACAGACTCGCAGGGGGTGACGACTTCTCCGTATGGAAATTCAGAATTCAAATGATTCTAAAAGAAAATAAAGTTGAATCATTTGTAAATACTGAAACTAAAGAACCTGAGACTAAACCTGACAAAACAATTTGGAGAGAAGGAAATGATAAGGCTATCAAAATCATAGTTGATGGGGTAAGGAACAATATTATGCCCATTATAAAGAAACATTAAACAACCTTCGACATGTTAAAAGCACTTGAAGACGCTTTTGAGATATCCAATGGCAGTAGAACCTTGGCTCTAAAATGAGAGATAAATCATATAGCCATGATAAAAGGGGAATCAGTCAACGCCTACTTCATGCGAATATCTACCTTAAGGGATGAACTGGCAACCCTTGGATATGAGATCCAAAGCAAAGAATTAACCCTCATTGCTTTAGATGGGTTGCCTAGTATTTGGAAAACGTTCGTCCAAGGCATCAGTGCAAGGGATAACTTTCCAAAATTCGATAGGCTAAAGGTTGACTGTCTCCAAGAGGAATCAAGTCAAAATAAGAAAGGGATCAAACAAAAGAATATAGATGAAGATCTTCAAGTTCTAAATACGAACTCAAACAAAAAGGGCAAGCAAAAGCAATTCAGGAAGAGAAAAGGTCGTCACAGCAAGAACTCCTTCAAGAAGGACCTCTCTCAAATTCAGTGTTACAGATGTGACAAATTTGGGCACTATGTTGCCAAATGTCCAGAAAGAGCTAAACAAGCCACATTTGCCAAAACAGGAAAATCAAAAAGGGAAGAGGACTTCGAGAAGTATGTGCTCTATTTAGCACTCACAAATCAAGCATCAAACAAAGTGAACTCCTGGGTGATCGACAGTGGCTCATCCAGACACATCACAGGATTCAGAGAAGTACTAGACTCCATGAAAGAGGAGAATGATGAGGAGGTAACCATCGGAGATGACTCTACACACTGTGTCAAAGGAGTTGGAAACTGCACCATCAAACTAAAGTCAGGTGTATCATTACAACTTAGAGGAGTGCTATATGTTCCAGGCATTAAGAGGAATCTTGTCTCAATATCAGCACTGGAGGACAATGGATACAGAGTGACCTTCATGCACAACAAAGTGTTGGCTTGACCAAAGAACTCATTGATCAAGAAAGCTAAAACAATTGGTCAAAGACAAGGCTACTTTTATGAGCTATGCACAGAGCCCAACTTAGCCCTAATTCATGAAACTACAGATGCCAATGAAATCTGGCATAGAAGACTAGGCCACCTAAATTTTAGAGCTTTATCATCAATGGGAGACCTTGTCACATGTCTACCTAAGCTAAAGCAATATCATTTAGGGGCATGCACAGGATGTGCCCTAGGTAAAAATACTAAGGGTGCTTTTTAGAGTAGTACTAGAAAAACAAGTAAAATTTTAGAGTTAGTTCATCTTGATGTATGTGGACCTATGTCTGTAAATTCATTGGGGGGATGTCTGTATTATGTAATATTTGTTGATGAGTACTCTAGGAAAACCTGGATCTACTTTCTGAAATGTAAAGAATCAGAAGAGATCCTTAATAGGTTTAAAGAATTCAAATCACTAACAGAGAACTACTCAGGAAACAAAATTAAACCTAAGAACTGATAATGGGGGTGAATATACATCAGAATTATTTAAAGAGTTTTGTAAAAATTCAGGGATTAAGAGGGAGTTAACAATACCTTACAACCCTCAACAAAATGGGATAGCAGAAAGGAAAATAGAACAATTGTTGAAGCTGCCAAAGCTATGATTCTTGATCAGAATCTAAATATCAATCTTTGGGCAGAAGCAACTAGCACTGCTGTATATATTCAAAACAGATGTCCTCACTCTCATCTTGAAGATAAGACCCCTGAGGAAGTCTTTACTAAATCAAAACCGGATATAAGCCTCCTTAGGATTTTTGGATGCCCTGTCTATATTCATGTACCTAAGGAGAAGATTAAAATTAGAGCCTTCTGGAAAAAGGGGAATCTTTGTAGGATACAGTGAAACCTCCAAAGCCTACAGGATATATATACCTGGTCAAAAGAATATTGAACTAAGTAGGGATGTGATCTCTGAAGAAAACTTAGCCTTCAAAAAAGCCCAAAGCTCTCTAGATCCTGAAGCCTATATTCCTAACCCTAGCTTAGATAGAGATCCTGCTCCTGAGCTTCAGAGGGAGAATCCTAAGAAAACTATAAGTGAAACTCAAAGTCCACCTAGAGAAAACCTCAAGAAAAGACCACTATGGGCCACCAAAACTGTAGAAGAAGCTCAGAAGTTTGTTGCTCCCTTAGGAACCTTCAGAGAAAGCAAAAGGCCTAATAAATTCACTAGCTATGTTGTCCTTATGAATGATCTCTCTAAAGCTGAAGCAAACAATGTATCAGATGCACTTGAACATCAAGTATGGAAGGATGCCATGTTTGAAGAGTATCAGTCCATTATGAAAAATGATGTTTGGGAGATTGTTCCTAGGCCAACCAAGAAATCTGTGGTTTCATCTAAATGGCTTTTCAAAATCAAACATGCTGCAGACGGTAGTATTGAAAAACACAAGGCCAGATTTGTAGCCAGAGGCTTCTCACAAGGGGAGGGAATAGATTATGAAGAAACTTTTGCACCTGTTGCCAGGTATACATCAGTAAGAGCTGTATTAGCTATTGCAGTAGCAAAGCGGTGGAAGGTACACCAAATGGATGTTAAGACAACCTTTCTAAATGGTGAGATCTCAGAAGAAGTCTACCTAGAGCAACCTGAAGGGTTTGAAATTCATGATGTAGAGTCTCATGTATGTAGACTCAAGAAAGCTCTCCATGGGCTCAAACAAGCTCCCAGGGCCTGGTATGGAAGAATTGACACCTATCTCTCAGGACTAGGCTTCTCCAAAAATGATGCAGATCCTAATCTCTACTACAAAAGAAATAAAGGTGATATGCTAATATTGATTTTATATGTTGATGACTTATTAATCACAGGAAATGATCACCTTACAGATCAATGCAAGACTGATCTATCCAAAGGATTTGATATGAAGGACTTAGGACTCCTTCATTACTTCCTAGGATTGGAAGTATGGCAGAATTCTGACAACATTATACTAAACCAAGGAAAGTACACCTTGGATATTTTGAAGAGATTCAGAATGCTAAACTGTAGACCCATGACCTCTCCTATGGAAACCAACTTACATAAACTTAAAGAAGCAGCAGCAGAGTCACAACCCACTGATCCTACTCAATACAGACAGATGATTGGGTCCCTGATGTACCTGGTAAATACAAGACTAGATATCTGTTATGCAGTTAATGCTCTAAGTCAGTTTATGTGTGAACCGAAGGAGATACACCTGGTTGCAGTAAAACACATTATGAGATACCTACAAGGTACCCTAAACCTTGGTCTCAAATATGAGAAAGTTGATATAGACCTACATGGATTTACAGATTCAGATTGGGCTGGAAGTGTGAAAGACAGGAAAAACACTTCAGGGTGTTGCTTCAGTCTAGGTTTAGCTATGATATCTTGCATCAGCAAGAAGCAGTCTTCTGTAGCTCAAAGCTCCACTGAGGCAGAATACATTGCAGCTTCTATGGCTGCCCGAGAGGCAGTATGGCTTAGGAAGTTGCTTGTGGGGTTGTTTGGAGAACCTGTGAAACCCACTGTTATACACTGTGACAACCAGAGCTGCATAAAACTTTCAGTAATCCCAGTGTTTCATGACAGATCCAAGCATATTGAGATTCCATACCACTATGTGCGAGATATGGTAGATAGGAATGCAATCCAATTGGAATATGTTTGTACAGGAGATCAAACTGCAGACATTCTGACCAAACCTCTTTCCAGAGTGAAGGTTGATCACTTCAGAAAAGGTTTAGGTATGATAGAAAGGTAATTTGCTTTGTAATCTATATTTGCATACCTATAAGATGTTTAATGTGTAAACCTCTTTGTCATGATAGGACAATTTTTGGATTCTATCCCCTGGGTTCATATCTAAGAGGTGACGATCTCTCAAGATAGTGAACACTTGTATGGGGACATTATAAGGTGACAATCTTATAATGTCAAAACCAGTTATCATGTTGGATCTCTGGTGTGTCATGGATGTGCCATGATTGTGTTGTGATAAAACATTTGTATAAAGTGTTAGTGCACATATCACAATTTGGATAAGATGAGAAATTAATCTTTCTCATATGATTATCCTTAAGTATTGCATGTGTAGGCAATACTGATATCACATGCTTAGGTGATATCCTGTCAATCACAAGATTGATGTGATGGACTTCAGTATCGCGTGTTTAGGTGATACTTCATATCATATGATTAGGTGGTATGATTTCCTAAGAATGTCTAAAATGCTAACTATCAATTGAATTGTGATGCTTGAATATATTGTCTACATTCATCTTACCTAGCTAAGAGGGAGTGTTAATGCATGATAGCTTCTGTAAGATAAATGATTGAATGAGAGATAAATGAAGTCTCTCATTCAATCATTTATCATATCGATAACTATGATAAAACCTTCAAGCAATTAATTCCTCTTTGATAGCCATTCTACATTTGCATATAAATAACTTATTCATTGATAATCATACTATGTATTTTGTTTATGTTCATCGATTAATAAATCTTGTATTTAAATTTATATCGATTAACATAAATAATGATAAATAAATGATTAATCAAAACACCGATTAATATCGGGTTGCATATGATATATCGGGTGGCATTATAATAAAGGTTACCGATAGATATTGGGTGTTAAGCCTACACCGATAGTTATCTGTTGTTAAGGCTAACATGCCGATAACTATCGGCTGTTAGCATTGTGCTAACACCGATAGACATCGGCTGTTATAATACTTCCACACCGATTGGTATTAACGTTGAACATGCATTTGTTTAGTATAAACAAAGAGGCACGATCAAGTAATGTCTTGATCGGTCATGACCGATCAAGGCATTGCTTGACCGTACCCCATTTGTTATATACTTATATTGAGTGGCATTCGTGAGATAGGACATAGAAAATATTAAATGCTCCTCTCACCTGCCACAAACAAGAAGATAGTCAGATTCATACATTAAGGCTATAATATATACAACAAGATTATTTCAATAGAATATAACTTGCATATTGAATGTAAATTGAACATCATTTACACTATTAACGAATACTTCTACAAGATATATAAACACACTAGGAAATGCCATCTTAAGTTTCCTGATATCTAGAAATGTCTCAATACGAGTAGAGGGTTATGATACGAGTCTTTGGGTATTTATGATTCAATGTAAGATTATAATGGAAGGAACTTGGGTCACTGCAAGTTATCTTTTCTTGAAATGTTTTGATGTTGAAATATCTATATCAGTAACATCTTCTAAGCGGCGACGATAATTTTCTTTGTTGATCTTATTTCTCTTTTGAAGCACATGAAGAAGATAGATGATAAGTCTAAGATCTTAATACATTTTTTCAGAGCAAAACATGAAACTGAGCGATTTTGATTGGTATCATCTTTCAATTCAAATACATAGAGAACTGCTTCGAACTCGAATGCATGTTTGCCTACAATAATCTGGAATATTAGTTTGTTTTTGAAGAACATAAAAACTTTGTATTGTTTTAGGATGATGCGGGTTTTGATAAATTGATCATCAGCAATTATTTTTATGATTAAGATGGTGCCATGGTTCAATTACAATTAGTTTTCAATACAATGGGCTCTTGTGCATACTTAATTGCATCTTAGTTTCATATTGCAAGTTTGAGTAGTTTTAAATTTTAAATTAAAACACCAAAAAAAATTGTAGAGTTGTGTTAGAAGAAGACACAAATAAATGGGTTGTTGAAATTGAAAAATACTTAATTTGTCTTCCTCATTTGGTGTAAGTTTTGTTTATTCCAAAAGAATGTTTGCATTTTTATTAAATGTTCTTTTTAAATTGAGTTTAGGAACATTACATCAAGTTAAAATGAAATCACAAAGTATCCAGCACCGTTGGAAAATCAGAATTTTGTGGGTATGTGTGGGTATGGTATCCAAGGTGTATCTGTGTCGTGTTGGATACAGGGATATGTGTCTAGTGAGGGGCAGAGGTGTATCCAGCTACTCCGTCTAAAATCAACAAATATTGATACTTTGGAATAGATCAATTGCACATATTAGCAATAATGACAGCTTGCATCTATATGTTATTTCAGGTCGTACTGTCAATTATCAATCAGCTATGTAGATAAATTGCTATGGAGATAAAGTGCAATCATAAATGCTGAAAGGAGGCATTAGCAGAAGTTAGATCTGGTTGCCTATTTAAATTGCCATAATGCATAAACCAGTGGAATGTATAAATTGCAAGGAATATGAAATGCAAATAGGTGCTGAATATTAACAACAATGAAGTGATGACAATACAAATTGTCTCCATCTGGAGTGGTGCAGCAGTATGCCAATAATAAATTTGCCTCACCAAGGCTGTTGCTGAAAGTATGTCAGTATTATTAGAATATTTAATTATATTCTAGTCACCTATATTTAGTTCCTTGTTTAATGGTCATTTAGCTTTTTAGTTAATTAGCTTTTAAGCTTTATTTAGCATTTAGCTTTTTCTTTTTAGTTAATTAGCTTTTAAGTTTTATTTAGCATTTAGCTTTTTCTTTTTAGTTAATTAGCTTTTAGCTCTTTAATCTTTTACTTTAACGTTATGTTCTAATTATAGAACATCGTCTTGTAACCTCTATATATACGTGTGTATATCATTCAATGTAATCATCCGATTATTGAATCATTCATTCAATTTATTTTTCATGGTATTAGAGCATGGAAATTATAAATTTCGAAATTTTTTGTTATTAAAATTTTTTGAAGTTTTTTATTGAAGAGATTTTTTTTAAAACTGTTTTTTTGTTTTTTTAAAAAAGAGCAGATTTATTTTTGCAGGTTGAAAATTTTCCTAGGGTTTCTGCAATTTTCGACTAGGGTTTTGACCCTTTAGTTCAAGTCGAAATTTTATTCTGGTTGCAGATTCTTGGGTGGGTTTTTTGCGACCTCAACTGGGTCATCGTCAGATTTTTCTGGGTGCATCGTTTTTCGTGCCTCAATTTTTGAGCCGTCGGATCTGCATTCTGTTTTCAGATTCTTGGTGGGTTTTTCGAGAGATTTTCTAGGTTGGTCTCAGATTTTTCTGGGTGCCTCGTTTTCCGCACGTCGAATTTTGTGCTAGCAAATTTGCCTTGGAATTTAAAAGCAGTTCACAATTTCTGCTATTTTTGTGGACGTTGGGATTTTTGCTGTTTTTTTTGGGCACCATTTATGCTGTTTTAAGTGTGCAAATTTTTTTTAATTTTTGGGTTTCTTCCAAACCTCGAAATTCGTGCCAGAATTCTCCTATAGGGTTTCAATTTTTTCAGCAGTTGCTTTTATTCTATTTTCTTTAAAATCAGATTCTTCTGTCTCTTGCTTTCACTCAATTGACCTTGATCAACCTCGATTTCCGTGATGGCATCATTAACCAACATCATGTTAGAACACAGTCAGAAGTTCAACGGCTGCAACTACAACACTTGGAAACAACATATGCTTACCATCTTTGAGTATCGTTGCCTTGATCAACATGTTTTGGGCAAGGAATCTCGTCCTACAACAGTAGGTGAAGATCAAGACAAACTTGATGTGAAGAATCGAGAGGCTGTCATGCTTATCAAACTCTCCGTCATAGATGATCAACTCCCACAGGTGCCTTCAGGTAAAATAGCAAAAGAGATCTGGGATCTTTTGAAGGATCTTCATGAAACATCCGAGAAGAGCCGAGCTTTCTTTCTGAAGAATATGTTGTTCTTTATCATGATATATGAGAAGTCATCTATCCAGGCACATCTTACGAAGATCAAGGACATCCGTGATCAGTTAGAAGCTATAGGCCGAACCATGGTGGAAGAGGATATGGTAGTGATCACGCTGAAAAGCCTTCCTAGATCCTACGAGCATTTCATTGATATGCTCAATATCTCCTCTACTAGTGTTGATTTGAAGTTTCCTGATCTTTGCAACAAGCTGCTACAACAGGATCGATGGAAGCAGCAGTTTGGAAGCAACGCTAGTTCATCCCTTGAACAGGCTTTCCCAACCTCAGCTTCGCATAAGTACAAGGGTAAAGCTCCGTCCTTCCAGTAGAAAGGACAAGGTCAAGGTCAACCTCAACAGTCTTCCAAAAAGAAGAGCTTACAGTGTTCCTACTGTCATATATATGGCCATTTGGTGAAAGATTGCCAGAAATTGATAGCATCCCGGCAATCCAAATAGGAAGGGTCCAAGCAGAAAGCCAATTCTGCCACACATCCTGATTAGAAGGAATCTGCCTTATATGCGTTCATGGCCCAAACCTCCTCTGATGATGTTCAATCATTAGCTTGGTACATTGACTTTGGAGCCTCTCAACATTTCACACATCGTCGGGATTGGTTTACAGAGTACATGCCTTTCATTGATTCAGTGATCTTTGGTGGAGGCGAAGAGTATACTGTTGTCGGCAATGGCAACGTTCAGATTTCATCTGTTGGGAGGGATTTAATATTCCTCAATGTATACTTTGTACCTGGTATGAAGCTCAATCTACTGTCAGTCAGTCAGATTATGCAGCATCCACCACAGCTGGATGTCGTCTTCGGATTGCACAAGTGCAACATTGTTGACAAGGAGACTCGCACTACAGTTGCAATTGGTATTGAGGATCATGGTCTTTATAGACTTGTTGATTCTACTGGTTCTTAGGAGCTCGCCATGGCAGCTAGGAGTACTTCCATCAGCGATATGGGCATCTCAATGTCCACTATCTCTCTCAGTTGGTTCGAGAGGATCTAGTCGTAGGATTACCTGAGATTCAAACTCAAAATCATGGAGTTCGCGGAGCGTGTCAAGCTGGAAAGCAGTATAGGACTCCGTTTTCAGATGGAGACGCTTGGAGAGCATCCAAGGTCTTGCAGCTCGTTCATGCAGACATCTGTGGTCCCATGAACACTCCATCCGTCACTGGATGCAGGTATTTTCTATTATTTGTTGATGATTTCAGCAGACACATGTGGGTTTATTTTCTTAAGCAGAAATCAGAGGTGTTCACCATGTTTCAAACGTTTAAGGCCTTAGTGGAAAAAGAGTCTAGCTGTCAGATAGTCACTCTTCGGTCTGACAATGGAGGGGAATTTTGTTCTATAGAGTTCACCAACTTTTGTGCATCACATGGCATTAAGCATCAGCTTACCTCACCTTACACCCCACAGTAGAACGGTGTTGTTGAGCGCAGGAACCGTACAGTCATTGAGATGGCTCGGTCTATGTTGGAGCATAGAAATGTTCCAAAACACTTTTGGGCGGAAGCGGTCTTCACTGCAGTCTACCTTATGAACCGGTCTCCCACAAAGGCCATTAAGAAGATGACTCCAGAGGAAGCTTGGTCTGGCAGGAAGCCCAAAATCAGTCATTTGAAAGTTTTTGGCTCTACAGCTTATGTTTGGATTCCAGATGCTACGCGCACCAAACTGGATCCAAAGAGTCAGAAATTGATGTTTGTTGGCTACAGTGACAACCACAAGGCATATCGGTTGGTTGATATAGACACTAATCACCTCATATTCAGTCGAGATGTAGTATTTGATGAAGAAAGAGGGCCTTTTCAGCCTTCCTCTCTTGATTTGAGCACTGAGGATCACCCTCCAAAGGCTGTAAGTATGGGTGTTCGTCTTCCCTTAGCTCCACCTGATGGGAGGGATTTAGTTGACTCTGAAGTTGTGGGGTCTCCCAGGCATGACATTGCACCCCCTGACTTTCCTTAGGATCTTCTCGATCCACATCCAGAGGAGCTTGCTCCAGATATTCCAGGCCCTTTTCATCCTGCAGCAGATGTTGGTACTTCTACTCTCCGGCCTAAGTGGTGGGCCAAGACCATTGGTGATCTTCATGATGATGAGCTCCTTGAGGGTAGATCAGTTAGAGGTAAGAGCAAGCAACACACAGTTAATTTTGCTCTTATGGCCAACATTCATAGTATTTATGAGCCTCAAACATATACAGAGGCTAAAGGTGTACTTGAATGGGAAAAGGTTATGGCAGTGGAGCAACATAGTCTTCTGAAAAACAACACTTGGGTATTGTTCGATCTTCCTCGAGGAAAGAAGCCCATTGGCTGCAAATGGGTGTTTAAAGTCAAGTATAAAGCTGATGGGAGCCTTGATAAGTACAAGGCTCGGTTGGTGGCAAAAGGGTTTTCATAGAAGGAGAGCAGCGACTATGAGGAGACATTTGCTCCCACAGCCAAGATGAGTACCATTAGGCTTGTCCTCACTCTCTCAGCTCAATTTGGATGGAAAGTCCATCAAATGGACGTCAAGAGTGCCTTTCTTAATGGTGATTTGCAGGAAGAAGTCTACATGACCCAGCCTCCAGGTTTCAAGGTTGCCGGTAAGGAACACCAGGTATGTAGACTAGTCAAAGCACTCTATGGCCTCAAACAGGCTCCTCGTGCATGGTACATCAAAATTGATAAGTACTTGATTGATCAAGGCTTTCAGAGGAGTCCTTCAGATCCCAATTTGTATGTCAAACATACTAGTGATGATATTCTATTTCTAGTAGTCTATGTTGATGATCTCATAATTACTGGCAATGCAGCACATTTGATCATGCAGGTCAAACAAAATTTGTGTTAGCATTTTGATATGACAGATTTGGGACTTTTCCATTATTGTCTCGGTGTAGAAGTTTGGCAGACTGATAACCACATTTTCATTTCTCAGTCAAAGTATGCCAAGAGCCTACTAGATAAGTTTCGAATGCAAGATTGTAAACTTGCATCTACACCTATGGAGATAGGGCTCAAATTATCAGCCAAATCAGATTCACCTATAGTGGACGAGTCTTCATTCAGGCAACTAGTGGGCAGCCTATCTATCTCACCGCCACTAGACTTGACATCAGTTATGTTGTGAGCTATATTTCTCGCTTCATGTCAGCCCCAAAAGTTGAACATTGGGTTGCAGCGAAGCGTGTGCTTAGATATGTGAAGGGCACTCCCGATTTTGGCATTTTGTACAGCAGAAACAAAGATCCTAGGCTGGTTGGTTTTACAGACTCAGATTGGGCAGGTTGTGTTGATGACAGAAAGTCAACTTCTAGGTATGTTTTCAGCTTGGGTACTGTTGTGACCATTTCACACATCGCCCCATTTCAAATGGGGACCCCCTCATTTTGCTTGTTTTTCGCTCGTTTTCGCTTTTTGTATTTTAGGGTTTTGTCAGTTAGTTGGTCGTCTGGATTTAGGGCCAAGCCTTAGGGTTTTAAATTTTGCCTTTTCAAGCCAAAATCCAGTCATTTTTGAGAGCTTTTGAGCTTCTTTTCTAGAATGCAAATTTTGAATGCAATGATTTCGCCAAAATGGTCTAATTTTCAATTGGAATGTTCATGCAGAGCTTAAACTTGTCTAAGTGTTGACCGTCAATATGAATTTTTGTCTGATTGAATATTTTGACCAAATTTTGACTTTTTTGAATTTTGATCCTGGGCATTGGAATTGATTTGTTTTCGCCTCGTGAAGTGTTAAAATGTGAAAAATCTTGTTATTTTGGCCTGTAGGAGCAAAATCGCTCCTGTCCCTCAGTGAAGGACGGGAGCTCAATTTCAAATATCTCATCATCCTTGCAGAGTCCAGACAAATTTTACGTTTGAAGTGATGGAGAACGACGAGATCTTTCCATTGAATATAAATTGAAGATTTTCATGAGCACAGAAATGCCTCCAGGAAGAAAATCGCTCCTGTCCCTCAGTGAAGGACCGGAGCTATGATTCAAATTTCGTTTTGTCCTTGCAAGATTTTGATAACTTAACAATTTGAGGACGTCCAAAGGAAGATGCTTTGCCAAATGAATATAATTTGAGATGCAAAAACGAAGGAAAATGACCTATATTGACTAAATCGCTCCTGTCCCTCTCCAAGGGACCAGGGCGAGGTACCTTGTAGCTCTCGTCCCTCTCCCAGGGACCAGAGCGATTTCATTCATTTTGCAAAATCCAGACAAGGGTCAAGGCAAGTTTACGTTCAAAAACGAAGGAGAACATGAGATGAACGCATTGAATATAAATTGAAGATTTTTGGGACGTCCATAACAGTATTAAATGCCTAGTTCGCTCCTGTCCCTCAGGAAGGGACCAGAGCGATTTTTGATATAATTGCTTTTCTTGCAAAGTTACAAATGATGTCAAGGCATGAACGAATAGAGAGAAGAAGGACGAGTCCGTTGAATATAAACTTGGAACCAGGCAAAGTGAGATAGTGGCCACAAGGGAAGGATCGCTCCTGTCCCTCTCCAAGGGACCAGGGCGATGATGATGATAATACTCTCTACGCAAGTTCAAGGTCGTTCCTCCAAGGTTCAAGACCGATCCAAGTCAAGACGAAGGGTGGCGAAGACATTTTAGAGCATTTCCATCAAGCGCAAGGTTGTAAAGGTCATCACATGGAAGGAATGTGCACTCTAAGACCCATATCGCTCCTGTCCCTCTCCAAGGGACCAGAGCGATATTTCTATTAAAGCATCGATTTCAAAAGACAAGCAAGTGTTAAGCTACCAAGAGGATCGAAAGGACGTTATTACACGCATTGAAGATAATTGTAAGTTGAAATAAACAAGAACAAGCTCGCAATGATAAACTTCGCTCCTGTCCCTCTCCAAGGGACTAGGGCGATATTGGATATATTGGCCAATTCATGCGAGATTTACGTAAGGTCAAGGTTTCGCAACGTCTTGGAGGATCCATGGTATGATAGGAGGATGATACACGAAGATTGCAAACGTAAAATAATCACCAAAATGAACATAGAGCTCACATCGCTCCTGTCCTTTGGACAAGGACCAAGGCGATCTCATCAAAGGCACTCATGTTCCTTCAAAACGAGGCAAGGCGAGGACAAACAAGGCAAGGGACGACGTTTTGAAGGACATTGCAAAGGAGATCGAAGTTTAAAAGTCGTCAAGATCAAGGAAAAAATGTGGATCGCTCCTGTCCCTCTCCAAGGGACAAGGGCGATGATCCTTATAACATCGAAGGTACCTTGCAAAAGCGAGTGGGACGTGCGCAAAGGACACAAGCAATGATATTATTCGCCTTACAATGGAGGTACGAAGGTCAAAGATACAAGATGAACATGAAGACATGAAGATCGCTCCTGTCCCTCTCCAAGGGACAAGGGCGATGTTAGGCCAAACATATGATATTCTTTGAAAATCACGTTAAGACAAGGACGCACAAGGTTTTAAAAGGCATTTGGAAGATGATACAAGGAAAGGATAGTACCAAAATGGAGAATTTTAAGCAAAAACCTTAGGATCGCTCCTGTCCCTCTCCAAGGGACTAGGGCGATAATGGTCATAAGATGCACTCGCTCGCACAAGAAAGAAATTCAAATTCGAAGGACCACCAGATGATCGATTTGGGACGTGGAAATGAAGGAGTTGAACGTTAAAAACGCAAGAATCATGCCAAAGATGGTGAATCGCTCCTGTCCCTCTCCAAGGGACCAGAGCAATGAGGTACGTCCCTTTATTTTCATATTTTTGGCGCCAAATTAAACAATTCGAATTTCCTTAAATGCTAAATCGATTTAAAAATTGAAAATCTTATTTAAATTGGCATTTAATATGGCGTTGATCTTTATTAATTATTTTTTTGCCTTTATTAAAATCAAAATTCTCATTTAAAAAACGCAAGGCATTAATAGTTAATTATTTAATTAATAAAAAAATCGATTTCAAGCGCTCATATATGGAAGTCGGCCTTGTTTTGTCATTGCAAATCATTTAAAAATCGTTTGAAATTGTTATATTTTATCAAGTCGGCCTAAGGGATAAATCGATGAGAGCGCTATATATAGGGGGGTGAAAACTATTATTTTCACATCATTATTTTACCTCTCTACATGCGAATTAAGGAAGACGAAGAAAAGTGTTAAGTGTGTTCAAAGATAGTGCGAATATTATCCAAAGGTGGCGCGAGTTTCATTCATCCAAAGGTGGCGCTAGTATCATCTTGTGTGGAGTGCGAAGTGTGTTTGAAGAGGTGCGAATTCCATCCAAGGTGGCGTAAGCAATCAAAGGGTGGTGCGAATTTGAAGACCACGCTTAAGGCGAATTTGCTAAAGACTTGGAGATTTATTTGTGCGAACTTGAAGATCCATTTGAGACCACGTCAAAGGCGATAATTGAAGATCACGTTCTATCCAGAGGTGGCGAAGTCAATTTTGAGGGGATCATATTGAAGATTACTTCATACCTCAAATTTTGCCTAGGCAAATTTTGTTTTTGCATTCTAGAGTTAGCTCTCTATCGAGGTATGGCGATTTAATTGTTATTGTTTTATTCATTCATCGTCATATTTCAAATTTTGAAATTTTGAGTTGATTTTCTCTTGGCTCAATCGTTGTATTTTAGGAAATGATAACTCTAGAGACTTATCATGAGGTTTCCTAAAATTTATCTCTCTTATTTACGTTATTTATTGCAAAAATCTATTTCTTATAATGAAATGTTGTGTAGGTATGGCGACCCCAAAGGCGGGAGCATCCACCAGTCGCTCGGCTCTCATGAAAGAAGATCAGAAGACTGAAGAAGTGGAGACCAAGATCGTGTCCAAGTGGAGCAACATTGGAGATACCAACTTGGGGAACTTTAGCACGAAGAAGTTCCGAGAGGTCCCTTACATCGGCAAGCCATCACCTGTCGCCCGGAGAATAATAGAGAGCGGCATCATTAAGGCGGCCGGTTTTCCTCCAGCCATTCAGTGCCACGAGTTGATGATCGAGTGTGCCCGTCATTACAATCCACAGTCCAGGACAATTGTGTCCAATGAGGGAAACACTTTGGCGTACCTTTCAGAGGAAGCCATAAGTGAAGCCTTCCATCTTCCAGAGCACAGGGACATGATATACAAGAGCATTGAAGGAGCCAGATCAGTGTACGATGATGATCCAGATGC
Source organism: Cryptomeria japonica (assembly GCF_030272615.1). Classification (NCBI taxonomy): domain Eukaryota; kingdom Viridiplantae; phylum Streptophyta; class Pinopsida; order Cupressales; family Cupressaceae; genus Cryptomeria; species Cryptomeria japonica. The sequence continues at coordinate 487,718,647 of NC_081412.1, forward strand.
TTGCCTAAGCATAATCAACAAGAACTGGCTACTTAAGAGTCGTCCCCGTCTGAGCAAAGTACCGAACACACCACACAGGATTGATTTCCAAGAGGAGTACAGAGATTTGATCACCATGCTCAACAGAGTTACAGGAGCACCTCATGCCTTCTATTTTGAGAAATGGATGTTTTACTTCATCCAGGTGATTGTTCAAGGAAAGGGTACAATACATTGGGCTAGGATAATTAGCCATTGCTTAGACGTACAGTTGAGAAGACTCAGGGCCACTAAGTCCTTCCACATGAGTTCATACGTCATCTATGCCTTAATCAGGAGCGTTGAGTACGCAGGACTACCTCACAGAGGAGTGATTGGGAGAGGACCCGGCGAGGTCAGAGTTTGTGAATCCTATACCTACTTGCATCATCCACCAGGGAAGAACTACAAGTTAATCAATGATACTTTCACGATGAACATCACAAGGACGTTGCAAGGAGGGATTCACAACAGATTATCTCAGGATGCCCAGGAATTCATCAAGAGGTACGGTGCTTGGTTCATTCAGTTTCCCAAGTTCACTTACATTAGAGTGTATGGATGTCCTTTACCTCCATACATGTTGCCGAGGTACCCGACAGACAGAATTGTGTTACTTGAAGTAACAAGGCAGTTGGCAGCATATGTGAAGGCATTCAGACACAGACATCAGAATGGAGTTCAGGTACCTATTATTTTGGGTAATTCAGTTGAGGTATGTCCTAATGTCTTAGCCATGGATGACGCAGAGAAGGAGTTAGCCTTGTATCCTTTTTCATCTTTTGCTTGGAGGAATAGTTTTGATCCACATGGACATTTAGAGGAGACGGTCGGTAAAAGATTTAGACATGAGTACCAGATTGAAGATTTTATGATGAATCTCCTAGATGCTCTCGAAGTAAAACGAAAGATACATTCTAGATTGCCTTTGGATTTCATCAGGAAATGTAAGATTTACAGAGTAGCCGACCAAGCTCAGGACAACGGTAGGCACATCCAATCTTCATATGATAGAGAAAGCAAAACAATAAGTTTGAATTGGAATGAGCCCGAGGCCGTGGATTTAGATGATTTGATGGCACCAGTCTTGTCTTGTACTCGCAGATGGGTAGACGTTCAGCATCAGAAGTTGAGAGAACAAGGCATAGCCATGTCTTTTACTTTGGAAGAAAAGCCAGCCGAAGGTGGAGCCAGTGTTAGTGAAGGCAATCCTAATCCTAGGAATTCAGGTGAAGGTAACCTTCGATGTGCCAGTGAGGGCAATCTCCATTCGAGAGGTTCAAAGAGAAAGGAAAGATCAGAAAAGAAAGAGCCTTCCAAGAAAAAGCAAGGTGCTAACAAAGATCAAACACCAGGTACTTCTTCCAGGCCAGAGGATAGAACAGTTCGAGTGGAAGAATCCATGGAATCGATGGTACAGAATGACAGACAGGAAGAAGAACAGGCACAGCATGTTTCATCCGATGGATCTCTCCAAGACTATGATTTAGATAATGATAATGAAGTAACATCTCCTCCCAGACAAGAAGAAATGGTACATAAAGAGATTCAAGTTCAAGAGACAAGATCAAATATCCCAGATTGGTTGAAGGAAAGATTGACTAAGGTGATCGTAATTGAGGACGAGGACAGTGCAATTGATTTAGAGAGCCTTGTTGGACGCTCACATATGACAACAGAGAAAAAGAAGGCTACAAAGATGTCCAAGATGATTCGAGATGAGACTGGATCAAGAAAACTGCAGATAGCTACACCGGCAGCAGACAAATATGAGGGTGAGATCCTAGCAGAGGACTATCATATACAGACTATTGAGTTAGGACCATCCACAGCAGAGCAGACTTTAGATGATGCCACCGACACATTTGAGGCATTGAAGGACAAGTTTAGAGAAGAAGTAGAAAAGAATAGAAAGCTTGAGAAAGAGGTCGGTGCATGGAGGACATATTTCAGTCACATCAATGAACCTTTGGGACGTCAGGATCCAGTTAGATTACCATTGCGGGCATTGCCCCTTCAATCAATCAATGAAGCAAAAAGATTCAGGAATATGGTCCAGCGTACATGTAGTTGGATGGATAGATCTCACACGGTGGCCATTGAGTTTGTTACAAGGATGTCGAAGATCACCCATCAGGCTATCCAAGTTCTTGAGATTATTCACAGATTGATGGCAACAGTAGCTGCATTTGCCCATACCAAGGACGTTGTCATCCCTGTCTTGAAAGTTATAAGACATACATCCAGAAGAATTTTAGCACAAGAGAGGATCTTAGAAGGTGATTCTCACAGTTTGTTTCAGTGGTCAACCTTACTCCATATAAAGAGTGTTCTCTTTGAGGACATCAGTGTTAGATGTGGCCAAGTTGAGGAGGTGATCAATCCGATCCAGGACAGAGTATTTGAGGTACTTCGTACCATTCTTGGCAGAAGGATCGAGGTCGAGACAGATGTGGATTTACAAGAATTTGAAGATAGAATCAAGATCATCTTTCGCAAGGACGCAGATGTTACAGATGAGCAGTATGATCAGATGTATGCTACCATGCTCCTGATTGATAGAACAAAGGAACTTGAACCTACTTGGGACACAGCTCTTCTAGATGCATTTGATCAGGTTATCCACTTAGAAGAGAGTATCAAGAATCTTCCCGAGATTCCAAGCACAGAAATCGAAGGAATCGTGACAAAATTCATTGCATATGCTAAGAAAGAGAATTGGAAAGGGAATAAGATTCTAGATGAAAGGTTGTTACAGATGACATGACATCTTATTTCTCATTGGTTGATACCTCCTAGATTTTTGTGCCAAATTTAATATTTGGCTATGTATTTAATATTGTTCAGTAAAAAGGAGGTCATTTGTAACAAACCCTAATTAGGGTTTAGGTGTCATGATCTTGTCCATTGATTTACTTTCAATCTGGACCTTTCATTGTAACTGGGGATGCTATTTATACCCCCATTTTTCATTTCATTTGGTAATAGAGTTAATAGTGAATAAGTGTGAGAGAAGCAATTTTTATTTTGTAGCAAGATTGAGTCTTGAAGAGAGAAATTCAAGCAATTGTTGTATATGATGACTTGGAAATCAATAAAATATTGAAGTTATGGTGTTTTGTTGCAAATCTCTTAAGTTATCTTCATGGTTGCTAGATGTACTTGAATCACGCTCAATCAAAGTAGTTTGTTAATTTGAAAGGCTAAGTGTGAGATTTGATATTTGGTAGGATTCGCTATCCAAACCACTAGCTTCTTGCTGATTGTAGGAACGCCTTGCGTGGTCGACTGGAAAACATTTTGAGTCCTTAACCTTCAAGCATTTTCGCATCTAGGATATGTACCTTCGTAGTAGTGTCCTTGGTCTTTGATGCATTGAATACCATTATATTACCTTAGAAGATCGCACTAATTTCAATTGAGTTGTTACCTTATGGCAAAATTGAAGTTAGTTGAGTCTTGCCAAATCTCATTCATGCTAAGTCGTTCATAGGGTTAGGCTAGATTAGACTTCCTTAAACCCTGTCCTTTTTCCATTTTTTGAAAGTTCCTTTTAGATTAGTAAAATCTTCGAGCCTTTGGAATCCGTAAGACGCCTTGAAGGAAACAGCAAATCACATCATACCACTAAAAAAGCTTGTCCACACGTGGAGACCCCACTAAAAGAACCTTGGAGTCCATCTAATTGATCCTTTTGCAGATCTTCAGCAGTTAGAGACTATTTTCTCAAGAGAGGATAAGATGCCTGTTGGTATTTTAGTCTGTGTATGATTGTGTACAAAATACACGTCAACAGGTACAGATGCAGTCACATGGACCAGCAAGAAGCAACAGGCAATAGCTCTTTCCTCGACCGAAGCATAGTATCGCGGAACTGTTAAGGTAGCATGTGAGGCAATTTGGCTACGTAGGATGCTTGCAGACATGCAAATGTCTCAACCAGGACCTACTCCCTTGTTTTGTGATAATCAAGGGGTTCTAAAATTAGCCAAAAATCCAGTCTTCCATGAGCGGACAAAGCATGTGGAGCTTCATTGTCATTTCATCCGCCAGCATGTTGAAGATGGATCAATGATACTGCAGTACATTCCTACAGAAGATTAGACTGCAGATATCCTCACCAAGTCCTTGAACTCGGCAAAGTTTCTCAAATTTAGAGGGCAGCTTGGTGTGATAGATAGCATGACCATTAAGGGAGGGTATTAGAATATTAATTATATTTTAGTCACCTATATTTAGTTCCTTGTTTAATGGTCATTTAGCTTTTTAGTTAATTAGCTTTTAAGCTTTATTTAGCATTTAGCTTTTTCTTTTTAGTTAATTAGCTTTTAAGCTTGATTTAGCATTTAGCTTTTTCTTTTTAGTTAATTAGCTTTTAAGCTTAATTTAGCTTTTAGCTCTTTAATCTTTTACTTTAACATTATGTTCTAATTATAGAACATCGTCTTGTAACCTCTATATATACGTGTGTATATCGTTCAATGTAATCATCCGATTATTGAATCATTCATTCAATTTATTTTTCAAGTATCTCAGATTGGTGCAGTCAAATATGTCCTTACAATTTGCGTACAACAAATATAATTTTCCCTAGAAGAATTGAGGGTTCTCATCCCCAATTCAAAAAGTTTGCAAGAGGGATTTCGTCCTCCAGAATTTGCCAATCAAGGGGTTACATCCTTGAGAGGTCAAATCTGAAAATATAGTTCACAATAATGACGTAATGGATGCCAAAGGAGGGTGCTAGCTTTGCCTTTATAGGCATTACAAATTTGGGCCCTTAATTTGCTTTTCCCTCCAAAAATAAATTGAATACATGGAAAAGCAAAGAAAGAAATAAAAATTAAATGAATTTAATAAGCTTTTTTGATTGAGTGGAGGAGGAAGCGCCCTATGTGTTGAGAGATCTCAAAGAGGTTTCTCAACCCTCTTGATTTGTTCTAGATTGTGTTGATTTGTTGGAGGAATGTAGATTGTTTGTCAAAATGGCCAACACGAGGATAGGATATGAAAAGATAATGAAAAGAGAGGGGCGATCCCCATTTAAATAAATTTCTTGGATTGAGAATGGACAATTGAGATTGGATTTGAAGATCAATGGTGGAGGATTCATGAGAGGTTAGGGTTAATAAGGGGATGCCAAATTGCATCACTGTATTGGTGGATTTGGGAGAGGAGAGGATGGAAGAATGATCAAGGGCTAAGATCTGTTTGACCAAATCACTTTGTGGAAGATGAGTCTTCTCATACATGAACGGGGAAGAATGGATTAGAACAAGTGTGCTCTCTCACATGTGTGAGGAACATTGGGAAGAGAAAAGGTGATGTGTCTCCTCACACATGTATGAGAGATTACATGGTGGTAAAGGATGGAGACATGTGATTTCTCACACATGTGTGAGTCACATGGGCTACATAAAGGGTTGAGATTGTCTAGGGATAATGGATGGTCAAGATTTTGCTGTAAGTTAATAGGATAATGAAAGATCCCCAGCCAATTTTGATATAATTTTTCTGAATTTGAATGCTGCTGGTTTTAGGTTTTAGGATAGTTTTCAAGTGGTTTTGATGTGTTATAGGATGCCAATGATTGAACAACTCTTGGAATTGAACTATACACCAGATACATAATACTTTTCAACTTAAAATACTGAAATATAATTGACTGATAATAAAATTCAAAATATTGAATTTTGGAGCAGCAAAATGATAATTTCAGAATTGAGGAATCTATTTCACCAGGACAAAGAATTGCATACCTGGAGTCCTATGCCATGCCTGGAATGCGTTTTATTAAAGAAATTGAAGCAGAATACAATCTGAGGACACCCAAATGCTGGAAGTAGCTCCAATGAACTTTATTTGTCCTAACAATAATTACCAAAAACAATTCATGGAGAATTACTAAATTCCATGCCTGGCTTCCAGGCAGGATTATTCCATCTACTAGCAAATTCAACAAATCAATGATAAATGTGCGCTTGTCGCCTACTGAATTTATTGAAATACTGATGTGTGGTGCTGCTGATCAGAATTCCATGAAATCTAAACCCTCAATAGGCTGAATCGAACATGTGTAGCAAACTGGGGCAGTTGCACCTACTGAATTTATTGAAATACTGATGTGTAGTGCTGCTGATCAGAATTCCATGAAATCTAAACCCTCAATAGGCTGAATCGAACATGTGTAGCAAACTGGGGCAGTTGCAATTGGTACAGCTGCTGCAAATGAAGGTTTCCAAACCCTCTCCAAACTGCAAATAATTCTCTGAAACTGCTGAATAAGACTGATTGAAGCACAATTAGGAATTAATTCTAAATGAATCCCTCCATTCTGTGAATTAGGGTATCGCCCAAATCCACTTGTCTTCAAGGAGTTTTCGTTCCTCAAAGTTGCTATGCTGCTGAAATGTGTTGCAGAGCACAATTCCCAAAAAGTTGATTGTAAAAATGATTGAAAGTTGAATGAATGAAGCCTCATGTCTTTTTAACAACTCCAAACCCTAATTTGATTTTAGGGTTGCAAGGCTTTATTTAAATAAAGTTAATTAAACTTTATTTCATTTTCCTTATGTCTCCCTCAAGAAGTACAACCCCCTTAGACTCCCTTTATTAAAAGAATTAAGTTGTTTTTAAAAACAACATAGCTCATGTCTCCTAGGCATCATGGCACAAGGGGGGCCCCTTTATTACCTTTTAAAAAAAATTATTATAATATAAAGTGACTTAATTAAATCACTTTAATTTTATTTAAATCAAACTTTAGACAATAATTTATTTAATCCAAATTTATTCATAATGATAAATCTATCACATGATTCCAAACAGAAAACTGAATGCTATCACTTGTCCAAGGATGATGACTGGATGTGGCAGTGCAACTGATAGTCTCCTAAAATGTAGGGATGCTCCTAAAAATTAGGAGACTCTCTCAAATCGATGATAAACACTCCTAAGGCACTCTGCTATGCTCCTCGACCCTCTGGTGGTCAAATAGCCAACTGGCAGTCTCCGAAAAAATAGGAACCCTCCTAAAAAATAGGAAACTGCTCTAGAACCTCCAAAACGTCTCCAATACTCCTCAGAAGGTCACCAAACCCCCAAATGGGCTCCCTATTTACCATGTTAGCCCACGAGAACCTTGATTATAGACTAACCCATGCTGACAACTGGACTGTCTAAGGAAGGGACATTACAGATAATTAGAATTAGTATATGATTAATTAAATTAATCATTCTTGGGCACGTGCATGAGATTAACTTAGCTAATCAGTTGGGATTAATTAAGTAATAGGATCAAAATGGGAAAAGGGAATGTTAAATAAATACTTTGTATTTATTTAATTTTGTGGGATAGGAGAACAAAGGTAGGACTTAATTAAATAAATGTGATTTTATTTAATTAAGGTGAGGAATAGTGATGAATTGAATAAATAAATAATATTTATTTGATTAATAGTCAAAATAGGATAAAGTCTCATGTGGTTGGGTATGGACAAATATGTGTGTCTACATAAATAAATAAAAGCACCTTTTTAATAATTAAATACATAAGCAAAAAATGATCTCATTTAGATGGCCTCATAAAGGAACACTAGAATCGCCCAAATAAAGCAATAATTGGGCCCCAAAATCTGATCAAAGCTGCCGACCTTGAGAAGGAGATGTAACAAACATTCAATATGTAACAAGAAAAAACCATTATAAAACAGTTTGCAATGCATTAGAAGCTGTCACAGATTAATCTACTCATTACATCAGGCCAACCAATGTAGCAACAGAGAAATAGAAAATGGGTTCAAATGTTCCTTTGCAAAGTGCAGATTGCCATGAAAACATTTAATTACAAATGAATCTTTGCTTGAATAAATTTTCCTTAGTTTACAAAGCATCTTCATCCTCTTACAAGACCAGACTTGCATCACTTGATTCCGTACACTAACATGAGACACTACGGACAAAGAATTAGCTCATAGACCAACTCAAGAAATATCTCACATTCATTTATATACAGCCTTAGAATTTTCAAACAGCCCCATGAGCTGTAATGTCCCTTATTTTGCCTGTCTGTCAAAAATAATTAAATAATTAAATATTAAGTCATCAAAGCTAATTTTATGTTATATTTTTAAATGGCGCTAGGCAATAGGGTACAAAGAGGAATCAAAAGTCACTTTTTGTTTGAGTGGAAAATTAAGAGAAATACAAAAGCATAAGGTAACTCCCAAAAAGTGATTTTATAATATTTAATTCTGGAAAGTTCTGCACAAAGTTATGAAAGGAGGTTTTCTGTGAAGAGAGATTCATTTTGGATTGTTCATTTCTGGTGAAACCTTTTGGGAGTTTAAGCTGAATGGTCAACTTTTTGATCCCTAGGATGAAAATCCTAAGGGAAATTGGTATCGGTAGTGAGAGATCTGCCGTAGCTGATTTGCAGGTGGAATCATTCAGATTTCATGCATGTATTGAAGAATTGAAATTTGGGGATGCAAACCCTCATTTGTTTTGAGCGATTTCATCCAAAAGTCATCATTGTGCTGAATGTTAGATGAATAATAGATAGGGCTGAATTGTTACACTTATTCCAGGTTTTTGTATTTTGCTACAAAATTAAATTTATTGAAATTTGTTTCCAAATAATAAATTTGTGGAAATTTGCAGTTGGAAATATTAAATATTGCAGCCATATCATATTAAGGAATTGGCAATAATGATTTCTTGTGGTTTAAATCCAAGTTTTGTCTCCTAGTGTGAGGATCCCATAATATCTAACCAGGAAAGGTGTTGTGTGGATTTTGAGAGGTAGTAGGGAAAAAGTTGAACATTCATGCTTGTGGACAACGGAGATTCGTGGGCCATCCTTTGTTCCTGCCACTTATAAAGGTAGTTGCCAAGGATTAACATTAAGTAGAGCCATGTGAATAGCGAGCAAAAATGACATAGGAAGAGGACATAGGTGTAAGGGCTATCGCTAAAGTAACGTGAGTTCCTTGGTAGGATGTGGGCCCCATTAACCTTGATAGCTATTTTATTCTTAATGTGGGAGGTTAAAAGCAAGCCATAGACTATAAAAGGTAAATGCCAACGTCTGGGAGTTATGTGGATTTTTTAAGGTGATATCCATATAAAGAAATAAGATTTCCTTGGTTGCTGCTAGCTTGTGAATATGCTACCTATGCGAGTTGGGCACTTATATATATAATATAGATGACAGGATTGACTCATTAAAACTAAAAAATGAAGTTGCAAAAAATAAATTGAGGTCGTGGCAGCTGTTTCAAAGTTTCAAATCAATCATGACATTGTGAGGATGATAAGTTGGAGTTGTTAACTTTGCTTGATGTTGGTGCTGACTCTAGAGGTGGTCATAAAAGATCACTAGGCAGTGAAAGGGTGTCACAGGGCATTGTTGAGGTCTCTGAATAAGTTGTGGAAATGCAAAAGTAGGGCAAATATAACTATCAGCCCATGCTTGAAAGGGATTTGTGAGAATTGATGATACCATCGGCTATGTTTCACCTTTCAAGGAAAGCCATCTTTGGTGAATATTTCTGCAAGAGGTCAACTTGTTATTGTGTGAACTAATATATGCATGATGGTCATTGTGTGGAGTCACCCAATATAGGTTGCAATTTATAGATACATGGTAGTTAAATGCTAGAAGAGACATGGGGATAACCAACAATAAGTAAAGGAGGCATTGCTGAGAATTATTTGCCTATAGAGTTTTAACTAATTATGTTAGCAGAATTGGTGAATTGCTGTTAGCACTTGAGGCCTTGGGTTGTATAGAACATAGAAATGCAATATATATAAGCATCCACCCATGAAAGGTAACATCCAGAGGTTGTAGACAAACACCCACACTTGTTGGCAATCCACTTGTATCCTTGAGCTCATCGCATTAGCATTTAGGTCAAGAACCAATTAGTATGATGTTCTGTGCATTTGAATATAGCATTAGATCAATGGCATAAATATTGTTGGTGCATAGCAATTAAAAACAATGGCCCTAATACTCTCACACAGGCAATAGGAGCATGAGTTTACTTGGCACATAGCATTGGATGACCAAGTTGGCAGATTGTTGTAAGGTGCATGGAGAGAAGTCTCCACAGCCAAGTAAAAGAAAGGGCCCCACTACTGAAGCCACAAGGCTACCATGAGGCAATGTATGATTTGTTGCCATAGAAGAGAATACCGCCACATTGATAGAAGCTTGGGCCCACCACCAGCAAAAGTGACTTGTGGCTGGCAACACTATGTATTATGAGTGTGCTGGAAAATATGAACTAAGGTAAAACCATGGCAAGGGGATGCTTAAGGTTTGGGAATGCATTGCAGGATGCCATGAAGTATATTTATGATCACATTCAAAGCACAGAAGGCAACTACTGGCACATGAACAAATGAAATTGACAGTACTGAAAATAGTGCCAACACTTGGCATGCTTCAATAACATCCCACGGGTAATCATATCTCTTCTAGGGCTAATTCACCAATCTGCTATGGAATTTGGGATAGCACATAATATAAATCTGCCTTTAATGAAATCCCTCCCAGAGTGAGTAATAAATGCAAGAATTATAACCTAATGTCACACTCTCTACACTCAGATTTTCTTTGCTTACAATGCATTTCATAATTTAGAAGCACATAAAAAATTTGTTGATCCTAACAAAATAGGCCAATCTAAAACATAAATGATCAATGACATCTGTCCAAGAGTTAGAACTCTGTACATGGCTGTCATGGGCTTGTGTAAAGTTCCCATATTTGCTAAATAATCAGCTGCTGAATTCAAATGCCTCCAACAATGACAGAACCTTATATCTTTAAAATTCATTTAGAGTTTTTCAAGTGCATTGATCACTAACAACAAATCTCCTTCTACCACCACCTTTTTCAAATTTTGAGATTTTGCTGCACCTATACCTGCAAACAGTGTGTCCCATTCTCCTTCATTATTAATTTTGCTTCCGAAGAAGAGTGAGGCACCACATAGGAACTTTCACTTGAATCTTGCAATGTTACTCATTTGGTCAAGGACAATTTTCGTTTCGAAACTCCATCAAAATTCATTTTTACATATGCTTCTGGAGAGTGCATCATTAAGATCTATATCAAAATTACTTTTGTCCTTTTTTGTTTTTGGATAAATCTTGTGTTTATTTTAAACTTCTTATCACTCAAATGGGAAGCTATGATGAAATGTTATGCTTGCCACTATTTTGGGAATATCTAACTGTTTTCTTGATATTTGCTTTTTCTATCTTTGACAGTTGCAATATTTACTACTTATGATCTTTACCATACATATAAAATGTCAGTAGTAACTGGAACGTTATGATAGTTTTATGTACTTGCAATGATTTAGTACTATATTTCACTGTTTGCTTGGAAATTTGCTTTCCTTGATTTGTTAGATTTGCAACTAAGAATTAACAATCTGGTTTGTCATTCCAGGAAAGTTTGGAAAAGATTTGCAAAGTATATGATGCTTTTTTGGCAGAGTTTCCTCTATGTTATGGGTACTGGAAAAGATATGCTGATCATCATGAGGCACTTGTGGGTAGTCCTGATAAGGTTGCTGAGGTCTATGAGCGAGCAGTACAAGCTGTGACATACTCTGTTGACATTTGGATGCATTACTGTGCCTTTGCGACATCAAAGTTTGAAGACCCAAATGATATTCGAAGGTAAGCAATGCTTGTTTATAAAAATACTATCCATGGCTAATTTATTGGCTATCTGCAGGCAACGGGGACATGAGTCTTAACATGATGAATGTGATAGATATTTTCGAGCTGGTTAACCTTTTCCTTCTGATCATTTTCTGGTAGCACTGCAGGATTTACTCTATGCGCTTTGTGGTAGAGTGGTCTTCTAAATGTGATCTTACATATTAAAAAATTGTTTATTGTGAAGTTAAACCCAGATTGTTATGATATCTCTTGGCCCACTTAGTGGTTTAATTAACTTTAAAAACAATGGCAAGATTATCCCGAGTTCTGTTCCAAAATTGGGTTGTTTGGATTGAAAATATATGCAAACAATTTATATTAGCTGTTGTTGCTACTCTATTTCTTGACACTTTTGAGGATATTATGGGTGCAATATTACAATCAACGCTGCAGTGGAGGATCAGGTCCAATTGAGGGCAAAGAGGGCCTCTAAGCACTACGGACATAGTTTGTTTTAGCGGGTAGGTAAATGTAGAACTTCTGTGCCCAAAAGTTTGGAAGTGTCAAATGAGTGTTAGACTGAAGTTTTTTCTGATCCAATCTTTTCACCAATGGTGGGATTAAGTGATCCTTGGAGTGAGAGTGCCAAGGAGTTGTTATCTTCCACAATAACCATCAACCTGTCTGTTGTATGGATTTTGCAGGCTATATGAAAGGGGTTTGTCATACGTACAGATGGACTATTTATCACACCTTCTCTGGGATAAGTACATTGACTTTGAATATTCACAGCAAGAATGGAGTCGTGTGGCACAAATTTACACCCGAATCCTGCAGACACCCATTCAACAACTTGATCGCTACTATGAAAGGTATTGGACTCTTCAATTTATAATGTTTTTGTATGGTTCATTATAGCCATTAGGCTAATGCAGTATTTACAAATACAAGGATGATTTTCAAGCCTATTGACTGACTCAGAATTGTAGCATATGTTGAAAACTGACTCCCTTAATGTCTTTTATGCTAGCATTATTCTGAATTGTGGTCCAATGAAGTTGTGTCTCTATTATTGAGATATTAAGTTGAAGTGATCTGATTGAGCATGCTACATTGCTCGAAAGTTCTAACCCATATGCTCAGTGCTTTAGGTACCTCCTAATGCTGGGCTTTCCATTTGTGTGCATTTGAAGCTCTGTGTAAGATAGAGTTTTCCCATATTTCAATGCATTGAGCTACCCCCTGATTTCATTGCTACAATCTCTGGTGTCTTTATGTTATACACAGAATGTACATTGCTCTTTTTCTTTCATTAGTTCTAAGTTTTGGTTTACAAGCTTCCATCTTTCCATATAACCATGTTTTCATTGACAGACTCGGTGATCAGACTGTTTGCACATGCCTTGGGGGTGTACTTCTGCATCTAGGAGATGTGACCTATCTTTCAAATGAAGCGGTAGACATGGATCCACGGACAGGCGCTTTCCTAGATCAGCATTGCCTTAGATAGCCTTTCTCATTAGAGAAGAAAATGCCATTGTTTTGAATTTGTTAAGCTCGACAAATGTGAGGCATTGTAGAAGCTTATTTTTTACTTTTTACTATTTGTCCCCTGTTATTTGCCATCAGTAAACTTAGACATCAGCAAGGTTAAACAAATTTGTAGGGGAAAATCAAGTCTCAGATAATCTCACAACCACTGTATTTAAGGAGCTATGAGGACTTCACATAGGCCTGGGATTGAGAAATACATCAATGTCAAGGACATCTAACTTAAGTCAAAACGATCACCTATGGCTGATGTAGCAATAGCAGTGCCAACCTTATCACTAGCCTTTGAATGAAAAATTTCATTGCTGTTAAATGAAATGCTGATGATAGGAACTTCTTTTTTCAATATTTAGGTTACAATTAAGAATTAAGTAGAGATTCCATCAAATAAGATTTGTAAAAGGAAGAAATAAATTAATGAAATAAGTATGAGCTATTTGGACTCATGACTTGATGATCCTCCTCAAAAACATAATGGAATTCTTCAGCTAGAGTAAACTTCAATTCTGTAATAAGATCTCTAGTACATTTTTTGACAATTTATTAAATGGGGCTGAGTAAAACCATGAATCAATTCCTATTCAGTATCACAAATCACCTCCTACATACTATGACAGTCAAGTTTGCATATAGTAGCTTCATTAATTATAGCTTAAGAATTTTTATTTTTGAGTTGGCAACCTCTGGCTTGATCTGTAATAGAATTCCTGGCTGTTCCCATTAGCAAGGTGACATATTTCTGTCTAAATTGCTAGCATCTCCTAGAAATGAGACCTTTGTTAGTGTAATGATGCTTAAATGACATGCTAGCATGTTTGATCTGGATTGTAGGAGCTATCTTGGAGACAACCCATTTAATTACAAAATCTAATCAAGATAGATTTTAGTGCGATTATGCAGGAACTTATTGAAGATACATGTAATGGTTCATTCCGTTGAAGGATGTTGGCATATCAATGAGTCCAAAGGGTCCGACTTAGTAGGATCACCATCAAGTCACATGTACTGGTAGAGAGTTGATGTTGCAAGTGCTCAAGTGCCTCTCTTTGTGTCTCTTTCCACTCAAACTTGCTCATGAATGGCTACTTGGGACCTCTATCACTATCATGTGGTTGGAGAATTTTTATGGATACCTGTTGACATCTTCTAGTAGTGCTTACGTACTTTGTGGGTTCCATTGCCCTGTGATTATAACTAATGTACATGAGAGAGGCTATACAAGAAATGACTGCTTAGCGTAAGTAGCTGTTGAGACTTGAAGGATGACTCGAATCTTAACAACAAAACACAGTAATAAATATTGTGTTGCTGCTTACTGTCAGGCTTGGCGCCATCCTTGCTTTACCTGGGTCAGGACTTACTACCACAGCACTTTTTGTAGACCTTAATCTTAAAATCTCACCATTTTCTGCATGCATATAGGCATCTCTTAGTGTTTAGAGTCTAGACCTCAAAGAATTTTTTTTGCATAGTTGTATGATTACAAGTCACTATAGTATTTTGAGGTTTTCAGTGGCATGCATGTGCCAAATATTGAAGATAAGGACGGCAACAAAGTGGTGTAGTCTTGCATTGTCTCTGGTGCAATTGTTAGTGCCACCGCCTAATTTACTGATGCTCATACTTTCTTACAGGGCGATATTCATTTTTTAGGGGCTTCTGACCACTTTATTGAGTTTTTTTCTATTGAATTACTCCCTCCACAGTTGTTCTAAAGATAAAATGACTCCCATGAATTTTTTACATGTGAAGCAATCTTAAAAGTGCAAATGTAGTTTTGTACAGTCAGAACATTTATTTACAGAAAAATAAATAAAAAACAGGAAGTAATTCATCAAGCCACTTGTCTAACAGTTTGATTATAGCTTTGAAAGTCCATTGCTCTCAAATCATCGGCCTACTATAGAAGACCGACATGCTCTTGTGACTTATAATGATAGAGCAGCTGGTCTGTCACGTCCTTCCACTTTTTTGTAAGTGCTTCTTAGAGCATCTTGGAAATTTGGTCATGTCCTAGCATTGTATACCATCTGAGATTGTTAAAATTGTTAAGGAATTTTGAAGGTATTGTATACTTATACAGATTAAAAAACATTACATATAGTATTAAGTTATTAACTATGCTACACTTAATGTTCAATTATTTAACTATATATTAAATTATAATTATTTAGTAATTTGTTAACTATTAAATAAATTACCATATTTATGATATAACTATTAACTAATAAAATAAACAATTATATAATCATTTTAATTATAATTTAATTGTTGTTAATTTCTTATATCTAAATATGAAATATTAATTAATTAATTATATTATAATAATAATTTACTATATTATATATTATTTGCATTGTTGTTACTTGCCCCTAAATTTAGGTTCTTGGTTCCCATGTCCCAAAACCCTGTCCCCTTGTTCCAAAACTCGCCTGATCTATGCATTTGGCAGGCTTTTGGCTTGTTGGCATATATTTTGTTTGGAGATGTGATGGCCTTTCAGGTTGGTCCTACAATCTCCATCCTGGAAGTCTGTATTCTTTAAATGTGTTTTGCACTAAGTTGATGCAAGAATACTTGTGTTTGGTACAGATTAGTTCCTTAGATGTTGGACCCAAATCTGATACATTAGCCCTTTGTCCGTTTTGAGGCAGCTCTCCTATGACTGCTTGTGTGTTACTTCTTGTATTCTTCTATATAGCCTTACCATCTTATGATGTAAACACAATATACATGCTGGCATAATAAAGAAAAGAAATAAAACTCTTGTATTTTTTGACAAAAGCCCTTTGGTATTGAAGTAAATATTAACAATTATCATGTTACATTACTTTGGTGTTCAGAGCATCAAAAGAGCTTGCTTCTAAAATGTGAGGTGTGCAATTTAATTCATCAATTTTTTAGGTGTATTGTCAAGTTTGAGCTACAGATGAAATTAATTATGTGAGGCTTGTAAAAAGCCTCCACTAATCTGGAATTGGAAAAATATTCTGGTATATGGTTGACTGGAAGAACTTCACATTACTTGGCATGATGGCAAGTTTAGCTATGTAAAGATTTTAATTAGTTGGCATGGTTCTTGAGAGTTGCTCTTATTATGAAGATGTCCGTTGGCATCTAGTAACGGGAATCATTAACCCTTATGCTTACTCTTTTAGCTTTGAGAAGATAACACATTAACAAAATATGAACTAAGGAGACTGAATTTTTATCAAACCATTTTGATGAATGCAAAAATATTCAGTATCTGGACCATTGATGCTCATGTATGAAATGCATTAGGCCTTATATTGGTGGGTTTTCAAATGCATCTGACTATTATGTTGTTTTGTTCTCTGCAGCTTTAATCAACTTGCTAACTCTCGGCCTTTGGTGGAGTTACAAACAGCAGAGAATATCTCTTCAGCGCCTGCAGCTGTCCTTGCAGATACAAGTGGGCAAGGACCTGAAGGAACCACTGACAGGGAAGCTGTCAAGCCTGGTGGTACCAGTCCATCAGAAAAAGAGGAATTGGAGAAATATCTTGCATTTAGAGAAGAAATTTATAAGAAAGCAAAAGAGTTTGATGCAAAGATCTGTAATTTTGAAGCAGCTATCCGCAGACCTTACTTCCATGTTAAACCTCTTGATGACATTCAACTTGGCAATTGGCATCAATACCTTGATTTCATTGAGAAATGGGGGGATACTGATAGAGTATGTTTCTTTACACTAGTATGAAAAGAATACTTTTAATGCAGTTGCAAGTTGTATTTCCTGTCAGTCCATGTTTCTAACAAAAATTTCTATATATTTACAGATAGTGAAATTGTATGAAAGATGCCTAATTGCATGTGCCAACCATCCAGAATATTGGACTCGATATGTCCAGTGTATGGGAGCTTGTGGCAAGATGGAGATAGCAAGCAATGCACTTGTTCGTGCAACAGATGTTTTTGTTAAGGTAACCATAATATTATTGATCCTCTGTTTTTGTTTGGTAATGTGACTGGTTTTAGATTCGAATGGATTCAAACGGACTTCTCATGATTGTTTCTTTATACCCATATTCCGTTTTGTACGCTCTGCTGATATGTTCTTTGATGGTTGTGGTGCTTTATAGTGAATATATCTTTCTGCAATAGGGGTTTATGATTTCTTTTGATTTTAAGCTGGTAAGGTTCAGGTTCCAAATGTTACCTTGTTAGGATACCTGGGTCCAAAGCTCTGCTGTGGTAATTTTTTTTTTTGGGTAGGCACACCCTGGTTGCTGAAAGCTCAGGTGATCCTGGTGATTTGAGGAATAGACCTATTGCATGAGGAATCATTTGAATTATTTGAACAGTAAATTCCAATGGTTTCAACTCTGCATATCTATCAAAAATGTCTTTAACCGAATTGGGTATGAGCTCAAAGTATCAGTAATGCTAATTATAATGATTTCTATTGTATGTTTATATGAGGTCAAACTCCTTCTTTAAACACTCGTACAGCTCTCAGCCTGCTGGAGTTTAATCCTAGTTATAAAATGTGGTGACACTTCATTGCAAGTTTCAACTTTTAACCACTTGGATGGGTATATGATAATGTTTTCCAAAAAATAATTGATTTTAAACGCATTACTATTCCCTTTGGTAGAAGTGTGCAAGTTATTTGCATAGACTGATTAGAATTATTTTAATGTGATAAAATACCACGTCCTCGCCTTGTAATGATTTCACCTGTTAATGGCATTTTTAATAATAAAATATATATGTATGACCGATAGAAACCCACAATAGCAAATATGGTAGAAACCTATGATAGCATAATATTTGACTGATGCAGGGATAATGCATATAAGATGTGAACAAAGTTTAGTCACATGTATTTTGAATACACCCTCTAATACAATGTATGGAAAATGTGTTAATGTAAACTAAATATCTATTTGTGGTGCATTTAAGGAATCTAGGGATGTGTGCAGCACATGGGTTAGACATTCTTGGGACACTTCATATGGTGTATGTAACATTGGGAAAAATATTAAATAATGGGAAACCTTAGCACCAAAGGGAAAACTTAGTACCAAAAAGTAAATGGGAGGCATTGTTTTGTAAGCTCATGGTATTAGGCACATGGTTTGTGTAATACCATTTGGTGGTTTTTTTGCAAGCTTGTTTCTATAAAAGCAAGTACATGAGTAGTTGCTGGGGTCGGTCATGGTATTAGGCATATGGTTTATGTGATACCATTTGGTAGTTTGTGCAAGCATGTTTCTATGAAAGCAAATCAGTTAATTTGAAATAGATTCCATTAGGCTTTTAATATTAATGGAATTGTCTTGTATGCTTTCTAGAGACGGCCAGAGATTCACATTTTTGCTGCAAGATTTAAGGAACAAATTGGTGATATTGATGGTGCACGCACAGCATTTCAGACTCTTGTTGAGTTAGCTCCTGAACTTGTTGAAGCTGTTGTTAAACATGCAAACATGGAGAAACGCCTGGTAGGAATTTTGTAAATTTTTGGTTTGATTATAGAACACTTTATTTGTTGTTTCTGCAATAAAGGATTCATATGTATTCCCTTAGCTTTTATCACCTGTTTTCTATAGGGAAACTTTGAAGGGGCTATGTCAATCTTTGAAAAGGCAATTGAACGAGAAAAAGGAAAAGAAGAATCACGTACATTGCCTCTGCTTATCATTCAGTACACTCGCTTCCTTCACCAGGTTAGTTTTTCTACTAGTTACAAACTCATCATATCTCCAGCCAATTGGCTAAATTTGACCACCTTGTTCATGTATGCCTGGTTTCTCTTGAATAACGCTGGTATTTATGCATAATCTGCAGACTAACCATTGCAGAAATCCCTCCTTGGAATTGAACCTGTTTAACTGCTTAGACAGCTACTTGTTTATAGCATATAACACTTGGTCACCCTTCCGTACCTGTCTGGTGTTTTGAGCCAATTTAGGTAGTGAATGTGATACTTTTTAAGTTCTTTTCTGACTGTAGTGCCAGTCAGTTAAATTTCTTCTGCACTTCGTCTTTTTAGGGTTAATTTTGGAATTGTATATGCAGTTGGAAGACAATGTAGATAAAGCAAGAGAACTTTTGTTTCATTCATTGGAGCTATTGCCAAATTCGAAACCTCTCATAATGGTACTTTCCAACTTTTTTTTGCTTTCCAGAGTAGGTTAGAGAGACTGTTATCATGTTAATGACTTTAAAGTGTTTATGCTTGGGTTAGTTAATTTGCAGTAAATTTTCTATTGATTTCTCCTTTTTTATCCATTTGACATTTGTCTTGTTTTTTTTTTTTGATCGATAAAAGGCCGAAGCCAAAATTTATTTCTATTATAATAAATATTACATCTCCATTCAGTGTGGGCACCGGTAGGAAAGAATGGAGATAAGAAAACCTCCGGTCTAGCCCAGATCCCTTATGGGATGAGATATTATAAACAACTGTAATTTTTACAATTCCTCTTCTGAGGATGGAGGCTGCCTTTTATAGACATTTTAGTTTCTTTCTATACATAGATTCTTTGCAAATCTTTTCCCGGTTGGGTCCATCCTTTCAGTTTTGGCGAAACCTCTTATACTTCGAGCTTTATCTTTTGTCCTGTATCCCGAATCTGCAAAACCTTATTGCATCTTACTCTGCCAGACTGTTAGAAGCATCGTATACATAATAACATGCAACAATCATTCAATGAATATTAACATCTTTTCTATCTTATGTAGGAGGATTATAGCCTGGATATCCCTTAGCTTGAAACCATCTTAACCTTTTGGGTTTCAATTTAAGAGATTATCCAGGCTACAATTCTGCCTACACTAATGAAAAGGATCAATTTCTGTCAGTTTCTTAATTACTTCTAACTCTGCAGACATCTAAATCACTAAAAACATAAATATATTCATATGCATATGTATGTATATTGATATACCTATATGCAAGTTAGTCTATCATTGAGTCGGACAGAATTGTCATGTATATATACAGATGCACACAAATATATATATGTATGGATAAAAGGAACGAAATAACAAAAGAGCAAAGAGCCTATCCAAATGCATATCATATATAGTTCCTTCTATATATCTGTATACATATCTAAGCCTGAACTTATCCTCTTCTTCCCTCCACAATACATCAAAAAAAAACATGCAACCCATACCTCAGATGTTTGTAAGAACCCGAATGAACCCCATATTGTAAAGAAAGGGCACCTCAAAAACCCTATGAGATGTCAAACACTATGGCATTCTATAAAAACCTCTTATACCATATAACCAACGTAGCTGAAACCAAAGATATCTGTCTCGTAAAAGGCTTATATCCTATGCTATAATGATAACCATCACTATCCGATACATAGAATAAGGGTCTTAAGTACCAAATTTCAAAAACCCAGTAATCTTAGCACGGAGACACATAACCTGCCAGTCCCTAATTGTCATTAGAAGGCATAGTAGATTCCTCATTGATGTCAATTCCCTCGCTGTCCAGGTAAGTCTTGACCCAGTCTACTTGCTTTGGAGGTGTGACCTGCATGAGCCAGAGCAGGAATACCAGGCTACTTCCAATCTCCTCTCTTCTCGCCTGAAAGATCCCTATTTCACCCACACACCGAATTGGGTGTCTAGGGACAGGTGAGGAGTGAAATATACAAACAAATATATGAATGTTTATATACGAATATATATGTATATATGTGTGTGTGTAATTGTGTATGTGTCTATTTACACCCACACACACACACACACACATATATATATATATATATATATATATATGAGTATATATATATATGAATATATATATGAATATATATATATACATATATATATATATGAATATATATATGTATATATTTATATATATATGAATACATTATATATCATGAATCAATCCTTAAATACCCGAAGATAAATACATATGTGATTATATATATATATATACACATATATATATATATGTGAGTATATATATATATATATATATATATATATATGTATATATATATATATCTGAAGCTTAATATACCATAATGCTGATATAAGGAAGCGGTGACAGCAACCTCCTAGAACTTATAAATGAGGGGCTTGGAGAGGAATAAGATGGAAGAGTGACACGGCCATCCCCCTTATTCAGTCCGAGGGAATTCCCTTCCTATAGACATACGAATTGCCATCTGCCCCTAAATTGGCTAAGTTGTCTGCTATAGTATTACCTTCCCTATAAATATGTTTAACTGAAGTTTCCTCAAAGTATTTGATCAAATCCAGGATTCTTATTAATTCTGCTTTCAGTTTCCAGTTTGACACTTCTGTAGTCCTGACTGCATTTATAGTTAAGGTCGAATCACCTTCAATTTCCAGATTTTTAATCTTGAGTGATTTAGCTATAATCAATCCCTCCCTCAACGCTGTAAACTCAGCCATGTTGTTCGTAGCCTCACCAATTAATGCTCCATTTTCTTGGTGAATAGCACACCCTATACCTGCTACACCAGGGTTCCCACGGGAAGCACCATCAAAGTTTAGCTTAGCCCAGCCCTTTCGGGGGGGCTCCCATTTTGTTAGCTTCCTATCTATCTCAGCCTGTCTACCTCCAATCCCTATAAACGGGGGAATTATCAAACCCATCCATTTAGAACGAAGTACCTCATACCATCTGGCTAAATTAATAGACTTTTCTTGTGTATGTCTTAGTCTATTATTAACTTTTTCCACAATTGTTACCTCGATCTTATTTAGAAGGGATTCTACCCTCAATTTTGATTCTTTAAAGATTTGCCTGTTTCTCTCCTTCCATATTTCCCATATGAGGATTGCCGGTGCTATTGTCCACACTAGGTGATATATATCCTTTGTGTGAGGAGGTTGCCAACTAAGCAGCCATTCTGAAATGTCCCTAGGTCTCGGTGTCTGCCAACCTAGGCTTGAGCAAAGCCAGTCCCAACATCTTTGGCTGAAACTACATTCGAGAAGCAGATGATCCGCATTTTCTTCCTCTGATTCGCATAGAGGGCATCTCGATGGTCCTGAGAATCCTAATTTTGAGAACCAATCTGTGGTAAGAATCCTTTTTTGGAAAGCTGCCCATGAGAAGATTCCTGCTTTGGGGAGACCAATGTTATTCCAGCATAGGCTAATCGGAATATTAGGATTGGTTATAGCTCGTTTGAGTTTTAAAAGTGAATATCCTTCTTTGGCTTTATAAATGCTCGATGAACTACCCGCCCATATTATCCTGTCTTTCCCACTATGTAATGATAAATGCCTATGCCTCAAATTATTCCAGAGGATTTCCTTGTCTGCATTTGTCAAGTTCAGCTCATCAAGGGGTTTCCACTCCCAACCCAAAGCGGGATCATTGGAGATTAGCTTAATATAATCCTTAACAAACCTACCCCTGATTGATTTGCAATGTTCTATAACATCTTCGCTTATACCTATTTTGTCTAAGGCTGTATAGCCCCCCCAAGAGTCTTCCCAGAACAGTGCCTCAGATCCTTCCGCAATATCCCATGTTAGATAATTACTGATCACCTCTCTACATTCTAGCATAAAATTCCAGACTTTGGATCCCTTGGGTAGTATTTCCGTCCTCAGTATACTATCGGGGTTGGAGTTAGTAAGATATTTTGCTTTGAGGATTCTTACCCATTTAAGATCAGGTTCCGAGTACATTTTCCAGACTAACTTCGCCCCCAGAGCCATGTTTTGTACCCCCAGATCTTTGATGCCAACTCCCCCTAAACTGATAGGTTGGCTAATTTTTTCCCAAGAAATTAAAGCAAATTTCTTTTTGTCTGAGGTCATATTCCAAAAGAACTTCCTCATCTTTTTTACCATTTCTAGTCTAGCTCCTTTAGGTAATTGCTGGCAGGACATTTGATATATCGGTATTGCCGCCATTACAGCTTTTAATAATGTAATCCTCCCAGCCGAAGAGAGGCATTTGTTCTTCCAAGTATTGCCGCCATTACAGCTTTTAATAATGTAATCCTCCCAGCCGAAGAGAGGCATTTGTTCTTCCAAGAATTCAACCTGAGATCCATCTTTTCTAAGATGCCTTTCCATAATGAATTAATATTGTTTCCCTTATCCATCGGAATCCCTAGATATTTACAAGGAAGTTTCCCTTTATCAAACCCTAAGATATTACAAATATCTGTCTCTATGCTTTGAGATGTGTTGAAGAAGAAGATTTCAGATTTACTCTTGTTTACTTCCTGACTAGAAGCTAATTCATAGATGTCAAGTATCCTTTTGAAAGCCATGGCTTCAGTCCTATTCGCACTTCCCATCAGCATTGTGTCATCAGCAAACTGCTGATGGGTGATGGCCTCCATCCCTTCAGTAATTTTAATGCCTTTAATAATCTGATTCATTCGAGCCCTAGTAATGATTCTCCCAAGGCCCTCTGCCATTATGATAAATAAGAAAGGGGATAAAGGATCTCCTTGTCTAATCCCTCTAGATATCTGGAAGAAGCCTGCTGGGGAACCATTTATAAGTATTGATACCCTGGGAGATGAGATGCATTCGAATATTAAGTTAATCCATTGTTTAGAAAAACCAAAGGATTCTAAACATTTACACAGAAATCTCCAATCAACTTTATCATATGCCTTCTTAATGTCTAATTTGATCATCATAGCAGCTGATCGATTCTATTGTATCGAGTGCATGACTTCTTGAGCAATAATTATGCCATCAAAGATAGATCTACCTGGTACAAATCCGGTCTGTTCTTCTGAAATAATGCAAGGGAGGATGCCTTTTAATCTATTAGCTAAAATTTTAGTAAATAGTTTGTAAATTGTGTTGCATAAGGAAATAGGCCGGAAGTCTTCAAAATTTCTTGATTCCTCCTTCTTTGGAATCAAGGTGATGAAAGTATTGTTGATCTCCCTCAAAATACTTCCAGAATTTCTTACTGCTTCCAATGCTTCCACTACCTCCTTACCAATAATGTGCCAGCATTTTTGAAAAAAGCAAGCAGGAAAACCATCGGGGCCGGGGGCTTAATCAGGGTTAAGTTGCCCCAATGCTAATTTTACTTCTGATTCCGTAAATTTGTTGCTGAGCGCTTTGTTTTGATTTTCAGATATGATCTTAGGAATATTCCTAAGCAAAGTTAAATTGGCGTCTATAAGGGAAGATTCCGAACTGAACAGGGTTTTAAAATGGTTCACTGCTTCTGTAGCAATGTCCTTTTGATCTTCCAATAGTATACCATTATTACTCATAATCTTGTGAATACTATTAGTGTTCCTCCTGTTTTTTGTACTGTTGTGAAAGAACTTAGTATTCCTGTCCCCATTTTGTAGCCAATTCTCTCTTGACTTCTGTTTCCAAAATATTTCTTCCTTTGTTAACGTATCCTCATATTTCCCGAGAAGCTCCTTTTCTTTGAGGAAGCTATCCTGATTCATTCCTTGTCTAAACACTTTTTCATTTAGGTCTGCGATTTCTTTTTCTAATGAAATTTTGGTTTCAAAAATGTTACCGAATACTTCACTATTCCATTTCAGTAGCTTGCTCTTGATATGTTTTAGTTTATTTACTAGACAAAACATCTTTGAGCCCTGAAAATTTACCTCTGACCACCACCTGGAGACGAGATCATAGAAATCCGGATTTTGCATCCACATTTTTTCAAACTTAAAAGGGCAACACCTTGGTGTTGCCTCACCCTCAATGTTGAGGATGACAGGATAATGGTCAGACCCTGATGATGGGAGTAACGAAGCTGAAAGATTAACAGCTAGATCACTCAAGTTCCCCCTAAATAGGAATCTATCTAATCTCTCTGCGATTTGTGTAAAGCCTGATCTTCTATTGTACTAGGTATACACTCCATTACTAGATTCTATATCTATCAGATTGTCATGAGCAACCCACTCTCTAAAATCTTTTAAGGACTGCGGTTCCCTACGAATACCACCCTTTTTTTCTGATAAATTTAGGATAGCATTGAAGTCCCCTCCTAGAATAACAGGGGAGGAGGTGTCTAGCCCCATCATAAACGAGATTTCAGACCAAACTCTACGCTTTCCTGCATCTGGGATCGGGCCATAAATGTTTATTAGAGTAAATGTGAGATTGCTGTGTTTGCTAGTTACCTTTCCCAATAACCAGTTTCTGTTTCCTGCTATTGGACAAAATAATGTGCTACGCGAGTTCCAAATGATTCCTAAACCACCAGAAGCTCCCCTGGCTTCCACAAATTCACAGCTAAGAAGACCTAATTTCCTTTTAAAAGCCTCAGCTTCTACCTGGGCCAGTTTAGTCTCTTGTATGAGAATGATGTCATGTTTCCATTTTATAATGTTGCGTCTAATTAGACGCTGTTTGTTAGGGGCATTCATGCCCCTAACATTCCATGATGAGATTTTCATTGGACCGTGGGAAGGCCCTTCCCCTTCCCAGCATCAAAGAAGGCTGTTAATTTGCCTTGGCCCTTTGCATTTCCATCCCGCATTCTTAATTCGTTCAATGATTTTCTGCCTCTACTTTTAGCTTCTTTAGCGCAGTCAGGTAAATTTTTTCCGTCATAGATGTTTTTGATCCCTAAGGTTTGCTGGGAAACTTTCCCTTCCTCTCCATCATCCTCTCCCAGCTGGGACTGAGCTACTGTGTAATCATTATCAGGGAGAGGTATGATATCTCCTACCCTATCCTCATTATTATCTTCCTCATCCATAGAAGCCATGAGCTCCTGAATTAGAAACCTCTTCTCGGCTTCCTCTTCCGGAGAAAGATTTT
This sequence comes from Cryptomeria japonica, assembly GCF_030272615.1. NCBI lineage: Eukaryota > Viridiplantae > Streptophyta > Pinopsida > Cupressales > Cupressaceae > Cryptomeria > Cryptomeria japonica. The sequence continues at coordinate 487,744,650 of NC_081412.1, forward strand.
CAATTTCTTTATTATTGAATACCTCTAATACTGCAGCCATTCTAGAAGAAATTTCTTCTTGATCTTCCTCATTTTCTTGTCCCATGTTTTCGATTGTCTTTGTTTCAGGTGGTATTCTCAATGAATCCACCAAATCGGAGATTCTTTTTGACATCTCCACTAGGGCTTCTTCTTTTATAGAATTTGCCTCTTCTATTATTTTATCAAGATCTCGGATATTACTGGTATTATTGTGTTTATTTTCATCTGCGTTAGCCACTAGAGGGCAATTAGCTTGTACAGGGGTTGAATTCAATATGATGTTTTCATAATGTGCTGAAAGAGGGTTTTCCTTTCGATCGACACTTTTAACCAGTTCTGGGCATGATTTCAACCATATATCAGTTTCATTTATGTCCCCATTATAGAAGGTGGGATGAATGCTCCACTCCCACCTGTTTGATACTAACATGGTGGGTTCTAAGTCCGGAGAATTAATGGCTGATTCTACTAAGATTTTGATGTTCTTATTTAAAACCTCTCTATCTAATCCTTCACAGCCCAAAAAAGACCCAAAATGTTCCCCTATGCATTCTAAGATTTTGAAATTTATATATTCGACTGGTAATGCGCCCAGATTAATCCATCTTGGGCATTTATTTAAAATCTGAGAGTGTGAGTCAAAATTCGGCAACCATTCACAGCGAAAGAAACCATATCCTTTATATAATTTTAACTTACCATAGAGAATGTCATTCCTTGTATTTTGATTATCACACAGAATTGAGAGAAAATTATTTTCCAGGAGAGTAATACTTACCTGTCCCGGATATAGGGCAAACCACCAGTCGATAATCTTCTTTATATCTTCTCCGAATCCTGTCCATTTTGCAAATACCCCACACTGGCTATGTAGATTCCATTGGGGTTCCATCAGATTTGCCGGGATGTTACATATTCTCCTCTGCCTAATCTTAGGTTTTGGCTTAAAAACTCTAATTTTCCCGAGCGGCACCAAATTAGCCCCAGATGCCGGAGTTTGTTTTGTGTCTATGCTTTTGAGCCTATCGAAGTTTAATGAAACATCTCTTCGTTTGCCCAGCTTCCTCTTGTTTTTTTTTGAGTGATAGACCTGCCATTTTCCGTCGGAGGGTTGCGACTTAGCTTCGGTTTTACCTGCCCTAATTTCTTCATTTTTCCCTAATATGCCCGCTCCGTAATCCGAATCCCACCTTGCGTTCAATATCGATTTATCTCTTGCAGGGTTTTTCTTGCATGGCGGGCTGAAAACAGTGATGCTCCTCGGGCATGTGGCAAACACCTGTCTGCGCCCCCCCGACGGATAACTTTGAAAACTCGCTGTATTATGATTTCACATATTCGCCAAATAGCAGAACTTAACTATTTTCCCCGGTTCTTAAATACATTTTTTAATAGAAGAATGAAAAAAAAACATTTGTCTTGTTAGTTGTGTTAGTTGAAATCTAATTTATTTTGGGTTCTTTGTGAAAGTTTTTGAGTTGATTTTTGGAGGAATATTGGTAGAGTTGGAGTTTTTCAAAATGTAGAAATTCAAGTAAGTTTTGCTATGCAGGCAGCAATTCACTTTGAGTCAACATCCAGGAGCTCAAGAGCACTTGATTACTTGGACTCTATTGTAGACTCTGCAACTAAGTCTGATGGATCCCAAAACCTAAGCTCATCAGATCGGGAGGAGTTATCAAGGATATTTACAGAAGTAAGTTTGGATTTGAAGAGCTGCTATTTGTTTCTAACAATATTAATCCTTTGTCCACCCTACTGAATAGAAATTGTTTTGAAGTTTTCTATTTCTGCTTCCATTTTGTGTAGTAGGAAAAAATTAGTTAGATTTTGTCCTGAAGATTTTTGGTTCCTGGGTGCAACTATGGTGTTATAAAGGATGAAGCTTTACTGTTGGCATTTTAGTCAGACATTAGACGAGGAACAGTTATAAACTTCATTTATTTTGTTTTTGCAGTTTGTTGATGTCTTTGGAGATATAGATGCTGTTAGAAAAGCTGAAGCTCGTCACAAACAATTATTTCCAGTACGCAAGACTCACGCAGTTTCTAGAAAACGTACTTTAGCAGACAGCAGCATCTCAGACAAGGTTAAAGTACTTAAGACAAGCACATCTTCTGAGTCTCCTGCACTATCTAATACTTACCCAAATGGGCAATCCCAGTGGGGTGCTGGCTATGGTGCTCAAGGTTATGCTCAGCAGCCTCAGAATTGGCAGCATGTACCTCCTCAACAATCACCTTATGTACAACCTCAACAATGGAATCCTGGCTATGATCAACAGGTTTTATTTTTCTAGTAATATATCTTTTAATATTCTATTTTTGGGACATTTAGAGCCAGCTTCTAAGATCATCCTATTGCCTGAACTTTATAGGGAGCTTACAGTTCATATGGGGGCTATGCTAACTACAGTCCTCAACAGCAACAGCCACAACAGCAACCACAAAGTTATGGTGGTTATGGTCAAGGATATCCTCCACAGGTATTTCCTTTGCGTGTTTATTAATTCAAGAGCAATAGACCTCTTTGAAATATGGTTTGAGTCACAACTAGGAACATATAGTAGAGCAATAGACCTCATATGTGTCTCAATGAGAAATTTATGTAGGTCTTTTTAACTAGTTTCAATGTTTTATTCAGTTTCCTTTGATAATTATGTTCGCATCCAACTATTTTTTTGCAGCAAAATTATGGGCAACCTGCACCTCCATACACGGCCCCTCAGCAGCAACCTTCTGCACAGCCAGGCTATTATGCTGGGGGGTATTATTGAGGCACTGTAAAGTTCTCTAGAGTTCTTGAAAACAGTTCTCTATATTATTTCAAGTTTCAACTTCTTGTTCATTTCGACAGTTCTCTTTTACTAAGAGAGAATTACAGAAGGTTGTTTGCTGGATGTAACTGCAAGAACAATTTCAGTTCTCTTAGCTGCATTATTTGGTGAGCGCTTGTCTAAATAACCAAATGAGCAACAGGAAATTTGACAATATTGTCTTACCAGGATGAGGAATGTTTACTTATGAACTATCTTATATCTTTCCTTTTTTCAGTATGCTGAAAGCGCAAATATTTGCATTGAAATATGGTACTTAATTATCACTGAGATCAATTATTTGGAGAATGTATATGCCTAGATTTAATGTTTCTCAACTCTTGTTTAAAGATGCATATGTGTTGTCAGTTTTAAAGATCTTATTTGTATGAATTTCTAAATGATTTCAATCTGGTCAGAAGGGGGTAGTTAAAATGAATCACATTATGTAGACCCGAGTTTCCAAAATTGGCTAAAATCTGGAGAAAAAATGGCAGTTTGAAAAATAATAACCAGAACAATATTTTCTAATGGGTTTAGTGGCTATTTCTAAGTTTTGTGTTGATTCCAAACTTTGAACTTCCCATCCATTGCAACTTTTTCTGACGATTATAGTGGAGTTGATTTTTTCTAAATTTTATCTTGATTCCAAACTTTTCAGACGCTTCCTACCCATTGCAACTTTTTCTAGGGAGTTTAGTGGTTGACTATTTCCAATTTTTTGGACTTGCAGAAACACTGAACTTAAGTGGCACAATGACTCCCTGAGGAATAAACCATAGTGAGGAGCACACACTTTATACTGAGAGGAGGGAAGGGGGGAGGGGGGGCGCGTGAATTAATATAAGACAGTCTTTTACTTATTAAAAATAAACGACCACAATAAAGCATTCACACTAGATCTAACAACTAGGAAACACAAGATTTACATGGAAACCCTTTTAGGAGAAGACCACAAAGGGATTGCTTGGATCTACTATCCAAATCCAGCCACAATTTTTTTTTTTTTTAAAACAAATTTTTGTATGCACCAACCCATTGGAGACACCAATCCCTGCTACTGAGCACCAATTTAGCAAGAGACATCGATCTCGTCTATTAGGAGGCACGAACCTCCAAATGAACAAAATTTCTTCCTTCCTGAATATTGCTTCTTCAATGGATGATGATCATTTGTATCTCCATAAATACTATTTGCAACTTTATATTTATTCTCTTAAAAAATCTGTTTTTAATTGGAAAATATTACTTTAATTGCTTGCCGCCTTTACCTCAACTTCATCTTCTACTTATACCCCAATCACGCCTCATCACCCAAGAGAGCCAGCCTGGTCCTCATAAAATAATAATAAATTCAATTTAATTTAATTCACCAAGAAGGGCGACTATATTAAGGGGGTTGGCCCATGCAAAAAAGACCTCCAATAATGTTAAATTTAATTTTCTGAGGGGCGATAATGCAATGATTAGCTTCCACTGAATTCGTGTCTCTCCTTAAGAATTCAGTGACTAGATGAGAGAATATTACTTCCACTTTTTGTCTAAGATACAAGTCTCTTTAGGAAAGGGGCTTTGTGAAGATATCTGCAATCTATTCTTTTGTGGCAACATACTCCAATTTGACACATTGATGTGCTACCCGTTCTCTTAGGAAATGATACTTGATAATTTTGTCCTAGAGTGCACAACCAGATTCTTTGAAATATTGGATGATCATATTCTACCTTCATGTCCTTTAATGTTTGCTTCATCCAAAGAACTTGTGTTCAACATGATGTCGTTGCTATGTATTTAGACTTTGCTATGGATAAAGAAATTGAAAGCTATTTCTTGCTTAATCAAGATACTAAACTGATGTCAAGAAAGAATACGTCTCCACTTGTATTTTATCTATCATCAACATTGCTTGCCCAATTCATTTCTCTGTATGCTACCAAAGTGAAATATTCCACCTCTAGATTGCCACAAACCAAAATCCAAAGTGCCTTTAAGATATGTAAATTTTCTTATGATTGCTTGCACATGAGTTTCTTTTGGTATTGCCTGAAAAATGTGCCACCATGCCTACTACTTGCATACTGTTTGGTCTTGATGTTGTCAGATATAGTAGGCTCCCAATCATTGACTTGTACAATGTTTGATTTGCTTTAGGAGACTCATCATCTTTACTTAATTTATAATTTGTGACAATGTGTGTGTTGAGTGGTTTGCAATTTTCCATCCTAAATTTCTTTAACATTTTTTTGATGTATTTGGTTTCTAAGATAAATTTATTTGTCAAAGTGAAAAAATTGTAAACAAGGAAGAATGATAACTCATCAAACATAGACAATTCAAACACCTTTTGTGTTTCTTTTGCAAACTCGACACATTTTGTTACTATTCTCTCTAAAAATGATGTCATCTACATAAACCACCACAATCAATTTATTCCCACCTTTAGTCTTGATGTATATTACTATCCACAATTTCTCTTTTGAAACCTTTTTGTTGATATTTGTCAAGTCTTGAATATTAGGCTTTGGGGGCTTGCTATAGCCCATAGAGTGCTTTCTTCATTTTGTAAACAATTCTCATTTTATGATAATATTAACCCTTCTAGAAGCTCAATGTATACTTCTTCCTCTAAATTGGAATTGAGAAAGATTGATTTGACATCTATTTGATAGACTTTAACGTTCCTGAAACAAACAAATGCTAAAAACATTTTGATAGCTTATAATCTTGCAACAGGAGCAAAAGTTCTTCAAAATCAATACCTCCAACTTGAGCATAGCCTTTATAAGATAATATTGCTTTGTTTCTTACCACTTGACCTTCTTTGTTCAACTTATTTCTAAAAATACACTTGGTGCCAATCACGTTCTAATCTTGGAACAAATCCCCATTTCTCATTCTTTTTAATTTGATTAAGCTCTTCTTCCACAGCATTAATCCAATGCTAGTCTCAAATTCCTTGGGCTCTATTTTGGATAGCAATGAGAAGCTTATATGTTTTTGATGCACTTGCTAATTTTCTTCTAATTTTTACTCCAATAATTTAATCACCGGCAATTAGATTTTTTGAATGTTTTTTTGGACACATTTGGATGGTACCTTTGTATCTTGATGTTCTTTATTTTTTTTCATTTTCTTCTTCCTTGTAGCTTGGCTCCTTTGGGTGATCATTTTCTTGTGCTCTCTCCTTTTGATACCTTGCTTCATCCACTTTTACGTATTTAGTTGTTGCCAATCTTCCCTTTCACAATTCATAATGTAGCAAGCCACCAATTCTATACTGGAAGAAAAGTAGTTTACTATCTATAAGAAAATAAAATTTGAGCTTTCAACTTAACTTTAACTACTTGAGCTGAAAATGAAAATTAACTAACTAACTAACTGATTTTCATCAAATTAAGAATCTAACTAATTCATTTGAAAGGAAATTAATCTTCTAATGAACAATAACATGGAACGTATATCATTATACTATTCATTATGAAAAAGAATTTCAATATGATAACCTTCATTTCAAAGGAAGAGATAAAAGTTCAGAATCTACAATTCATTTAGTTTTCGAACTAGAACTTCTTGCTACAAGTCTCGACATGGTCCGGAAGAGGGAGAGCATCATTGAGGGCTATACCTCCAACCACAGACCTAGCAGTCCCTTGCTCACCTTCCAATTGGAAGTGGCCCTACACTTATTGAGGGTGCAGACTAAGGACTGGATCTATTTGCCATTGTGCCATTTGAGCTTGGTGTTTAGAACCTACACATAAGTAGTTGGTCACACACTATAGGTACCTCCTGATTAGTACGACCATCTGACTAGAAGGTGTATCTTGTACATGTGAACTGACAGTCGCATGCATTGAGCAATGCCACCTTGGCCAAGGTTTAAAAGTTGCAAGCATGTTAAACGCGCTGTTAATATTCATCTCCCTTACTTGACATGTTCAAAAACCTTCTTGAGTACAACTGACCCACTAGCTTTTCCAACCATCTAGTTACGTTGCTTAACTCATGTATACTGACATTAACGGTCTACAACGACCTTTATGGGATAGTGACTTATTAAGAAACTTCTGACTCTAATAGATTTCATCAAGGGTTTAATTCAATAAATAATAACTTCAGTTTCCTAATCACCTGAATTGAGACATCTTGTTATGAGTCAACAGAAAAACACAGTTCTGAAATCTTTTTGATTTAATTACTTTTATATCTTTACTCATTTCAATATGCATCTAAAAGAAGATGAGTTTCCTTCTTCAGGTCTTGCGACCCTATTAACTGGTCATGATCAGTTTTTACCGGTTTGCAATGAGTTCAAGATGAACCATAACTAGTTCGACTATGCAATAAGTATTGATATCTAATACAAACATAGTTTGTCTGCCATTATCAGCTAATATGCCCTCATGGACTAATATTACTTAATTGAATGAAAACTTAGAGATTGCCACTCTACAATACCATAATCGAGGTATGCAAGCAGACTGATGTATACCTGTTCTCTGTTCCCTCTAAGGAAAATCAGATTATCCAAAGAGTTACCACATAATTACTTAATGATACAGATTTGTGTACAGATTTATCATTCATGAATGCATGCTTGATGGTATTTGAATAATGAGATAACTCAGCATTTCTCAAAACGTAGTAGAACGTATACATGCTTGTGAATATTATGATGTTCGATGGTATTTGCTGCTAATGAGAGCATCCAATCCTTCCTTGCTGTCCTTAAGAGTGGTTTCTAATAATATGACTCCCCTTCTTAAATTATATAAATGAAAGCTTTGCAGAGAATGCGATTGAGTTCCGCTAAGAGTATTGTGAAAAATGAGAGCTAGAGAGCTCCTTTGAAAATGATTACTGCATTATAATGTTACGATGGAAACAAGGAAACCACCCACCAAGAAAATGGCATCACAAATCTAGGAACGAAGGTTACATACATGCATGAAAAGCTCATGAAAGACTCACGATGTGGTGGAGAGAGAGTAACGCCTCTCACCTATAAAACAATTAATATGTAAGGCTTTGGTTCACTTAGCCGAAAACATAATTCCCTAAAAAGCTTAAAAAATAATATGTAAACATATACCCACTTATGAGATATTTCTCATATATATATATATATATATAACCTCATATTTGGGTATATATTTATATATTAAATTAGTGACATTAATTGATTGAAGATTAATTATAATCCAATTTATATCTTTTATTAAAATTATAAGATTACTCAAAACTCCAAAGATGATAAAAGGAAAGACCAACCACATATTGACCGAGAGGATGAGATGACCACCCAAAATATTAAGGTGATGACCAACTTCTAAGACAACTTATCTCAAGACTCAAGGATTGATGGCAAGTTTTATCTCTTCTGAAGTTTGCATTCCTCTCCTTGATGATACTCTCCCTCCCTTTTGAGGCATTGCTAATCTTGCATCCACTTGGCTACATGAAAATGATTAGACTAATCTTATCTTCTCATTATTCAAAAATATATGAAATAAACATTGTCAATATTAATCATTCATGTCCATAAACCAACTCATTAACGATTACTCATCCACATATGAAAGTAATAAAATATCAGTGTTACACCAATCACAATTGCATTATCCAAAATAAAACCATTATTGAAAAGAGGGGTGTAACATACTTTTCCCCTTGTGAATCATCTTCCTTGATGATTGATTATTAGTATCCAAAATAATTAATTATTGATTTCAACATCACAAAAAAATCAATTGTTTTTGAAAAGATAGGTAAATTTTTGAAGGATTCCTACGTAATCCTCCCAAGTGGCACTATCTTTTGCATATTGGTCCCACCAGACCTTGCATTTTGCAACCTCACAATTACATAAGCAAAGCTTACATACCTCAAGCACTCTGAGAGGTTCGATCGTAACCACCCTTGGATCCTGCACCTACAAGGAGTTTTAGTCAATCATATGATCAAAATCTAGAATGTACTTTTTAAGATAGGAAACATGGAAAACAGTATGCAATCGGGCGAGAGGCAGAGGTAGAGCAATTTTGTAAGCTGCTGGATTGATAACCTTTAGGATTTCAAAGAGTCCCACATATGTTGGGGCTAGTTTGGAGGCTTTTCCAAATTTAATAGAACTCTTCTATGCTATAACCCTTAGGAGAAATTACACTCCCACCACAAATTGTTTGGGAACTCGCTTTGCATTTGCATAGCTTTTTTGCTGATCATTAGCTTGTGCTAATATTTGCCTAATCAGCTTAACTTGTTCCTCCCTTTCCACAAGCATCTCAAGACTGAGGGTTATCCTATCCTCTAGCTTGTCCCATCTAATAGGAGTTCTACATCTCCTTTCGTATAGTGCTTCAAAGGGTGGCATCTTAATGGTTGATTGGTATGAATTATTGTAAGCAAATTCTACCAGAGGAAGATAATCTTCCCATTTGTATTGCTGGTCCATATAGTACATTTTTAATGTTGGTGTTGGAAATAAGCCACACCCGGACCGACAATGGACTGGTCCAAGAGGGGCCAGTAGCTCAGTGGTAGAGCACTCCAGCAGCGTATGGAAGGTCCTAGGTTCGAGTCCTAGCTGGTCCATGTCTCAACATGGTATCAGAGCCAGGTCCAGGCTAGGAGCCCAAGCATACGAGAGGTGTGGCTTAAAGGGGGGTGTTGGTGTTGGAAATAAGCCAAACCCGGATCGACGATGGACTGGTCCAAGAGGGGCCAGTAGCTCAGTGGTAGAGTACTCCAACAGTGTATGGAAGGTTCTAGGTTCCAGTCCTAGTTGGTCCATGTCTCAACATTTAAGAGGTCCTCCAAAACTTGATTCACTCTTTTGGTTTGTCCATTTGTCTCAGGATGGTAGGTTGAATTGATGTCTAACTAGGTTCCTAAAGCTGTAATCAAGGTTTGCTAAAACCTAGATGTCATTCTGGTATCCTTATCAGATGTGATCTTCTCTGGGACCCCATGTACACTAAAAATATCTTGAACAAACTTCCGAGCAATTATAGGTGCCCCATTAGTCAAATTTCTTGGTATAAAATGGGCTACCTTGGTGAGTCTATCCACCACTGCTAAAATTGCATTATGTCTATTTCTCGTCATGGGTAAGCCCCCTGTACAAAATCCATGCTGATGATTTGCCATTTCCAAATTGGAACGACGTGTGGCTGCAGCAACCCTGTCGGATGTTGTTCTGTTTTTTACTTTTTGACATTCAAAACAACCTACCGTAAATCTTGTAACATCCATCTTCATTCCTTTCTAAAAAAATAGAGGCTTAACATTTGCCAATTTTCTAGTCGCACTTGGATGTCTAGAATAAGGTGTTTAGGGTACCTCCTTCCAAACTAACTTCCTTAATTTCGGAGAGTTTGGAACATACATTCTTTCTTTGTATCTCAAAAGTCCATTTTACTCGATGTTGAACCCTTCATATTTGGAATCTTGAGGATTGACTTGTAGGGCCTCTTAGACTTAATTGTAATAGTCATCCCCTTCGAGATTCTACAATACTCGTGTTCTAAAATCTGTGTTAATAGTTACTATGGATGACAAATGTTTTTGATGACTGAAAGCATCAACCACTCTATTCTCCTTACCCTTGATATAACTAATTTCAAAATCATAATATGAGATTAGCTCCAACCATCTTCTCTCGTGAGCATTCAAATTAGGTTGGGTGAATATGTATTTTAGTCCTTGGTGATTTGACCTAATCTCAAATGGTTTTCCCATTAAATAATGTCACCACATTTGGAGAGCATGCACAATGGCTGCCAATTTCGGATCCTAGGGTGCATAATTTTGTTCATAGTTCATTAACTTTCTGGACTCATAGGCAATTACCTTCTCATCTTGCATAATAACCCCACCTAACCCCTCTTCAGATGCATCTATAAAGACCACAAAATGTCCTTTGAGATCTGACACTTTCACAATTGGTGTAGTTGCTAGCTTCTCTTTCAGATATTCAAAAGCTTTCTGACATTTTTTTGTCCACTCAAATGTGTTCCCCTTTCTCTAAAGAGTAGTGATAGGATGTGCTATTTGAGAAAAAATCATTACAAACTTTATGTAATAACTTGCCAAACCCATAAAGCTTCTCACCTCTTGTACATTCCTTGAAATTTGCCATTCCACTATAGCTTTTATCTTTGCTGGATCTACGGCTATTCCATTAGTGGAGATGATGTGCCCTAGACATTGTACTTCCTTTTGAAAGAAGGTACTCTTGGATAGCTTTCCATACGACTTATGTTATCGTAACCCTTGTAGAACTATTTGTAGATGTTGAAGGTTTTTCCTCATTTCTTGAGTAGATTAAAATGTCATCTAGAAACACTAATACAAACTTGTCCAAACAATCCTTAAACACATTTTTCATCAAATTCATGAATGCTGTCGGGGCATTGGTGAGCCTGAATGGTAAAATAGTAAATTCATGGTGCTCATATCTTGTTCTGAAAGCTGCCTTACGTATATCCTCTTCTTTCAATCTCAATTGATTTTAGCCTGACCACAAATCTATTTTGGAAAATGCTGCAGCCCCTTGCATCTGATCAAATAGATCATCGATTTTTGGTAAGGGATACTTGTTTCTTATTGTAACCTTATTCAACATTCGATAATCAATTCATAGGCGTAGAGTTCCATCTTTCTTCTTTACGAATATAACAAGGGTTCCCCAAGGTGACACACTTGGTTGTATTAATCCTTTACTGATGAGTTCTTGCAACTGTGCCTTCAATTCCATCAACTCCACAATTGTCACGCAATAAGGAACTTTGGATAGCGGCAATATTAATGACTTAGCATATACAAGAGTTGCCACTTGCCACCTTTAGGGAAGATTAATTAAGTGCCAACGATCACTAATTAGGGAAAGAGTGCAGTTAAGTCAAGGAATCAATTTACCTTGTTATGAAGAGATGCGATCTAATTATGGAAAGGTATAATTAAGGAAAGACATGTCCCTTTTGAAGGAACCATTCCAACGTGCAAGGTATAAGAGGAAGAGGACTTGTTTTATAAAGGTAGAGAGTACGGGGAGAGGATAGATATTTTTCAGAACTGTTATTGAGTTTACAGACAGCAACGTCCTTATCCTTGGTGGAAAGTACGGAGATGTGTTCAATATGTATGCTTAATATATGAAGCCAGAATTTTAATAATTATATAAATATTAATAATAATATAATAACTATAATTATTATAATAATTTCTGGAAACTGCTCTGCAGTAATATATAATAAACCATATAATAGATAATTAATAAATAGGTAACTAATAAATAAATAAATGATTTATAATATAATATAATTCATTTATTTGTTTATTTATATGTTCAAATCAGAATAAGGTTTTTATATATATATAGTAATTTGAATGAACAAGGTTGGGATTATAAATCAGATTGGATTATCTGTAATATCCGTTGTCCAATTTGATGTAATTTTTGTGCCATTTATAACACAAGGAATATTGTCAATCAATTCACATACATTCTTCTAGCTTGCTGGTCTGAGTTATCAATCTGATATAACTGGGTTTTATTGACACCAAGGCACAAAAAATGCTTGCAAATGATTTCTATAATATCTAAACTATAGACTCAATGCATAAATGTCTTCTTTTGATCTTTCCAATGCATGTATATGAATTTCAAATGAAAAATGTGCACCCAGAACCAAGAGACATTTTCACAAACACTTGGCATGCAAACTGCTATCATCATAGACATATCATCAAATAATGGCCTGCAACTTATTTCTCTTTAATTAAATGTAATCTCTGCGTACAATAGAACATGTAGATATCATGACTCTAGGCTTACATTCATGAATCAGGGACGATTGTAGACCTATAAAATGACATCTACAGCAGCAACACTGAAACTAAATTGAAATGGAAATCAAATACAAACAATGATAGGAACTTGGTTACATAATCACCCAATGATGAAGTTGAAGAAGCAAGCAATAGCCACTAAAAAGAGACCTCTTTGATGCCAAAATCGTGCCCTTCTCAGTATCGCCTCTGTTCTGATTTGCTTCAGACAAAAATAAATTAATTACAACTTCCACGCCACCTTTTAAGCATCAAATTTCATTGTTGACTTCTCCCAAAGTGAGCGTTCCAGCCTAGAGGTGAAATCGATGCCCAATGTTGATGCAATGTGCAAAATCGTGGCTCTTATAAACTGATTTGAATAACTGGAAATGTCTGATAAATGAATCAGATCGCTCAATAGGGATATCCAGCTCTCTAGCATAAATCATTGGAGCACAAACCCTCCCAATTATTGTCTCAATTTGAATCACCAAGTCTGCAAGTAAATTTGGCCCTTGGCCACAAACTTAGCCTAATTTGAACTCTTGAGATAGAGCTCACAACCAACGATAATTCAGAAGATATTTCACAACCTCATAATCGCATTACCAATTGAGAGTTTCCGTTCCCAATGTCTCAAGATAAACTGCAGAAACCCTTGGCTCCACAAGCTATCAAATAAAGGTGTCAAAACATTCGATGCCCAACCATGAACCAACCTCCTCTATTCATTCTTTTTCTCCAATGGATCGGTTCCCTTCTAGAAGCTTCTCTTTTAATTAAATAATATTTAATTGCACTTTAGATAATATTAAAATATCATTATAATATTAAGTGCAATTGACTTATACGTGACACCACATGTGAGAATACATTATCTCACCAAAAGTCATATAAAAATAAAATGTGAAGCCACAAGCAATTGCCCAGGCGACCCCCTCAAATCAACTCCTTGGTCTACGAGGGTCAAGTAATAGGCCAAACCCCTCTACGAACTGATCCTCATGAAAATGGGGACATTACATTATCAATTCAATATCAAAAAGAAGATTATGTTATCACTGATTGGATTCATGTCAAGATAGTTTTGTCTCCTAATCAACTTAAGTCATAAATATGTTGAGATAGATAAATTATGGTTAAAATAGGCCAACACTTAGTAAGGGACATTATACATTCATGAATGCATGCTTGATGGTATATGAATAATGAGATATAACTCAACATTTCTCAAAATGTATTGGAACGTATACATGCTTGTGAATATTATGATGTTTGATGGTATTTGCTGAAAAATTGATTGCTCAAATAATTGGATTAATCTATTCAACGATAAACAACCGTATATATAGAGATTACAAGATGATGTTCTAAATTAAGAACTAGTCATTTAAGTGAAAGCTAAAAAGCCAAATAAAGCTGAAAAACTTAAAACTAAAAAGCAAACTATGCGTTCTTATAAAATAAGCAATAGTTGACTAACGACTAACTAAATGACCATTAATAGAACCACAAAAGAAGGTAACTAACTAAAAGAATTAATTAATGGTCATTGTATCAACTAAGTACTTGACATAAGACACTGTAGGTCTTTTGATCATAAATGCAACGCAAAGAACACTCTGCTGCTAAAAAGACCCTCCTAGGATCCGCAAAGTGTTAATGACCAAGAATAGCTGATTCTGGATGACTGATGTAACCCTCACACGTGAATTAGAGAACTATCTCACGCGAATTACTGAAGCCTGAGATCATGATTTTGAGGAAAAATCAGCAAACCTTTTTGCAGAAGAGTATTGAGCACTGATTGCTCTATCAACTCCAAAACAAACTGCAATATACCACGGTTGCAGATGTTCGCCTTGGCAACTCTAGTTGTGACCCAAACTTGATTGCAACAAAGCACGATTGATGTGGAAAAAACCGTCAAACCTTGAAAGAGGAACTCTCCAAAAGAGAATTCACGATTTTGAGGAGAAAATAAAAAAACCAAGAAATTTGAGGTTACAAATCATTGTTTTTATGGAAAAAACGGTAAAACCCAAATAACCAAAATCTTACGCGGACATCGCGGATTACAAATGAGATAATTTTTAAGGGAAAATTCAAAATTATAAACCTTGCGAACAATTTTTGAGGAAAAAATTGTGAAAAACCTAAAAATGTTGCATGGCAAAAGCCTGATTTTTTAGGAAAGAAACAAGCAAAACCCTCCCATAATTTTTTGTGGAAAAATCAGAAAACCGAATAGACAATTTTTCAGGAAAAAATTGTGAAAACCTTGGGACCTGTAAGACGAGGTTTGGCCTAAATCAATCTAATCAAGGCAACGATATTCAAATACTGTGAACATGTGCTCTTTCCAGGTGTTGTGGTAGCTGTTGAACTTTTGACTGTGTTCCAACATGATGTTGCTTAAAGATGCCATCATGGAAATCGAGGTTGAACGAGGTCAACCAAGTGAAAGTAAAAGATAAAAGAATCTAATTAAAAAATCAGAATAGAAGCAATTGCAAGAACATGAACCCTTGGAGTGGAACTCTAGGCATGAATCCCAATGCACGAATTTTAATGTTTGGGAGAAACCCAAAATTTGAATTTTTTTTGCATACACTAGGTCACAGAAAAATAACTAGCAAAAAATTGGTGTAGCTCTCGAGGCAAAAATCTTGGCATGAAACCCAAGACATAAATTTCTGGCATGCAACCTGAGGCACAAAATTTTGGAAAACCCAGAAAATAAAATTTCCCACAAATTCGAAACCTTAAATTTTTTTGAAAAAATCTGCAAAAAAAAAATCTAATTTAAAAAAAAACAAATAAAAACCGTCAGAAGTAATCAAATCGCGGAGGTCGCCAAAAAAATGGCGCAAAAAAAACTTTGCCGTCAGTAGAAGGCGTCTAATGATGAAAACCCTGATGCCAAAAAATTGCAGGTCGCTACACAAACCCACAAAATTCGCGGACAAATTACAGAGGGCCACTAAAATCGCCCGCTGCGAAACAAGCTCAGGAGAAACAAAGACGCATGTGGAAAATCTGAAGGAAATACATGAAAATCGTGAAATCGGCGCTGAGAAAACACGAGCCGTTGGAAGTCTTATGAAAACAAACACACATAGAGTTGTGAAATTCGCGGGCCTACAGGTTGCGAAAAGGAGGCGTCGCACAAAAAAAATTGCGTGCGGAAAAAAAAGACGACAGTCCAAAAAAAATTGCGGCTCTTGCAAATTGTGGTGCTAAAAGAGAGATGAAAATCACGTTTTTTATTTCAAGAAAAACTCAATCATGTGGGAGGCAGAAATAACCACGAACCGAAGAAATCTAAACCAAAAACCCTCCAGAAATCAAACACACGAAATCTGAAAAAGCCTAGCCGGATTTCTTTGCACCAGACTTGCAAAAAATTTTCAGAAAAAAACTCTTTTCACGAACTTTGAACAAAAGCCTTCCAAAAAGCAAAATCGTTTTTTCCAAAAAAAAACAATTTAAAAAAATCTGGAAAAATATTCTAGAAAGGAGGCCAAGAATTTTTAGTTCCTATAAAATCCTATTGACCTGCTTTGATACCATGAAAAATTGATTGCTCAAATAATTAGATTAATCTATTCAATATATAACCGTATATATAGAGATTACAAGACAACGTTCTAAATTAAGAACTAGTTGTTTAAGTGAAAATTAAAAAGCCAAAAAACCAAATAAAGCTGAAAAGCTTAAAACCAAAGTTACCCCGAGTTTTCGGGATGGCAAATTTTTTTGCCAAATTTAGGGACGGCGGGGGACGGCAAAGGGGACGGTTATATAAAATATAGGAAAAATTTAAAATATATAGGAAAATTTCAAAATTCTAAATGTTCATATGAAAACATGGATAAAGCATGCATACATACATTATATTCATATGAAAACAATAAAACATGGATATAGCATGTGTATGATACTATGAAAAGTTGAAAACATTTTAGAATGTAAATTCTGAACATACAACATTGTTAATACTCAATAGACAATATGCATTTTTGCATTCATAAATCAAAATTTCAATTCATTCACATTGTCAATATGCATATCATAATAGATATTAAAGAAATAACCTACAAAATGTCAAAATAAAGAGGTTAAATTTTTCCTACTTCTATTGACGCAGTTTCCCCCCATATTTTTCAACGGGGATTTGGGGGCAGCGCCCCCAATGTGGGGTCAAGGGGCATCGCCCCTTGCGGGGTCAAGGGGCAGGATGCCAAAAAAACTTGTTCTTTAACAAAGACATTGGGTGTTATTTTTCTATTGACTCGCTGAGTCTGGCAATTTTTAGGCAATTTTCTAATCTTTGTGTCAAAATACCCAAAGGCTACATTGCTGCCATATAGTTTCATTGTCAAAATTATGAATTAAATTAATAAATTTAAAATTTAATTAATGTTATCTTTTAATTTTTTTAATTTTTAATAACAATTTGAATTAATAAGGGGCATATTAGAAAATTTTTTAAAAAAATTGAAAATACAACTTTTTAAATTTTTTTAATATTTTTTAATGGCCTTAGATATGGGGGACGTCTGGCCATCCTCGGGACGGATTGGGGACGTCCCAACCGTCCCCAGCCGTCCCCGGGACGTACGGACGTCCCCCAGAGCCAGGGCAGGCGTCCCCCCGTTTCAGGGACGTCCCCTCAAAATGCAGGACAATTTGGGGATGGGGGGAAATGTCCCCTGGCCATCCCCAGGATGGGGACGGGGGTTTTCAGGTCGGGGACGCGTCCCCGGGTAACTCTGCTTAAAACTAAAAAGCAAACCATGCGTTTTTATAAAAGAAGCAATAGTTGACTAACGACTAACTAAATGACCATTAATAGAACCACAAAAGAAGGTAACTAACTAAAAGAATTAATTATTCTAATATTTGCTGCTAATGAGAGTGCCCAACCCTTCCTTACTGTCCTTAAGAGTGGTTTCCAATAATATGACTCCCCTTCTTAAATTATAGAAATGAAAGATTTGCTGAGGATGCAGTTGAATTCTGCTAAGAGTATTGTGAAAAATAAGAGAGCTCCTTCGAAAATGATTACTCCCTTATAATGTTACGATGGAAACAAGGAAACCGCCCACCTTGAAAATGGCATCACAAATCTTGAAGTGAAGGTTCCATACATGCATGGAAAGCTCACGAAAGACACACGAGGTGGTGGGGGGAGAGTAACGCCTCTCACCTCTAAAACAATTAATATGCAAGGCTTTGGTTCACTTAGCTGAATATATAATTCCCTAAAAAGCATTAAAAATAATATATAAACATATACCCACTAATTAGTTATTAGATATTTCTCATATATATTTATATGTATATGCGTATATATATATATACGTACATTGTTCAATAGTAATTTTGAATGTTAATTGATTGAAGTTTAATTATGATCCAATTTATATCTTTTCTTAAAATTATAAGATTACTCAAAACTCCAATGACGATAAAAGGAAAGACCAACTGCCTATTGACTAACAAGATGAGATGACCACCCAAAGTACCAAGGTGACGAACACCTTCAAAGATAACTTATTTCAAGACTCAAGGCTTGATGGCAAGTCTGATCTCTTCCGAAGTTTGCATTCCTCTCGTTGATGATACTCCCTCCTTTCTGCGGCGTTGCTACTATTACGAAGTAATTGGTAAAATATCATTAGCTACGAATAATTTGAGAAGCATCACTGCCTCCCAATTATGCTGGTCATATGCAACCTGATCAGGACCAGCTGTAATCGGACGCTGAGTAGTACCTAGAACCACCTGATCGCTGCCGCGATATTTGAAGATGGTTAGCATCTGCTACGTCCACGTGCTATAGTTCCGACCATTGAACTTCTGATTTCCCTCAAGCAGAATATTTGTTAGAGATGCCATGGCACAAATTTATGTGAAAAGACGTGAAAAACTGAGAAGGCATGTACTTCGAGGCAAAATGTTGGAGGACCTAGATAAAAATGAAGAGGCACCTAGAAGAGAGCTTGAAAAACCCAAAAAGAATATGCTGTCGGAATCTGGATCTACTGGCTTGAAAGTCGAGGTACCCAGAAAAAAACGGACGATAGCCCAGTTGAACTCTCGAAAAAGCACCTCGTAATTGCGCTCAGAAATTTTTTTTGACTGAATCTGGAGGGTCAAAACCCTAGCCGAAAGTCAGAAAACGCAAGTTTGACCAAGTTGCAAGTTGTAGAAAAAATGGCGGGTCTGTACTGCGTCGAAAAAAGCCGAAAACTCTCGCCAGACAGACACGCGGAGTCACCGTGGCAGGCATAAGACACGCACGGGGTGACGCGCAGCACAAACAAAACCGGTGGCGGAAGTATCAAACAAACGTTGCAGGAGGTCGCCAAAAATGCAGGTCGCGTGACAGAGTCAATTGAGCAGGCCGCGCAAAAATACTCCGCGATTTTGCAGATACAGGGAGGTTGTGCTAGTACGACTCTGCAAACAGGAAGAATCCCATTACATGGGATGAACACAGTCCTTAACAACCTCGCCAAGAACAAATTTTGAAAATAGAAGATTTCAAAAACACGAAAAAAATTCTTCACAAATTTTTGTTTGAAAATCTTTTGAAAACAAAAAATTTTCGAAAATCTGCAGCAAAACCAAGAGGCCCGAAAAATCTCATAAAAGAATTCACAAATTCTTTATTCAGGCTCTGATACCATATTATGAAGTAATTGGTAAAATATTTGCTTGATATTAACAGAGATCAATAGATTTTTATATACAAGAAGAAGGACGATGTTTCCTTAGGAAACGATCGTGAAGAATAGAAACATTCTATTCTAGCTAACGGCTAACTAAGTATTTACAGAATATTACAGTAGATAACGATTAACAATAAATAGAAACTATCTATTATCGTAATAGCTACAAAGTACCAAGGTGATGACCACCTTCGAAGATAACTTATCTCAAGACTCAAGGCTTGATGGCAAGTCTGATCTTTTCCGAAGTTTGCATTCCTCTCGTTGATGATACTCTCCCTCCCTTCTGAGGCGTTGCTAATCTTGCATCCACTTGGTTACATGAAAATGGTTAGACTAATTTTATCTTCTGAGTATTCAAAAATATATGAAATAAACATTGTCAATATTAGTCATTCATGTCCATAAACCAGCTCCTTAAAGATTACTCATCCACATATGAAAGTAATAAAATATCACTCTTACACCAATCATAATTGCATTATCCAAAATAAAATCATCATTGAAAAGTGTTAATTTTAGTAATCAGACTGAGAGTAAATAACAGAAACTGAGAATGCAACACATCATAGCATAAGAGCAACACACAAGAACACAATAGTACCCTAGGAAAACCTCCCTCTTGGAGGAAAAACCCAACAACACTATTCAGATCTAATTATATTAATGTCAGAATGTAACTAATTACAAGTACACCCACCTAGGGCTTGAGAAAGTCAACTTATCTGAATTACAAGTTTTGATCAGAACTTGACCAAATCCCAATCACATATAGGGCAGTCTCTAGGGCAGATATCCTTTACTCAGAATTCACCACCAAGTAGGGAATACTTGATCAGAGGTCTCCAGAGTTGCACTTTGGATGAACTCACTCAACTGAGATGACATTCGCTGCTGATGTCCAATGTCTGATCGCTGCTCTGCTGATCACTTGTCTTCTTAAGGATTTCACAGATCTCAAAATATGGTTGCTGTCCCTCAATATGTATTTGCCGAGCCTTGGATAGATTCGCTGACCTCCAAGGAAGATTCACTGATATTGCAGGACTCGCTGATCTTCAAGATAATTTGAATCTATGTGAAAGGCTTCAACTTGCCTTGACTTTATATGAGTTACAATGCCTTAACTTTGCTAGGTCGGCCATATGAAAATTCCTGCCAAAATATAAACAAATAATTTCATTTTACAAGTTACAAGTATAGGTCGTGGCCTATTTACAAGTTACATAATTTTGGTGCCAAGCCATATTTTACATAATGTTTGCACGTTATACATGCAAGTCACAACACGTTACATATGTATTTAACATAAATCTCCCAAATAGGGCCCAGTCAACATAGAGAGCTAGGTCGGCCCAAGCTAGGAATCCGACATAGCTATAAATCAACAAAAAGAGGGGTGCAACACATAAGGTGTCTTGCCATTGTTGACCTTGATTTGATTTACCCTCTATTCAGAATGTAGACTGCAGTATTAATTGTTTTTCTTCAAAATATGTTTGATATTTTAGATTCATGCTTATGCAGGTCAGATTGGGAGAGCCTTATCAAATGGTCTCAGTCTGCAGCAAATACTCTCTTAACCATAATGTAAATAAGCAATAACAAATTGAAATATGTTTATTATCATTTTTATTTATGCTAAACAAAACTTCTCTTACAGTTTTCTATGCTGCAACCATCATTTACAATCTATTGCTATTTTGCAGAACAAAACTCTGTTAAGTACTTCCCTGTTCAAATGGTATTCAATATATTCGAAATTGCAACTTACTCGTAAATTATTATTTTCTCTCCTCATCTGCAAATCTGAATTGTTTTTCCCCCAACTCAACTGAAAAAAAATTCTTTATTCTTTGAAACCCGAGCATACCTTTCTCTTCTCCGTCTGCTTTGTTCTTAATAACCCTTCACTTCACTTTCTTTACCTCCTCATTCTCTGCATTTTAACCTCTGCTTCCTTGCACACGTAAATATTTTTCTTCTTCTTCTTTCTTATTACTACTCTCTTATTTAATCTGCACTTTCCTTCATTTTTCTGACATGTTCCTTAAATAACATTCAATATGTTTTAATCTGCAGGCTCCTGTCTCTTTATTCTCCCACATGCCTATGTTTTATTTCTGTTTAACTAAATATGTAAGTTCTTTCTTCCTCTACCATGGACGCCTTCCCTCTTTGCTCTATATTCTGTAGATTTTAATCCCAATTTGGGCGCCTCAACCTATTTTCTCTCGCTGCCCACACTCTCCTCTGTTTTCCACGCACTTCACCATTCTAGCTTAGTCAGCTCTTGCACAACAATCTTTTGCTTACTGTCTGGGTTCTTCCTACGCCAGAGACTGGCTTACATTTCCCACGCAACTGCTTATCATCTCTACCCTTTGGCGTTTTGTCTTCTCTCTCTCTCTCTCTCTCTCTATTTTCCATGCCAGTGTCTTATTGTTTAGGTGAAGGTGCTAAAATATGTTAAGAAGTAGCAGTGAAGGTCCTTACAATACAATATGTTTCTATGAAAAGCATTCAAGTGAATGTTTAGTACCTTCAAGGTTTATACACGGATTTCAAGTCATCCATTGACCACTGTAAAATAACTCCTAAACAATAGTATTTCAAAATTTTGAAGGCATGTTGAAGTTGTTGAATCATTCTGTTTTTCAATGAGATCTTAGGGATAGAGAAACATGACAAATAAATCAATTTCAAGCCGAACCGTGGTTAGTTTAATAAAGTGACTTCATTTCATGTGACTGAAAAATTTATAAGGTGGATCACTTTATGAAGAAGAATATAAAATAAAATATTATAAAATTTCTTTATGAACAAAGGGAAATTAATATTTAAAAAGTGCTTTTTATAATTGAAATTTTGGAAAGTTCTAAGAGGGTTTCAAAGGAGGATGGAAAGCTCATTTGATTATTCTGATTTGTTCATTTTGGAGAAATCCTCTATGGAGATTTGAGCAGTTTAGTTGATCAGCCTATAACAAAAATCTTAAGGCAGATATTGGTTATTGTGGATGAAAACCACTCAGCCAATCCTGGTGAATTCATTCAGAGTTTATAGGTGCATTAATTGGAGAAACAGGGATTTCATTTGTAGTTGCCAGTGTCAATTAGTTCAAGTACAAATTTATTGTGATTTGTAGACCAATAATAAATTTATATTTGTGATGTGTGTTGAAAAATGGTTTTTTTTAATATTATGTGTACAAGGTTTGAATGACAGTGTTCGTAGGTGTATATGAAGCAAAATAATAAAATTATATGTATTTTTTCTGGGTTTAAACCCAACTGTAGCACTTTATTTCCCCCATTAAGCAGGTTGCACTACCACACAAGGTAGGAGAATTGGATATTTCTGAGGCTTTATAGCCTTATCTATTCCCAACGTAGCCCAATATCAACATGTGGTCAACAACAAATGCAAAAAGGCTACATTTATAGCCTGCCACATCTATTTATAAAGGAATCACAACCTTGTTTATTGTTGCTCTATTATATATATATATATATACGAGTTTTCACTAGTATGTGGACCAGGTTAGCATATTTTATATTTTTTTATATTTAAATGTTAGTTGTAATTGATGCCATAACGTTGTATATGAATTTTGAAGATAAATTTCCATATCAGCAATTCCAAGACTTATTAAGAAATTAATTGTAATTATTTTATGTAATAATTCTGGTTTTGGTGAGCTGATTTTTAATATTGGACAATTAGAAATTAATGCTATGTTGATTATTCAAAATATCAATCCAAAATAAGTTCAAACAAAAATAGAAGAGCATGATGACAATTGTTTGATGGAATGCTCAATGGAATTTGATAGACAATGTTATGATTCTATATTGGATTTATTATTTGACAATTGTTTGAAAATTATAAGTTTGGTCAAAATGGTTTGGTACAACATTGAAAAGTTCATTTTTAGATCACTTCTAGTAAGCGACCGTTACTTTTCAATTTCAGCTTGATACCATTGCTTGTATTCATTGGCTAAGAAAAGGTGAAGACAAATCAGAATCTCATGACAAATTTTTTTGTAAGTCTTTCAAGAATATTAGGAGATTCTAACAAGATTACTAGAACATCTTGAGATGTTGAAGCCTTACTTATCATTTGGAAAGAAATAAGAGACAAATGAAAAATAATTTTTACATTGTAGAGAAGAATAAGGATAACAAGAATGAATTAAAAAAAGAAATCTTTGTTTCTCATGCAAAGGAATCTAGGAGTCTAGCCATTTATGCAAGGATACAGAATTGAAGTTGTTAGAAGAAGAATCGAAAGTCATAGGAGAGGTTGATAAAATGAATACAAAACAAGTAAGAAAAGAGTATGTGAGCTGCCAAAAGATAAAGGTTGATGATTCTTTTCTTGGGCATAGTGCTTTCTTCTCATCTTTCAAGAAGTTTGCAAGCAAACACTAAAAGAGGAATCCGATCTTAAAGGTTATGTTGCTTCTACAAATGAGGATGAAGCCGATTTCTCATGTGCATCTTCAAGTGGAGAGGAGTACAAGGGTCTTCATGACAGTGCTGAAATTGAAGAATATGCTAATTTAGAGTTTGGTGGATCAACAACTAATGATGAGTCATATGAAGGTATGCACATTTTTGATGACTCATTGATTGAGCATACATTTGTCCTAACATCAATCCAAGAATTTGGAAAAGGTAATGATAGAGAGGTAGTTGATTTTGAGAAAGATGCTAATGAAGACAATTCACAAATGTGGTTATGTGAATTTAGTCAAATCGCTTGGCCAAGTTTGATCAAAGGCCTAGTTCATTAAATTTTTTCGGAAGGCTCAACTTGTAGAGAGGCAAGCTGGTTTGATATTTGGAGCTACTTTAGAAGTAATGAAATCATATTATTTGAATTTATTTTTTAGATAGAGACCATGCCATCAAGTTTGTAGAGAAGACTTATAGAGCATCTATAGAAAAGGAGACACAAGTTGGTGAGATTAACCTTGAGCTAATTTTAGCTCCCTTTTCTCTCTACAAAGTAAAAAATAGTTACTTGTTCAGCCACATCAAAGAAACAAGAATGTGATACAAGGATTATGGAGGTCACACAAATGATTGAAGAAATTAATGAGATCCAAAGGGATTGTAATTTGGAGTTAAGGGATTGTAATTTGGAGTTAAGCTACCTTTTGGGACATGAAGAAATACTTAGTGATGAAGACTTGCTTAGTGACTACAAAAACACTACTATTAGGGAAAATCAACATTATGATAATACTTAGGAAGAGCATCATGTTTGCAATTCTATTGGGCTTGATAAGTAAATTTTGCATCATGATATATCTTCCATTTTTTAATACAAAATTGTCTTTTAATAATCCAATTTGTGAGACACCTTTTGATTCATAAAATTAGAATGACAAGATATGGGATCTAAGAGATTTTTTTTTTGATTTCCAATGGAGTGAGCAAGTGAATTTCACTTGATGGAATTGAGGTATGCTCATCATTTTTCTTTCATCCTACACGCAAATTATTTGACTATGTTTTTTATAAGGCATAAGAGTAGAATAAATAGGATATTACATATAATACTTCGGTATGAAGTGCTCCCTTTTACATATGAAGAATTCAAATCTTGTAGGTCTCCTAGTTTGTTTCTATGTGATATTATCTTGGGATGCAAGATAAAAAAAAAGGGGACTTGACACATTGGTATTCTAGTTGTAATTAGAGTGACAGAACAAAAGTCATTAAATATAGGGAATGATAGACTTCCCATTTGGCTTTCGAATTCAACGTTTTATATGATTGGTAGATTGCTTCACATTATAATATAGATTGACAACGTTGTTGGGTTCAATTGTATCAGGTTGGTACAATAGAGATACGGTAGATCATTTTACAGGATTATTTGGGATCTTGGTATTGGAATATAGGTCCAGATTGCTTGGGGACAAGTCATCTTTGGGAAAGGAGTACTATAATATTTATATTTATTTAATTAAAAGCCGAACCTTGGTTATTTTAGTAAAGCGACTTGATTTCATGTCAATGAAAAATTTATAAAGTGGGTATATTATAAAGTCATTTTGTGAGCAAAAATAATTTAATATTTAAAAAATGATTTTTAAAAGGAGGTTGTGAAAGCGCATTTGATTATTCTGGATTGTTCATTTTGGAGTTAATTGGAGAAACAAAGATTTTATTCAAGTACAATATCAAGAGAAATGATGTTGGCAAAAAGAACAACAACCAAAAGACAGGTAAGGAATCCTATCCAACCGGAGAACAAAAAATAATAAGTGTTAATAGTGAACAAGTGAAAAAATATTAATATTGTGTGCAAGGTGTTAATCGTCATATATATATATAACAACTAATATATATGAGTATCCTTGGCTTACAACTATTTATTATGGAATTCCACCCTTGGCTATTGTTGCTTTAATATATATGAGTATCCTTTCATGCATGTGGGGTGTTTTACAACTAAAGGGAAGAATAAAGTGAGTTTTGATGGAGTTTTGACTAGTCTATAGATCAAGCCATCATTTTCGGTATTTAAATATTAGTTTTTTTTTTCTTTTTTTATAAATTTATGTATCACCATTTATTAACAAATTTATTGTAATTGTTTTATGTCATAAGTCCGGTGTTAGTGAAAATGATTTTTAATATGCGATAATTGGAAATTAATGTTATGTTGATTATTAAATTTTTTTTATAATAAGTTAAAAAACATAGATTAACAAAATGGTAATTGTTTGACAAAATATGAAAGGAAGTTTGATAAATAATGTTATGGTTTTATATTAGAGTTATGATTTTGATTTTTAGTAGCAGCAACTATTGATTTTGTGCTGGGAAAAGTTTCATATATGGTCTATTAGACCTTTTTTTCAATTTGAATTTTTTTAAACTTTTGCTGTCTGAATTCTTGCGTAGAGTAGTTCCTGGTTAAAATGGTCTCCAATCATCTTCAAATGTCAAGTCTGTTACCACTTCAAAAGCTAGACATCCAGTGTTTTGATCAAAGCCTTTAGACATGAGCTATGTAGCCTAAAAAAGTTATGAAAACCATTTAATATCAAAATTAATGCAAGATGATGCAAAATACTTTTATCGGATGGTTTCTAGTGCTATATTGACTGATGTGAAAAGTTTGTAAGGCAAGAAGCCTTATGAACTGGGAGATTTTAATACTTAACTTTTTCATCGATAAATTCATGGAAATAATTAAATCAATTTTTTTAATTTAATTTAAATGGAATTATATGAATGGGTTTTGGTTGTAGTGGTATCATCAACATTTTGGCAAAGTTTCAAAGAAAAATGCTTGTCCTCACGTGTTAAACTCTATTTTGGGTTAGTGGGTTTATCAAGAATGTTCATAAAGTCTCAAGAAAAAATGACTGTGATAAAATTTTATGTCATTTTCAAGTGATTTCAAACATCGAACAATGAAAAGATGAATATTCATCATTGTTAATGATGACATCCAGTTTAATATCTCACCTCAAAATGTCAACATATTTGTGGATACAAACACGCACATCAGTAATAATTTGCACCATAATAAAAGAAATCAATATTAGTCTATTTTTACATGCCTCGATCCTATGAAGTCAATTTGAAAACAAAATCTACATGAGAAATCTTGAACAAAAGGAGAGATATAACATGCATCCACCATTTCCCACTTGGATTTCCCAAAGCTGGGAACCGATCTTAAAGGGTTCAGTTAACATTTTTCCTTCAACCAAGGGTTTTTTCATTGCTAAATTTGAATATGCAGAGGATAGATCGAAAATTTTATGTATTAATCCTTTCAGTTGAGAGGACAAATTTGTTTTGATGGTTAAACCCTGGTTCTTGGGTTTTAACCCATCTACTGATTCATTTGATGAGATTCCTATCTGGGTTAGGCTCCCTAACCTTCCCCTTCATCTATGGACGAACTCTCTGCTAGAGGAAGTGGCAGAGGCTTTAGGCGAATTCCTAATGATTGATAAGGATTCTTACCAAATTTATCATTCTACTTATGCTCGGATTTTGGTTAACATTGATATTTCTAAAGGGCTTCCAGCTGAGATAGAGATTGAATCTTCCTTAGGATCTTGGGTCCAACCGCTCGACTTTGAGGGTATCCCCTTTAGATGTCGAAAGTGCTTCCAGACTGGACATGTTGCTGCATGGTGTGAAACAGATAAAAAGAAAAAAAGATCTGCTTCTTGGTGGAAGGATGCCTCCTCTGAACACTATTTTGTTTAAAAAAAAAGCTTCTCCCAGGTGGTTGCGCAGGTTCCTTAGGTCGATGGTATTGCGCCTCTGTCTGTTGCCTCTATTTCTGGTGTAGCTTTGCCTCAGGATTGTGTTGATGCTTGCGGTGGCATCCCGACCGATCATTTGAAGAATGCTGGATCTTCTTCTTTGGTGGATGACCTTCCCGCTTCCTAGATTGCTGCTAGATCTTTGTCTGATTCTTCGATTTCTGCTGTCCCTGCCTCTCTGGATGCTGGCTCTGTTCCTCCTGGTGATGGGAGGTCCTCTATTCTGGACCCATCCTCTTGGCGAAAGGCTGCTACTAGGGTTGAGGAGGGATGGATTACTGTTAAAAGTAAAAAATCTAAATCGTGCCAGTCCTCTTTTGATATGACCCTTCGATCCCACAAGGGTAGGTCAAATTCTTGATCCGTCTTGGTTGGGTTGGGGCTGCTGGTCTTTTGCAGCCCGCTGGATTTTGTTGGGGGTCCTTCTTGCGTTGTACCCCATCTTTTGTTTGGTTGTGCGAAGTCTCATTTGTGTTCTGTTTCTTTGAGCGGACTTTCAAGTTTATCTTTCGGCTCGGGTTGCAGGTCCTTCCAAAACCTGTCTTGCATAGGGTTTCGGGTCCCTTAAAACCTGATTTTCCTTAATCAAAAACATGCATCCACCATTTTATCAATATTTTCATACAAACATGAAGAA
This sequence comes from Cryptomeria japonica, assembly GCF_030272615.1. Classification (NCBI taxonomy): domain Eukaryota; kingdom Viridiplantae; phylum Streptophyta; class Pinopsida; order Cupressales; family Cupressaceae; genus Cryptomeria; species Cryptomeria japonica. Next base: position 487,773,008 of record NC_081412.1, read on the forward strand.
CAAATAGAATTCCTACGATGTTTTCCAAAATGTCTCATCTCTTCTCATGGAAAAAGGAAGGAGATTTGTAAAGTGATGAAAGTACTTGAAGATTTCGGAATTTGGTATTCCTATGGTTATTAAATACATCAGTAGGTCTCATGTGCATTCATTTTCATCTATATCCCTACACCAAATTAACGAAAGTTAATTATAATCAAGAAGTTTATATTGGTTAACAACTCTTCTTCAAAGCACTTATGCAAGCTGCCAACCTTCTAGTGAATGACAATTACAAGAGGTTTAGTGTCTTGGAAGCTTTCTCTCAAGTTTGTGAAGAATACTTCAAATGTCGAGAGGAAAGATAAATGCCTAAAAAACTATTTATCGGTGAAAATATTATGGTCGACAATTTTGCATTACTTACTATGTCTATTCAAATATTGTCGAAGGGAGGATAATTCTTCAAAGTCGAGGCAAATAATTAAATGAGAGAATCGCGGTTCAAGTTTAAGCAGATAGAAATATTAAGATCATTTTGATGATGGATCACGGAGTGTAATCTGAAATGTTGATAAAAAAAACACTTACAATCAAATCCAGAAAAACAATACAAATAGTCTCATAGATTGCTACCATAAGAACTAATACAAGAAACATGCTTCATCTCATTGATCACAATGATTGCTAGATATAAATAAAATAGATTTGTTGGAAATACATTTAAAAGTTTTCAATAATTGCATCTAAAAAATGAGTGTCAAGATGAGAAATTTCAGATAGCGTATAGATATGTATCAAATCATGAAAGAAAGAGAAATTTTTTCATATGTTGTAGTTATTATTGCTCTAATCGACCTGCGTGCAAAATACAAAATAATTCACAAGGCGTGTGAACTGACACACCGTTCTAACACCAAATTCGAATAAATCTACCATTACTTCCTTTCCTACGTAAAAATGGGAGCTTTGTGACAGTCTTCTCATGGCAGACGATGACTACAGGTAATGGAAACTTTCAAGCAAACATAATGGGCAGGTTTAATGCCGAATTCTACAAATTTATCCAGTCTCTCATGTTTGCAGTTAAGAGATTTTAAGATAATATATAGGAATTCATCAAAATATAAATGATAGAGGAAGGTCAAAAGTAGAGGCAAAGTATTACTAGTAGAAAGTTTGTAACCTTTTCGGAACTTGCAGAGGCTGGTGTTAAAAAAGTATGTGTATCTGTAGAAGCGTACGACAAGGGTGGTGAACTGTTTCATAGAAATCTGTCCCAAAGAAATATGGTTACACAGAATGTCATGATCTCAGGATACATAAAATGGTTTGTTGAAAAAGAATTGAAATTTTCAAACAAATACAAGCGACAGGAGACAGATCAATCGATAGACATAGAACATCTATGCAAAATTGGAGAAATTGGCTTGGCAAATCAAGTCAATAGGGTATTTACAGATTTAAGACATTACTTGATGCCCGTCCATGTAATGTGGTAGATTGTTTATCTAAAATCTCGAAGAAAGTGTTGGCGACTTTCATATGACAATTTGATGCTTCTCCATGTAAAGTGGTAGATTGTTTATCTAAAATCTCGAAGAAAGTGTTGGTGAATTTCATATGACAATTTGATGCCGCTCCATGCAAAGTGATAGATTGTTTGTCCAAAATCTTGAAGGTGGTGTTGGTGAGTCCATATTACAATTTGATGCTGCTCCCTGCAAAGTGGTAGATTGTTTATCCAAAATTCTTGAAGAAAGTGTTGGTAAGTCCCATATTACAACAAGAAAATCAAATGAACAAATTTTATATAATTCACAAACAATAACAAAAAAAAACAAAACGACGACACATTTTAATGTTATTGCATAGAATTGAGAATTCCTATAAAAGAACTAGGTAAATACATTGATAACAGTTTATGAAATCATATTTACACAATTTGGAATTCAAAATGTCATGGTGGTTGTTGAGTAGATAATAGTGACATTGATGAACATTGTCCAATAGAAAAGAGAATTTATATTCTTTCCAACGGTTCTGTTAATAATGTTATCCCCCTCCCAAGTCTCCTTCAACCAATGTGCAAAAATGTAGTTAATAGTGGTACATCAAATACTATATGGATTCCAAAAGGAATATAATATTAGAAATGATAGAGAAACAATTCTTCTAATGGAGGAAACACTACTACCATAAGTAGTAGGCCCCATGTTGATGGAATGGATACATTCATTAAAAGAGATGTCTAAAGCATGTTTCATGATTAACATATCTCATGTGAAAGCAAGAGGGACAAACAAAAAAGTAATGAAATTAGATTAAAAAATATATGATCAATGAAATTTATAATTTGATGAGTACTCATTATTAAAAGATATATTTGGTTCAATTCTTTCATTTTCTTTAAATGTGCCATTGTCACTTTTCAAGATCACATGAAAATCACATTGTCATTTGAATTTTGACTTGTTGATGATCACTATAATCTTCTCTAGCAAAAAGTTCTTAAAAGAAAAGATCATGACAAAATAAACTTTTGGAAATTGCATGGGAAGACTTTGAATTCATGGAAAGAAAGGATGCTTAAAATATACAATGGGAATGTATGCCCTCGAAAGCCAAGTTTCCATTGAATAAATTAGAAGAAGACATAATGTTCACTTTAGCAAAACTAATTTAATCTGTTATTTCTTTCAAAGTTATAAATTTCGAGTTACCTTTTGGCAAAAGTGACTTATGGCACTCATTGTAATCAAATGTTAGAAAATGGATCCTATTTCAAGAAAACTGATGTAAATACTAATCAATAAGGTTTATTATTTTCAAAACCATTATGCTTCAAGGGGTAGTTAGGAAGTAGTTGTCAAGTTAGTTACAAGATAGTTATCAAAGGAGGCCTATAAATACAAGGCTATTTGTAATGTAAAGGGAAGCTTTAAAAAATGGGAAAAATTTGGAGAGATCTTCAAAGAGACACTTTGATGATTTTTGTGTTTACACTTCTTATAGAAGGGTTTTTGAGATTGTATAATTTCACGGAAATAATAAAGAATGTATTTAGCTCGTATGTTCTAGATGTACTTTTGACTTATTACTTTTGGCTTTTTGTATGTCAAATCGGTAATCTCTTTTTCCTTTGTGGAATCGTTTGTCATCTATTGAAATGCTTATAATGTATACAATTCATTGAATGAAACACAATCAGGCTTTGGTATCTTGGTTTGGATGTGTTGGAGTTACCCATCTCTTCATATGTCAAGATTTGTCATCCTTCTTTTATTGTTATTGCATATGAATCATACTTCATTGTAAAAACCTCTTTACAATTGTTATTAAACGTGAAGTTTTATTTTGTATTCATATGTCTACCAATAGGGTTTCTATTTGTCACTTGAATATTTTAGTTTTGTCTATTCTCTCCTTTTTGTACTTTTAGGTTAAAAGTACACAAAAATTCTAAGAACCTAGTCATACAAGGGAGCTACACCTCTCAAATGTGGAGGAAGATTGTGATTCCATAAGAAATCTCTCTAACTATTGGAAAATTTGTCACTACCTATTGGATGAGTCATTTTGAAATCTGCAATGACAAACCTATTTACCAACAAATTTTTGGTGACTCTACTAGGGACATGAGATGCTAGTGTGTTTTATTCTTCAAAAATATAAAGGTACCTTACTTTGAATGAAGTTTGGCGACTTCATCTAAAAGAAGAATTAAAAATAATGGTTTGGTATAAAGGGACTAAATCAGAAAGTGACAATTAGGACTATTCTTTAGCCATGTATTCTTATTAGAAAAATAAGGTTTTTGATAAACCCAAGCAAGATGAATTCTTGAAGAGATTCTATTTTGGCATGCAATTGATTTTTGATAAGGTGCATCATTCTTTGCTTCAAACTTTGTAAATGGTTGAAGAAAATGATGGAAAATAAGCCCACTTTATTGTTGTGATCATTCACCTGAATCCGTAATGAATAATAATAATGATGAGGAAAATGATCCTTCTCTTATGTTGCTTAACAAAACCAAACTCTTGGTGATCCCAAACAATTAAGCTTGTAAAAAGTTTATATGGTGGCATGCATCTTGCTTCGAATAACTTTCACCCTTCCTTTCTACAAACTATACAAACGATGGAAGAGAGACTCCTTTTATTGCTCATGATTATGAATATTTATCATAAAGAGATTGTACATGCAAAAATAAAGAAGATTGTAAATTAAAAATGGATAACTATAGAGATGATGGAGAAAATTATCTCTCTTATATCTATTGCTCAAAGAAATCAAACTCTTGATAATAATAAACAAATTTAGTTTTTGAAAAGCTTCTATGACAACATAAAATTTTATCTTGAAAAAGTATATCCTGATTTGCTTCAAAAATTGTAGAAGTTAGAACAAAAATATGGGAAAGAATTGTTTTCTTGATGAGACATATTGCAATCAAAGTCTTGAAATAGATTCATCACAAAATGTATATGTCAAACAAGATGAAGTTATATCTACTCATAAAAGTGTATGCTACAAGAGAAAGATTAAAAAAAGTGAGGAAGATGGAAAGAGAAGATTGCATTGGAGCATGTCATGAGCATTGCAAAGATTTCCATAGTAAAGAATAAATCTTCCATCAACTTGAAAATAAGGAGATTGAATAAGAGGTATCAAATATGTTCAAGAATTGTATGCAACCCAAACTTGAAAATAATGATGAAGAAAGAATGTTACGCAAGATGAATATCATGTAGTTTTTATTCCTAGTTGGTGTCTCAATGCTTTGGATGATGGTTTTGTTTATGGAGTTATATCTACTCATAAAAGTGTATGCTACAAGAGAAAGATAAAAAAAGTGAGGAAGATGGAACGACAAGATTGCATTGAAGCATGCCAAGAGCATTGCAAATATTTCCTTATTAAAGAATAAATCTTCCATCAAATTGAAAATAAGGAGATTAAATAAAAGGTATCAAATATGTTTAAGAATCGTATGCAGCCCAAACTTGGAAATAATGATGAAGAAAGAATGTTACATAAGATGAATTTCATGTAGTTTTTATTCCGAGTTGGTGTCTCAATGCTTTGGATGATGGCTTTATTTATGGAGAAGATATTCCTATTCATCCATCACTAATCATTGAATGATATAGCTTCATTGATGAAGTCAAAGATTCAACGACTATCACACAATCTTTCACTACCATGACTAGTGAAGAGGAAATCGCAAGTGAACCCTTGTACATGTATTCTTTTCTTTCAGAAATGGAGAACTTTACCTTTGAAGATATGGATGAAATTTTAATGAGTTGTATTGTTGATGAAGGATTTAAAGATCATCTCCAAGTGGAAGAAAGTGAATTATTAAGCAATCTCCTCTAGCCTTTCATACAACTAGAATAAAAAGCTTTCAAATTTCATGAAGAGTATCATGGAGAAGAATTAGTGAGCCAAGAGAACATAGAGAGCCATATAGATATCGATGAGAATGTTGAAGATAAAAGCTATGAAGATATATCAATAAATGTCCTCACCTTGATGCATGCGTAATATGTGTTTCAAGGAACATTTGAAGTTTAAAGGAACCCTCTTTTTTAACTTTCTAATTAAGTAGACACCCTATAATGGAGGATGGTTTTGGAAACTGTACCAACAATGAAGCAATGAATGAGGTAATACATGATATGATGAAGGAGTCAAATGAAATTAACTCACACTGTTTATATCCCAAGTTCGTGCTTGAAAGCTTTAGATGATGTTTCTTTTTCCACTATGGAAAAGGTGTCTACCTCAATCCTTTATTTTTTGGATGAATGCATTTTTATAGATGATTCCCAAGATACAAATGTTCTTTCTTCTTTTTAATTTTTGTATCCTATGGAGAAAGAAGTCTCTTAAATTTTCTTGACAAAAGAGAAGAAAATATTATTATAGAGGATGACCTTATACGTTTGGAAGGTAGTACCAAAAAGTAGGTGTTATGCCCTGCATATTCGCCCCTCCTTTTCTGCTTAATAAATGAGGGTCCCCCATTTTTCTTGTTTTCCCTTTTTCTGGTTTTGTTTTCCTTTTGTGTTTCTTTCCCTTTTTTCCCTTTGGAGTTTTGAGATTTTGAAACTTTGGAGTGTGTTCTTTGCTCTCTTCTTTCCTTTTGTTTTCTCTTTAGAGCTTCAGGATCCCAAAACCCCAAAGCGCCTTCGTTCTGCTTTGTTTTATTTTTTGTTTGTGTTTGGAACTTTGGGTTCCCAGGACCTTGAAGTCTTTAAGATTTCGATTTATGATACTCTGGGATTTCAGAATCCCGAGATTCTAAAGTATCATAGATCGAAATGTCTTTAAGGTTTCGATCTATGATACTTTAAGATCTCGGGATCTCGAAATCCCGAAGTTCCCCTTTGTTGGTGTGTTGTGGACCTCAGGATCCCGGAATCTTGGGATCCCAAAGTCCTTTGTTTGTGTTTTATTTCCTTTTTTGTGAGGATTTTAGAGTCTCGGGTTCACAAGATCTTGAGCCCCCTTCTCTTTGTTTGTCGGAGGCTTGAAACCCCAAAATCTCGGGATCTCAGGTTCTCCTTGTTTTGTTTGTCCTTCTTTCAAAGTTTCAAAACTTTAGAGTTTCGAGGTTAGTTGTTCTTTGACCCCAGAACTTTGGGATCTCAAAACCTCGAGGTGTGTTGTACCTTGATTCACGTGGTCGTCGAGGGGTATAAGTACCCTCTCCTTGCTCAATTTTGCTCATTATGCGCGCTCTATTCATCCGAGAGCTCTATACCCCTAGAAATCTAGGTGACTTTCTTGGCGGGCTTCAATGCTTTCTTCTCCCTTGTTGAGGTTGGTTTTCTTTCTTGCCTTGTGTTTTATATTAGAGTTTTCTTGTCTCCTTTCTTTTGGATTAGGTTTAGGGATTTCTTGTTTAGAATAAGTCATTTCAACAAGTTTTGGCCTTTCATTGATTTTCATGCCTTGAATGATTTGACTCAGTTTGCTTTCATGCTATTTCGAGATCTCCGGTTCCCAGGCTCCCAGATCTTGTCTTAGTTTTCGGCTGATGCCCTTTAGGACCATAGGTACCCAGGATTCCAAAAAGCATCTTGATTCATGCCTTTTTTACTTCAGAACCTCAAGTTCCTGAGATCCCAAAGTGCCCTTGGTCTAGTTCCTTTTTTTCAAAGTATCAAACTTTGGAACCCTGGGTTCCTAGGATCCTGAAGTGTTTCGTATCAAAATATTTTCCAAACTTTGGAATATTGGGTTCCCATGTTCCTGAAGTGTTTCATACCAAATCTTTTCCAAACATCGGAATCCTAGGTTCTCGAGATCTCGAAGTATTACATAGACTTTTCTTTGCAATTTCCAAACTTTGAAACCTCGGGTTCCTAGGATCCTAGATTGCATTTTGGTATGCACTTGTTCACACTCGCAACCCTAGGTTCTTTGGATTTTGGAGTACATTTTGAGCCTTCATATCAAAATATTTTCCAAACTTCGGAATCTTGGGTTCCCATGTTCCCGAAGTTTTTCATACCAAATCTTTTCCAAACATCGGAATCCTAGGTTCCCGGGATCTCGAAGTATTACATAGAGTTTGCTTTGTAATTTCCAAACTTTGAAACTTCGGGTTCCTAGGATCCTAGATTGCGTTTTGGTATGCACTTGTTCACACTCGCAACCCCAGGTTCTTGGGGTTCTGGAGTATGTTTTGAGCCGATCCTTTCAAAACTTTGGGACCCTAGGTCCCTAGGATTCCGAAGTATAATCCTATAAGATGGCATTTTTGATCCTTTGCATTGACATTTTGGGATCCCAAGATCCCAAAATTTCAAGTTGTCATGCCTTCCACTCCGAGATTCCAGAATCTCGAGACGAGATTATATGGAGTTCTTTTGATTCCCGAACCCTGAGATTTCAAAATCTGCTATTTTAACAAGCAAAATGCCAATAACTAAATTTTATTTTGCAGGTTAAAGAATTCTTATGGAAGCAATAGGGACCCCAAGGAAGAAAACAAGGAGTGAGATAAGATTGGAAAAGGTTCACATTACCATGAAGTACTAGTTACATGGACAAACACTAATTTCAAAATTCGAAAATGAGGTGCATTTTGTCACAGATATAGAGATAGCTCACGTTGAGCTTGAAGTAATCAAACAAGAAGTATCTAGGTAGAACCTCAATCCTGCATATAGGAGGATTAAAAGGTTGACACTGGTAGAGGCCAGAATATTCCTTCAAATCGTCCAGTAACCATAACTAATTTTAGCAATTGCTCAATACTATGACAAAAATACTAGGTGTATTGACACAAAAGGTAATGTAGTGGTGGTCCTCTCATCCAATATGCTTGCTATGGCCTTCAAATCCCACAGTATGAGAAGGGGTTACAGACCACTGAGGAAGAAGCCATCTAAATCTTAAATAAGGATGTGTCTAACAATAGGGAACACATAAATCAGGTTTGGCTCAATGACCCAAGGAAGTCCAGCTTGAAAGTAACAAACAATATCTTCTGGGCCGATTTCAAGGATGCCCCATGTGACCTGATCATCATGTTTAGTAGGACATTCAGAAAAGAGGATGTGAAACATTATTACTTATGGATGTACCATTATATTTACACCATCCTCAAAGGAAATGATTATTTTGGTTGGGCGCAACTCATATAAGATAATATTCATGAACAAATGTGCAATGTAATTCATACCAAAATATTCTTTATGACTTCCTATGTAGTATGGATAGTAGCCAGAAGTGGAGTATATCTAGGTTTGAACACCGGAGGTAGACTAGGAGAGGGACTTGAAGAGAAAAGAGTTTGGGAGTATTACACTCAACTACACTTCCAAGTGGCTAAGAATCATTTTAAAATAATTAATGATGCAATTATATTTGCAGTTATCTATAGACTAACATGTGATGTTGGATATCGACTGTCAACTAAGGCAATGAAATTGATCTAGGAATGGGGAACATGGTTCATCCACATCCAATGATCTACCTACATTTGATTGAGAAGATTCACTGGTAACCCTTTCCTTCTCCCTCGCTATTGTAGCAACAAGATTATTCTTCTAGAGTATTCAAGACAAATTGTAGGGATTCAAGCCCTCATGACTCAAAAGAATAATACAAGAGTAATATTCCTGATTGTCCTTGAACATTATAAGTGGCACATCTTATAGATTACAAAAACAACAATCCATGGGCTGCAAGACCTATGTATTAACGAGTTTTTTATGCTCGGTAGAGATATGACCCATTTCATAAATTAAAAGGAATGATGTTGGTCGCATATGAGGGACGTGTACCTATGTTGGAGGAATTTTGTGTAGGACTACAAGATAGTTTGAAGCCAAAAAGAAATGATATTGTAGATTGACCACTTATTAGATGAGAGTATTTGAATTAGAGACAAATATTCCTAAAGATTTCAAAGATGACGAAGAAGTCTTAGACTTGACTTATGATGAATTGAAGGTGTATCAGAGACCCCTCTCCCCAACAAGGTGGTCAGGAAAGGAGAATGTGGAAATTAATGATGTTTCTAAATGAGTTGTTGAGAGAAGCAAATGATGGCTAAGTCCTAGACTCTAGGTAAGTGCAACTAGGGAAAAGAAGAAAAATAAAGCCACCAGTAACCCCCAATCAAAGGCCACTCAAGAGTATGTAAGAAGAAAAAGATTAGATTAAAGGAAAACCACTCCAATGGATGAAGAAGCCACTATGCGTGCCATGGAAAAGGAAGAGTTAACGAAACAATTAGATTCAAAAATGAAGGAATCTCAGTTCCTAAAAACAACAGTTGAGCAAGGGATAACCATTGGATTACTCGCTATTCCTCAAGCGTCAATTCCCCTTTTTATGCCTACTATTGGTATAACCCCGGGAGAAGGGACATCACAAGGACAAGACCTAGGAGAGGCTACTTCCTCTCAAGCCCCTACAACCATTAACAAGCCAACTCATGAGAAGGTGAATATTCATAATATTGAATCCAAATCGGATGAAGAGGACAACAAGCCTATTTCAATGATAGCCCGTAGGATAAAGGAGACTCCAATGCAAAAACATATTCCTTTAAGTGCTTGCTATTCCTCAAGATGAGCCTTCCATTCAAATATTTGCTGATGAACATAAAGACCAAACAATTGAGACTAGTCAAACACAGGTATATGAAGTGCAAGTAGAAGCTATGAAAGTAGATGAACAAGATGTGAGGATGGTGCTCACACCACAAGATCAAGAGCAACTCCTCAGACAATTGTAGGAAGGCTAAGAGAAACAACAAGCTGATGCAAGAAAAAAAGTTTTGAATAGGAGGTAGGTGAAAAGCTAGAAGATCTTTCCAAGTAACAACAACAAGACTTCGAACATCCTACTCAACAACTTCCACCATAGCACGAGGAGTCCGTAGTCCAGCAATAAGAAGAACATCAAGACAAAGGTAAGGAGCAACAAGAAGGAGAAAAGGAGCCAAAACAAGAGCCAAAAACTCATGTAGTAACGACCCAAGTCATTACACAAGGAGAGCAATAAGATGCGAGTATGCCAGAATGGCTTGGCTTTAATTTTGAAAAGAAGAGGAAAGTTATTTTACCTAGTATAACCCTATATGATGCAATCATTGAATCACCAAGGAGAACAAAGAAAGCAAAGACCCTTCACCATTTAACAAGAAGTGACTCTGGGGATTTTGTGGCCAATATAGCTACTCCAGTACAAGGCACAAAAGGTGAAGAGTAGGCTTCCCTAAGGTACCAAATTTCTTAGGTAAATATTGGAAAGAATAGTAAGCGGGAAGAGATAGCTACCCTAGATGCTACAACTACTACTATCAAAACTAGGATAAAAAAGGAGCTTAAGTCTAAGAAAGAGGCTAAGGAACAACTACAACAATACAGACAACTGCTCATACAAATGACAAGACTTCTTGAATCAAGACCTGGGGATGCTCAAACCTCTACATCAACATTGCCACAGGAAGAAGTCAAGGCATTGTATGCAATGAGAAAGAAGACAACTGTTGTTGACACCTAGACTAGAAATCAATTAAGTAAATTAAGAATGTTCTTACAAGAAACCATGGGCATCTATGAAGATGCTCATCTCCTTGAAAGAGGTATGATTCTTTGCTCCACCCAATGGGAGATCCAATCTACTATGTTTGAAAAACAAGTCAAAGTGTTGAAAAAGATTAAAAATCTAGGTGAAGATGTAATTAAGAAGGAAGATTTATTAGGATGAGAGGATTTTATTGTCTTGCAAGCCTCCATCGATGCCTTGGACTTCAAAAGGGACACTTTAGATCAATGTAGAACCAAAGTACTAAAGGGCATCCACCTCTTCTAAGCCTCGTTGATGAATATGTGCAGCTGTGGTGAGGGTGCTAGGGAAACATGGATTGGAAGTCCTTTAGACGGGCTCACTCAACCGGGAGAAGGTGCTAAAGTGGGAAGCCTTATGTATCTGATAATTTCTCCCTGGCTATTGATTTTGACACCAGTGTTATAGAAAGATACATGTACCTTGCTCTCCAATCTTGCGAAGCAACACATTTGGTGGACAATCTAGTTGATAAGATGGAAGGACTAAGGGTGAGTCTAAGAGTTGTAAAATTTTGAATTGAGTACTTGCGTGACCCACCACAACCCTCAATTGAATGCTACCTAGGGAACTAACAGAGCTACAAGAGGAACACGTAGTGACCAGGTAAATCGCGCCAAGTACACTCCTAGTTTTGCAAGTAAACAGGTGCAGTCCTGATTGCTCGTGGTATGATACACAATTTTGATAAAAACTTAGCATCACACATGTTCAACATGTAGGATATCACTATGCTTCAAGGAGATGGAAATTCCACTAGAATTGATGAAGACTTGTTCGTCTAGTGTTAGTCAAGTCAGTTTCAAAGGCCGTGCATGTGGATAGTCATTATTCTTTTGACGTAGTCAAGGGAGGGAGATCCAATGAAGGACAACCCAACCTTGCAGCTAAACACATCAACCATGCAAAACATATCGGTAACCCGTAACAAGGTGCCAGAAACAGTAGGAAGAACAACCGGTAACAACACATAACACATAACCAATAAACAATGTGAATGAATCTTATTACAATCTGAAGAATTAAACATGCCACATGTTGGATCGTAGTCCAGGATACAAACAATGCTTACAATGCAATTACAAGATCCACAGATCATCTACACATCAAGTTGGCCTCCGGTAACAGTCTGCCGATTCTATCCTAATCCAGACCTCATCCTTCCGGCCTCAGTCCTACCAGATCAGAATCTCGCCGGTTCTACATCTTTGCATGATCTCATAATAAAGTCTTTGATCTTCTAACTTCTCTGTTGTTTTCAAATGATTCACAAGCTTCTATTTATACCATCTACAAATAATTACAACTCAATCAAATCGGCCCAAAGACCAACCAATTCATGAAATGTGCAACTGTAACATGCCGGCTCAAATAACTAAGAACAATCTCCAAATGTTGTACAGAACTTTGAGAATACCGGTCAAGGCCCAAAGAAACATCTCCATCGATCCGCAAGTCACAAAGATCAACCGCAACCTGAAATCATCTTCGCTCAACATACAACCAGGCTAACCAGTAAGAACACACCAACCGGGACAATACCAGAATCCACATCTTATCAGAAACAAAGCCAAAAGCTATGAAACTCAAACACGGTAAAGACCATGAACACAAGGGCATAAACCCAAAAGCACAATGCTAAACACTCAAACATGAAGAAATGCCACACTCTCAAGAAATTCCACTGGAAACTGTCCAACCGGTAAGAACTAGACCGGTGCTCCTGCATCAAAATCTTGGGGTTAATTGAAAAGTGAGTCCCATCACTTGATCCGATTCAACGATCGATCAGTAGGTACTTTCAACAACCTTAGGGGATTCAACGATCTAACCACAGCTTCCAGTTGCCTCTCCATGACGATCTATCGGTACAAACTGTAGCTTGCCTCAATTGGTGATCTATTCAAGTCTCCAACCAATAACTGCCTCAAGTTCAAGATCTAGGATCAGTGGTCTACTTGCAAACCTTTCTCTGCCTCACATTCGATGATTTGAACAAGTCCACAAGTTGCCTCAACCTTCTCTCCAACCAATCGATGCACAAACAACACTATGTCCAACAACAGGTTCACGAACCAGCTTTGATACCATTTGACGCAGTTAAGGGAGGGAGATCCAATGAAGGGCAACCTAACCTTGCAGCTAAACACATAAACCATGCAAAACGTACCGGTAATTGGTAACAAGGTGCCAGAAACAACAGGAAGAACAACCGATAACAACACATAACACATAACTGACAAACAATGTGAATGAATCTTATTACAACGTGAAGAATTAAACATGCCACATGTTGGATCACAGTATAGGATACAAATAATGCTTACAATGCAATTACAAGATCCACAGATCATCTACACCTCAAGTTGGCCTCTGGTAACAGTCTTCCGGTTCTATCCTAATCCGAACCTTAGCCTTCTGGCCTTAGTCCTACCAGATCCGAATCTTGTCGGTTCTACATCTTCGCATGATCTCATAGAAAAGTCTTCGATCTTCTAACTTCTTTGTTGTCTTCAAATGATTCACAAGCTTCCATTTATACCATCTGCAAATAATTACAACTCAATCAAGTCAGTCCAAAGACCAACCGGTTCATGGAATGTGCAATGGTAATGTGTCATCTCAAATCACTAAGAACAATCTCCAAATGATGCACAGACCTTCAAAAATACCAACCAAGGCCCAAAGCAACATCTCCATCGATCCACAAGTTACGAAGATCAACCACAACCCAGAATGATCTTCGCTCAACATACAACCAGACTAATCGGTAAGAACACACCAACTGGGACAAGACTGATGAATAATGATGAACAATGAATACTCTAAATGGTACTGAGAGGGGGGGGGGTTACAAAAACTTCTCATCAACTTATCAAGTTAAAACAATGCTAATCGGTTGTCTTCATTACTGAACTTAACCATGGCAATACCGGTTAAACACAGTAAGACTTCAGACAACATAAATAGGTAAAACTGAATACTTCAAATACATTCAATACTTGATAACTACTTCACCCATAAACATATGCATGTGGTATATCAAAAATAGCATAACCATTAGCTCTGCATGCATAATCACTTAAACAAAGAATACTTAATCATCACATGAAAAGGCACAACTCATGACACACAGATTTTTCATGTGGAAACCCAAATGGGAAAAACTACGGTGGGGATGAATACCCACAAGCTTGTTTTGAACTCTTTTGAAGCTCACTCTGTTAGGATCCTAGTCTGATTAAAGACTTTAAAATAAGGTTATGCTAGGAACTGATCCTGTTAAAGATCACCCGGTTAAGGGATGGCTATATACCATGTTAAAGGTTGAAACCCTGTTAAAGGTTACCTTGCTAGAGGATTTAAATAACTCAATGAACTTGAGTCACCTGGTTAGAGGATTTACAATAAGCCTGTTAAAGCTACCTGGTAAAGGGATTTTCCTTCTGTTGAAATGGTTAGAAGACAACAGGTGTAACTTTGATATGATAACAACACTATATGCTAAGGCAGATCCTTTTCAGTTCCTCTACTCTACAATCACACTTTGCAATTTTCTCTCACTGGTCTGGCAAGTATCTCATCACTCGGATACATACACAAATTTTTCCAACAACTTATAATAACAAACATCATCGACCTTATAGACAACAATTAGGTTGGTAACATAAACCCTAAACCCTAAGCATTTAGGTTTACAATTACAGGCGGTCCAATCTTGACTGTCCAAACACTTTTCATAGAATGAAACAATCTCAAATAGATCACAAGTCATTCTGCATCGTCCATTCTTCACCACACATAGAAATCAGTAACCCATCATGCTTTCTTCTCATATCGCTAAGAAGAATGTTCATTCCCGAGGTAGACATTTAATGCAGTCGATCTTCACATGCAAGATCCTCAAAGAAATCCTTCACGTGCATAAAAATGATGTGTCATCTTGATCTCATCCTCATTTCTTAGCTAACTCATCATAGAATATCATCGGTTGCATTGCACAAGCTAGATTTCCAAACCGGAAACCCTAGAGCTGAGACTACCAACCGGTAGTCACACTTAGTGAAACCCTGACACCGATTCACTACATCTCTTCATACTGGTTCTTCAACTTGATCATCAATAACAACTGCTTCCAATCTTCATACCGATTGACCTATACTTATTGACATCGATGACAACATACATTATTATCATATCATCATGTACCAAAATACCGGTTCATCAAATGCCAACAATCTCCCCCTTTGACGTTGATGGCAATACTTACTTAGCGTAGCATTGCAACAAGAAACATCATAGACCAGTGCAACTAAAATATCTTCATCAGATATCATACAACATATATCTTCTCCCCTATCTCATATCTTCTCTCCTTATTATATATCTTCTCCCCCTTTGACAACAATGCCAAAGTGGAGGCACAAGATCCCATACTCCACTATGCTGCTCCCCCTATGAAGTAGCATTCTTCAACACATCAATCCTGAAAGATTTGTCACTGTAATACCTGACTGATGTGGAGCACACATCTTTAGTTTACTTCATGAAGGGGCAAAACCCCTAATTCTCCTCTCAAATAGGTAAATGTAGTCTTTGGTAAGGGCTTAGTGAATATGTCTGCTAGCTGCTCCTTACTGGAAACATGTTGTAATACAACCTCTCTATTTTTAACCTTCTCTCTCAAGAAATGATACTTGAGCTCAATGTGCTTAGTTCTAGCATGCAATACCGGATATTTGGAAATATTGATTGCACTAGTATTGTCACAAAATATACTCACCAGTTCAGATATAGGTACTTTGAAACCATCCAATACATGTGTCATCTAGATTGCTTGAGTGCAGTTCATAAATGCTACCACATACTCTGCTTCAGTTGTAGACTGAGAAGTACAACTCTGCTTCTTACTTGTCCATGAGACTAGTCTTCCACCAAGAAAGAACACTCCATCGATTGTGCTTTTTTGGTCATCCACATTGCTTCCCCAATCTGCATCGGTAAATACCTTGAGATTAAAATCACCATTGTGTGGATACCACAATCCATAGTCAACAATCCCTTTTAGGTATCTAAGAATCCTCTTGACTGCTACCAAGTGGGATTCTCTCAGACTTCTCTGAAAATGAGCTGCAATGCCCATTGCATGAGCAATATCTGGTCTGCTGTGCACCACATAATGCAGCTGACCAATCATTGACCTATACTCCTTCTCATTCACTACTGCTAAATCATCTTCCTTAGTCAGTTTACAGCTGGTCACCATCAGTGTGCCAACCGGTTTACTCTCTTCCATGCCAAAGGTCTTCAATACCTCTTTGACATACTTGGACTGGGTAATGAAGATACCCTCTTTCATTTGTTGAATCTGTAAACCAATGAAGAAATTTATCTCTCCAATCAGAGACATCGCAAACTCTTTCTTTATTTCATCTGCAAAAGTATGACTCATTTCATCGTCTCCTCGAAAGATTATGTCATCTACAAATACTTCACAGATCATAATCTGACCACCTTCCGATTTCAGGTAGATGTTGCTATCCTCACTTGTTCTCTGAAATCCTATTTTCACAAGATGAGAATGTAAACATTCATACCATGCCCTAGGTTCTTGTTTCAATCCATATAGGGCTTTGTGTAATCTACACACCATGTTACTATCTTCTGATAAGGCAAACCCATCCGGTTGCTCAATATACACTTCCTCTTCTAGGATTCCATTTAAGAACGCAAACTTCACATCCATCTGGTATACCTTAAATCCATTGAATGTTGCAAATGCAAGTAGAATTCAGACACCTTCTAGTCTAGCCATAGGAGCAAAGGTTTCTCCATAGTCTTCTCCCTCTTCCTGAGTGTATCCTTTGCATACAAGTCTTGCCTTGTTTCTTACAACTGAGCCTTCTTCATTTAGCTTATTCCTGAAAACCCATTTGGTACCTATGACATTCTTATGTTCTGGTCTGGGTACCAAGGACCATGTTACATTCTTTTCTATCTGGTCTAGATCCTCTTCCATTGCCTTAATCTAGTCTTCATCTGTAAGTGCTTCTCTGGAGGTCTTGGGCTCCAATTCAGAAATCATGCAAGAGTTTTCTTTCACCTTTCTTCTTGTGAGTATCCCTGCATCTTTATCTCCTATGATCTGCTTTGGATCATGATGTAGTTTCACATATCTAGGAATGACTATAGCTAGTTCTGCTTGCTTTTCCTCTTCTTCTTGACTTACTTCTTCTTCTTCACCTACTACAGCTTCTACCTGTATAGGAACACTAAGATCTTTACTTATTTCTTTCTTAACTGATTCCCAGAAGGCTACACCCGGTTCATCTTCCACTTCCTCACTGCAGGTTTCCTCAGGTTCCTCAGGGGATTCATCAACCCTGACATTGATACTCTCAACAATTTTCTATGTTCTATTGTTGTAGCACTTGAGAGCTTTACTCTTAGTGGAATACCCCAGAAATATTCCTTATCACATTTAGCATCAAACTTGCTCAGATGCTCACCTCCCTTGATGTAACACTTACTACCAAATACTTTAAAATAACTCACAGTGGGAGTCTTCCCGGTCCAATACTCATAAGGGTTTTTAACTCTACCTTTCTTGATGAGTACCCGATTCATAGTATAGACTGCAGTGCTCACCGCTTCTCTCCAAAAAGTGTGAGCAACCTTTCCTTGGATCAACATCGTTCTAGCCGCTTCAACTACAATCATGTTATTCCTTTCTGCTATGCCATTCTATTGTGGTGTCCTTGGGGTAGACAACTGCCTCTTGATACTGCTATCTTCACAGTACTTATTGAATTCATCAAAAGTGAATTCACCTCCTTGATCAATTCTTAGGCATTTTATCTTTTGACCACTTTCCTTCTCTACTAATGCTCTAAAGGCTTTGAACTTTCCAAACACCTTAGACTTGTCTTTCAAGAATGTGACCCACATCATTCTTGAGCAGTCATTAGTAAGAATCATTAAATATCTATCTCCCTGAATAATTCTAGTTTTCATAGGACCACACAAATCAATATGCACAAGATCAAGTAAGTTTTTTGCTGAAAAAGTCTTACCTTTGAAAGTTGAGGAAGACATCTTCCCAAGTTGACATTATCTGCATAAAGCATTCTCCGGTTTGTTCACTAAAGGCAATCCTCTTACTAACTTGATCTTACTCACCTTTACAATATTATCAAAGTTCATATGACAAAGTCTTCTATGCCATATCCAACTGTCATCAAACTTTGCCATCAGACATCGACTTATCTTGGCATTCAACTGAAACAAGTTACCTCTGGTTTGCTTACTGGAGGCAATAAGTTCACCACTCTTTCCAATTATACTGTAGACTCCACCTTTGAACTCCAGAATGAGTCCTTTATCATTTAGTTGAGCAACACTCAATAGGCTATGCTTAAGACCTTCTACCCAGTAGACATCATCCACACTGCTCTTTCCATTCAGTGAGATGGATCCTTTTCCTTTTACCAAGCATGGTGCATCAATGCCAAATCTGATAACACCTCCGTCGTATTCATCTAGAGACAAAAAATTTCCCCGATCACCAGTCATGTGGTGAGAAGAACCACTATCAATAATCCACTCATTAGAGTTGTCAATGCGAGAGACAAGTTCTTTCTTTTCAGACACTTCTTCCTTTACATATACAAACACTATGTCCTCATTCTCTTCATTCTCTTCATTCTTCATTAGTAACACCTTCATCCACTGCAACAAGACAAT
Source organism: Cryptomeria japonica (assembly GCF_030272615.1). Classification (NCBI taxonomy): domain Eukaryota; kingdom Viridiplantae; phylum Streptophyta; class Pinopsida; order Cupressales; family Cupressaceae; genus Cryptomeria; species Cryptomeria japonica. Next base: position 487,791,833 of record NC_081412.1, read on the forward strand.
TTCTTCTATTGCCTCCTTTATACTTCCTAAACCTCTCCGGTTTATCCTTATTGTCATTGTTAGGATAATTAACAACTATATGTCCTATCTTATTGCAGGAATTTTTTTTTAAAGGAAGCTTACCTCTGTATTTTCCAGTGCCTTTTGGAAGTCTCTTGGCAAGAAGAGCTTCAAAATCCATCAGAATCTCTTCATCATCCATACCTCTGCTTTGCATGGATTCATAACTGGTACTTCTTTTCCTTTTTTGGTTTGTGCAATAGATGCTCTAAAATCTGACTCAATCTTCTGAACATTGCCATCATAGCTATTCAACTCATATGCAGCCAACTTTGCAATGATAGAGTCTAAGGATACCTTGGTTTTGTCAATAGACCTTAGTTCCTAAATAGAAGCAACTCTGATTGCATAGAACGGTAACAATGATCTCAAAAATTTATTGACAATGGTGGCATCATCAGTTGTTCCACCAGTGCTCTTGATATCTCCAACAACAGTCTTGATCCTTATGCCATATTGCTAAATGGTTTCATCTTCAACCATCCTCATGTCTTCAAATTTTCCTCTAAGGCTCTCTTCCTTAGCTTGCTTGACATGCTCATCACCACCATAAATAGTTTCCAATGTGTCCCATACATCCTTAGGAGTGTCCTTATCTTGTACATCAATGAACTCAATATTGGACAAACTGCTAATAAGAGCTTCCATAACTTGCCCATTTTCTTGAATCTCTCTTTTCTGATCATCGGTTAAAGTGCCAGTTGGGATTACATAGACATTTTCAACATAGCTCCAGTGTTGAGCACCCAAACTCTTGATATAGATCTTCATTCTATCCTTCCATATTTTGAAGTTATCTCTATTGAACTTAGGACCTTCCCTCTTCATCATTAAGGCATGATCTTTTTCCTCAAGCGGTTAAGCTTATATCACCGAGGACCTGGAGTTGCTCTGATACCAATTGATAAATAATGATGAACAATGAATACTCTAAATGGTACCTAGAGGGGGGGGGGGGGGGGGGTGGGGGGGTGAATCAGTACATACAAAAACTTCTCAGCAACTTATCAAGTTAAAACAATGCTAATCGGTTGTCTTCATTACTGAACTTAACCATGGCAATACCGGTTAAACACAGTAAGACTTCAGACAACATAAACAAGTAAAATTGAATACTTCAAATACATTCAATACTTGATAGTTACTTCACCCATAAACATATGCATGTGGTATATCAACAATACCATAACCATTAGCTCTGCATGCATAATCACTTAAATAAAGAATACTTAATCATCACATGAAAATGCACAACTCATGACACACAAATTTTTCACGTGGAAACCCAAATGGGAAAAACCACGGTGGGGATGAATACCCACAAGCTTGTTTTGAACTCTTTTGAAGCTCATTCTGTTAGGAGCCTAGTTTGGTTAAAGACTTTACAATAAGGTTCTACTAGGAACTGATCCTATTAAAGATCACCCGGTTAAGGGATGGCTATATACCCTACTAAAGGTTGAAACCCCGTTAAAGGTTACCTTGCTAGAGGATTTAAATAACTCAATGAACTTGAGTCACCCGGTTAGAGGATTTACAGTAAACCTATTAAAGCTACCCGGCAAAGGGATTTTCCTTCTATTGAAATGGTTAGAAGACAACATGTAAAACTCCGATATGATAACAACACTATATGCTAAGACAAATCCTTTTTAGTTCCTCTACTCTACAATCACACTCTACAGTTTTCTCTCACTGGTCTAGCAAGTATCTCATCACTCAGATACATACACAACTTTTGCCAACAACTGACAATAACAAACATCATCGACCTTATAAACAACAATTAGGTCAGTAGCATAAACCCTAAACCCTAAGCATTTAGGTTTACAATTACAGGCGGTCCAATCCTGACTATCCAAACACTTTTCATAGAATAAAATAATCTCAAATAGATCACAAGTCATTATGCATCGTCCATTCTTCACCGCACATAGAAATTAGTAACCCATCACGCTTTCTTCTCATACCACTAAGAAGAATGTTCATTCTCGAGGCAGACATTTAATGCAGTTGATCTTCACATGCAAGATCCTCAAGGAAATCCTTCATGTGCACAAAACTGACGTGGCATCTTGATCTCATCCTCATTTCTTAGATAACTCATCACAAAATATCATCGGTTGCATTGCACAAGCTAGATTGCCAAACTGTAAACCCTAGAGCTGAGACTACCAACTGGTGGTCACACTTAGTGAAACCCTGACATCGGTTCACTACATCTCTTCATACCGGTTGACCTATACTTATTGACATCAATGACAACATACATTATTATCATATCATCATGTGCCAACAAATACCAGAATCCACATCTTACTGAAAACAAAGCCAAAAGCTATGAAACTCGAACACGGTAAAGACCATGAACAAAAGGGCATAAACCCAAAACCACAATGTTAAACACTCAAACATGAAGAAATTCCATGCTCTCAAGAAATTCCACTGAAAACTGTCGAACCGGTAAGAACTAGACCGGTGCTCCTGCATCATCTTTAAAATTAATTCAAGCTATTTCATTATCTTTGTCATATGAAATTAGTATTCCATTGATCTGATATATTATTTCATTTTGGATAGCATAAATGTTTTGAGTAATGTGGTTTCATGATTTGTGTTATGCAAAGTTGGTTCATTGATAGTCATCTCTTTCTATATGTAAGATCGTAGACCTTGCATGTAGATGGAAAGTTTCACCTATTTCTATCTAGTGTGTCATTGATAATATTTGTTTAGTTGGAGTATTTATTTCATGGTTGATGAATCTTGCATGGTTATATTGTTGGCAATTGACACTCTATTGGTTGGTTTCACTATGTTGTCATTGATGGCAACATGATTTTGTTCCAGCTTCATGTTTTGATTCTATGGTGTATCGACAAACACTTCACAGATTCTACATCAGCATCGACAGGTTAGAAATATTTCTTTGGTCACCGGCAAGGTAGGCCGACATGGCATAGTAAATGTTATCGATATTGGAGGCCAACATATCTTAGATCTGGCATCGACAATTTGTTTTAATGTTCATACATTTATGTCATCTAGCCGACATGTAATCTGATATTGTATATATCTTTGTAAGTTGACATAAGGCATAAAAGTTGTATAGGCTATATAGGTCAGTTAAGATTAGATCATTTTTGATATAAAGATATAGACATAAGATAGGAGATAATGGATATGCGAATGTAATATGATGCAAAATTATTCAGAGAGATTATGTATGTGAGGAATTTATTGTAAGGGTCATTTCGGTAAAAGGGTTTAAGGTTTCAGACCGAAACAAACAAAGCTTAAACCAAAACTGTATTCTGGCATAGAAGATGCTATCTTAGAAGTTCACACTTCTCTGGATTGTTGTCTGGAATTTTATGTAGTCAGTGAGGCTCCTATCGTGATTGAGCAATGTGCTCTAGGCTGTAAGCCTTCCTGCAAGTGCAGGCCCCTCATATTTTGTAATATCTCTTCATATGGCCAGTGGATTGATATTGTGGGTCACAAATCCCACCTTGGTTTTTCCTCTTTGAGGTTTTCCACGTATAAATCTATGTGTTATGATTCTCATTTATGTGTTTGGCTTATTGGTTGCTTTACTTATTTCTATTATGTATGAACTGGTATACCAGTTGGTGTATACATGTTTTAATAAGGCTAAAATCTACTATTCCAGTATAACACTGATTCACCCCCCCTTCTCAATGTTATTGGTTTCCAACATATATTTATTTCCTTAGTGCACCTTTCTCTTTTGTACCTTTGTTTTAAGTAAATCTATGTATGTTTTTTTTGTTACTAGCATACCACCTTGATTGAACAAGTCACATAGGTCCTGGATTATCCTTGCACAGTTGTGACCCAACGAATGAGACCTTGGAGGGTGAAAATTTTACATTCTTCTCTCTTTTCAGGAGAAGCTCTGCTTTGCAGAGCTTGCATGATAGGTGTGTATAAAAGGCCCATCAACAGTAGGATTTAACGTTTATATTTGTACAAGTTTCTCCACCTCATAAACTATATGAAGGTTGTCTGATTCATGGGTTGGTTTCTTCCAATCTAGAGCATTAAAAGAATCTTCTAATAGAGAAAGTTGGTATTCTAATCGGGATGATAGAAGACATAAAAAATTCTATACATGAGAATACCAATATGTTTTAGGATAACTTAGAGATTTATGATGAGGAATGGTTGTTTGATTTGATGTTGATAAATTTTCTCATTTAATATTTTTTTCAGTATTTCTAGCCTACTAAATTCCTAGGTGTTACAATGGTACGTACAATTATTTTTGCACAAGTGCCTATTTATCTCAACTTATTAATGGATTTGTATAATCATTCTAGAGCATCTTGAGGTAGGGGTACCTACCATATACACTTTTTAGGTATACATTTTTGTTGTGTTTGACTGAAAACAAACTTTTGCAAATTGCTTGGGAAGACTATGAATTCAAGGAAATAAAGAATGATTAAAAAATGTTATGAGAATGCATGTCCTCAAAAGACAAGTTTCTATTGAATGAATTGGAAGAAGAAACAGTGCTCACTTTGGAAAAACTAGTAACTTGTTCTTCCTTTCAAAGTTATAGATTTCAAGTTCTCTTTTTATAAAAGTGAATTATGCCACTCATTGTAATAAAAGGTTAGGAAAGGGATATTGTTTCCAAAAAAGTGATGTAAATCCTAACTAATAAGGTTTATTATTTTTAAAACCATTATTCTTCAAGGGGTAGTTAGGAAGTAATTACCAAGTTAGTTACAAGGGAGTTATCGAAGGAGGCCTATAAATTCAAGTCTACTTGTAATGTAAAGGGGGGACCTTAAAAAGGGAGAAAAATTTGGAGAAATTTTCAAAGAGACACTTTGATAACTTTCGTGTTGACACTTCATACAAAAGGGAATTTTAGATTGTATAATTTGATGGAAGTGATGAAGAATGCATTTAGCTTGTATGTTCTAGGTGTACTTATTATTACAAATTTTGTGGATGTCAAATTGGTAGTCTACTTTACCTTTGTGTAAATCATTTTTCATCTATTGAAATGCTTATTTAATCTATGCAATTCATGTAATGAAACACAATTAAGCTTTGGTATCTTGGTTTATATGTGTTGGAGTTACCCATCTCTTCATATGTCAAGATTTGTCACCCTTCTTGAACATTATCATTATATAACGAAGCATACTTTATCATTAAAAAACCTTTGTACTTGCTATTAGATGTTAAGTTTTATTTGATATTCATATATCTACCAATAGGGTTTCTATTTTTCACTGTCTTCCAATTTTGTCTTTTCTCTCCTTTTTGTACAATGAAGTGCAAAATACACAAATATCCTAAAAACCCCCATCATATGAGGGAGATACCCATCTCAAATGAAAAGGAAGATTGTGATTCCATAACTAGTCTCTCCAATTATTGAAACATTTGTCACTATCAATTATCAAGTCAATTATAAATATGCAATGACAAATATATTTACCAACATGGTCATATGTAAACTTTTTGAAAAACCTCATGCAATAATATAATTGGTCAAAATTACAAGTTTGGTCAAAATATTTTGGTAGGTGATCTTATCGGAAAAAGAAAAAATTTAAATGTTAACTTGACCTAAAAGAGCTTATGGCATGAATCACATGAATATTCATTCATCCATCATTGCTGCATTTACTTTAGAAGTTTCTTTCACACATTTGGTTTCTTAGTAGATATATGGACAACTATCCCACATATATAGATAACCAAAAAGGGTACATTAAGCATTGTAGACCATAATATTAATATGTATATGCTGAAAATACATATAACTCATAATAAATTGAGCATTATCCCTACTAGCTATGACCCATTGGACCTAGAAGCACACCTAACTATTATTTTCATTGAAAGAGTTTATTGATCTCTTACCCATGACTATCTACTATCATATTCAATCATGACAACCATATGGGACTAATATCATGCGATTGGAAGCCTATTAAATAAGGTTGACAAGTTGTCTTAAGGTTTATAGAAGATCACTAAAAGAGGTAATGATGGATATGTTGATGAAAAAGGAGAGTTTTCAAGCGTTTAGGGTTGTCATAATCCACATAACAATCCGTCGTGATGCTGAGATCATCATAATAGGACATAAGGTTATTAAAAAAATATATTTTGTCTTTCATGTGTCGTAAGGAAAGAAGAATATTTTGTGTTTCATGTATCATGAGGCAAAAAAAATTGTGCCATAACATCTTATTGGGCAGATAAAATCTAGAAATGCCTTTAGTCATTCCCTTGGTCATCCACTCATTTCAAACTACGCTATTTGGGTGTAGTCTCTTAGGAGCCCCAAGAGAGAAAATTTGCCAAATTATGATAAAGTAGTTATTGGAGCTCATGACATCTAGGGATATTTAATATGTCTACAAATTATTATGGGGTCTATTAATGTTAACCTCTCTTAATTTTAGTCAACTCAACATCATTTGACCAATCCAATAGTGAATGCATTCTTAGAAAAAGTGTCAGTTGAAAACAATGCAAATATGAAAAGAAGCATATTTTTCATCTCATATATTGTGAAGTAAAAATGGCTACACCAACATGTCTGAGTGGGCAAGTGAATGCTAAGGAAGTTCAATCTTTTTTTGACAAGGCACCTGATCAGTCTAGGCTACACTATTTCGACAAAGTCTCTTAAGAGCTATAAGTGCAAAGTACTGCAAAATTTTTATAGACTGCTTCTTGAAATCCACCACACTGACAAATGTTCCATATAAACTTACTATTACATGTAGGGCCCCTTTATACTAACCTCTCTCATATTTTTTATTTCTCCAAAGTATTTGACTATGGTGACAATTTACAATCAATTGTAAAAAGCATCATTTATGTTCAACCAAATCTTGCTATGAGCCATAGTTTTCATCTTGTTCATCATGAAGAAAGAATTATATATGTTGAATTTGAACCCTCAATATTGCAAACCCTAGCTTCAACCTCCAAACATAAGATCTACAATGAAATTCAACAACACATCAATGAAGAACCATCAAACATGCAAATCACCAAATGACTCAAATGATACCTTCACACATTCACATGGGTTTTCTCTACATTGTTCTCCTATCCCCATTGATCTTTCTTTTCATATGGTTTCTCTCATATTTTTATGTTTGCACTAGAGCTCAATGGTGAATGGATGTGGTTATGATGATGAAGCTTGATGTAAGCTAAACTCAATTCGATAGAATATAAGTATGCTCCGAGGTTTCTATATAAGGAAAAGGAGTGGGGAAGATGCCTCTTATATAGAGAGCATCCTAAAATTAAAGGGCTGAGATTAAGAGGTGAGATAAAAGATGGTTGGCTAAGATTGAAGGGTAGATAGAGGAAATAATAAAATAAAGGGAGTGGTTAAGATAAATGAGGGAAAAAGCTAAAATTATGAATTAATTAAATTAATTAAAAAACCTATTTAATTAATAGAGAGGGGACCACATAAATTAAATAAACAAAATATTATTTAAATTAGAATAGATTAAGATTTAGAAAAGGATATGTGAATTAATTAAGCAAATAAAAATTCTTTTAATTAATAGAAGAAAGGGAAATAATTAAATAAATTAAAAATATTTATTTAATTAGGCTAGAACAATTTTAGGTGTCTACAAAAACAACTATAACAGTACATCTAGGTGGGCTGGTGTACACTATGAAAGGCCCTATTTCACACCCCAATTGTCTCGATTGTTTCAAACTGCATTATTTCAACACAATCTCTTAAGAGCCCTAAGAGAAAAATAATGTCAAAATATAGCTACATGTAGGATCCACCACAATACCTTTCTCATGTTTTTATTTACAAAGAACTTGACCGTGGCCACAATGTAAAGGTTCTAAAAAAACATCATTTATGTTCAACAAAAACTTACTAGGAGCCATATTATATGTTTTGTGCATCACAAGGAAAAATTGTCTACATCATATCTAGAGGAAGGTGAATGCTAGTCAAGGCATGGCTTTGTACCCTATTTGTCTTGATCAATCTAGGATACACTAATCCAACATAGTCTCTTAATATCCCTAAGTGAAAAAACCAAAAAACTATGATAATTTGGTTCTCAGAATCATGTGGCACCTATGAATGTTTTGTCCCAACCTAAAACTACACATAAGGTCCATCCAAAATTATCTCTCATATTTTTTTTTATCTCCAAAGCATCTCACCATGATGGTGATGTATAATTTTAAAAAAAGAAGTGTCATTCACATTCAACAAAAACTTATCACAAGCCATATTTTATGTTTCATGCATCATGAGGAAAAATTTACCACACCAAAACATCTATACAATGGGTGAAATCTAGGAAAGGTTCTTTTTAATGCACCAACTGTCTTGATTGTTTTGGTCAACACTATTCTGATGTAGTCTCTTAAGAGCTTTACGTGCAAAAAAGTGCCAAAAAATGATGGATTGGTTCTTAAAATTTGTGGCAGTTATGAATGTTTTTTCTAAAGATACAACTACACATAGGTTCCTATTACAATAAAATTTCTCAATTTTTTTCATCTTCAAAGAATTTGATCATAGTCATGATTTATGAAAGCTTGCAAAAAAGTATCATTTACACTCAACAAAAACTTGTGGACCATATTTAATGTTTTTCATCTTGTGGGTCTCAACCAACTACATGAACAAATTAGAGTGTGTGGGTGAATGATGTGGGAGGCCTTGGTTTTAACCCTAGGGGTCCTAATTTTTTCAGGGTACATTACACATTCTCTTAAGAGCCCTAAGTGCCAAAAAAATGCCAAACTATGCTGAACTAGTTCAAAATCCATTGAAATTAAAAATGTTCGTTCTAAGCGTATAGTTTCATGTATGGTCCCTCCATGATAACCTATCTTATATGTTTACATCCATAAGCTATTTGATCATGGTGACAATGTATGAAAAGTTACAAAAAGTGTCATTTGCATTCAACAAAAACTTGTCAGGAGCCGCTTTTCATCATGTGGGCCTCAACCAATTGCATGAAAAGATTGAGGTAGTTGGATGAATTATAGGGGAGTCCTAGTTTTACAATCTATATTTCTTGATCATTCTAGGCTACATTATTCCAATGTAGTCTCTTAAAGCCCTAAGTACAAAAAACTACCATATTATGATGGATTGGTTCCAAAATATGAGGCACATACAAACATTCTATGTAAAACTATAGCTTCACATAGGTTTTCCCTTCAATTAAATATCTCATATTTTTAATATCTCCAAGCCATTTGATTGTAGCAATGATACATGTAAAGTATGCAAAGTTTAAAAAGTATCATTTACATTCAACAAAAAACTTATTGAGAGTCATATTTTACTTTCTTCATCTCATGGGGCTCAACTAACTCCATGAAAATATGAAGGTGGGTGGGTGAACATTAGGTGAGGGCATTTTTCACACCTCAACTATCTCAATCATTACATACTACATTATTCCGGTGTAGTCTCTTAAGAGCCCTCAATATAAAAAATTGTCAAACTATGGTAAGTTGGTTTGTGAAAGTCGTGGCACCTATGAATTTTTTTTGAACCTACATATAAAAATAGGGGCCCCTTATAATAAATTCTTATCTTCAAGCCATTTGACCATGGTGATAATGTACACAAAGTTTTAAAAAACATCATTTGTGTTCATAAAAACTTGTTAAGAGCCATATTTTATGTTTTGTCTCATGGAGGTCAATTGAATATGTGAAAATGTAAAGGTGGGTGGATAAATGCTAGGGGGGGCCTTTTTCTGCACCCCAACTATTTCATTGTTCTAGGCTACACTATTTCTTATTAATCTCTTAAGAGCCTTAATTGCAAAAAACTATCAAACTATGATGGACTAGTTTTAAAATTCATTGCACCTACATATATTCTATTTCAACCTATAGATAGATATGGGGTTCCATTGTAGTAACATCTCTTTATTATAGTCAACTCAATATGGTTTGACAATTCCAAGAATGAATACATTCTTGCAAAAAGTGTAAGTTGAGTGTAGTGTAATCATGAAAATAAGCTTTTTTACACTCTCTATTATGGGCCCAATTGACTAAATCAAATTTTTGAGATGAGTGGGTCAATCCCTCAAAACACTAAGATTATTATTTTCTCATGGAAAAACTAAGCATTTCTTATTTATGACTATTATAACAACCCTCTTTATGGCTCTACAACTATCATAATTAGCAATTTTTTTCTCATTTTTTAACACATAATGACACCCCATAGCTAATTCTTGGTGTGTACTACCCTAGAAAATTAAATTTTTCACTTTTCTAGCATGAATTAATGCAATTTTATGATCTTTTGGGTTATTATGATTGTCCCAATATGATAATAGATTATTACATGGTTTATAGCATTTGTATACTTATGAACATTCTCATTCTTCATGAAGATATACATTATTATACCTTTTAGTGATCTTCTAAAAACTTTAAGGCAACTTGTTAAGCTTCTTTCATGGTGATTTCATTAGTAATAGGGTTCAAAATGGTATGATAAAATCCCTATATTACTATCATAGCTAAGTATGATAGTGGATAGTCCTAGGGCAATAATCAATAAACCTTAAAGGTATTTGATGAGTGGCCAAAGACTATAAAACCTAAGATACCCTTGTTGATATATGACACTGATCAAAATATTTGATATTTATTGAGAGGTAGCTAACACTAGTTTGTGAATTACCAATACAAAGTCCTCCAAGATATCCAAACAGGAACCATTGTAATATCTACTTTGTAAATCACCAATTAATCAAGATATCCTTTCTTATTAGCTTTATTTGGTAGTAATAAATATTTTTTATATTTTCATTTCTATTTGATGTTTGAGACACTATTATTCCATAATACTTGGGATTAAGAGTAGTTATATCATTCTTATTTTGATAGTCTCATGTTATGCCCATATCCTTATAGTTTGCATTGTGTTATGAGTAGTTAGCTTGTGGCTACCTTAACTCTTAAATAAATTACAAAATCATCATTATAACTACCTTAACTCTTAAATAAATTACAAAATCATCATTATAATATATATATATATATGTGTGTGTGTGTGTGTGTGTGTGTGTGTGTGTGTGTGTGTGTGTGTCATATGTATGTATGTATGTATATATATGTATATGTATATATACATACATATGTATGTATAAATACACATACATACATATGTATGTACACAAACACACACACACACACATATGTGTGTGTGTGTGTTGGCAGTTGCATGAAGATTGCATTGATGAAGTATTGTGTTGTCATTGATGTCAATTGTAACCGGTAATGGGAGTTGTATTGCAACCGGTAGTTGAGATAGTGAAGGAAACCGATATTACTTAAGAAGCAGTGAGATCATCCGGTAATCCTACCTGTTGATATGCCAAACCCTAACTGATGGAGCTTGGTGAATCAGTGGTGTTGATCTATGATCAAATGGTGATCAGAGATGATTATGCCATGTATGCATGATGCATCTGATGAGTTTCAAAGAGGTTTTGGCATGTAGAGATAATTGTTTTATCTTGGGAATGAGTGAGTGCATAGCATGGAGTGGAAACCGCGTGATGAGTTACTAGATTCGATGAAGCGGTGATCAAGGAGTGGTCAAGGTTGTCTTGTACAATGTGTAGTGATTGCTACGTAATCCAATGGTCTTGTTAGAACTGATTTGTTTGTAATCTCTATGAGATCTTAGGTTTGTGATATGTTACCGACCTATTGTTTTTCTTATAAGGTGGATGAGTTGTTTTGTTGTAGTGTTGGCAATTTTGGTTAAGTGTTAGTGTGATTTATTGTCAAACCAGAAGGAGTATCTGTAGTATGTTTGAAGGCAGATAGGAGCATTAAAAGGATTTGATCAAGCAGAGTAGTGCTATTACCAAATCAACAAAAACCATGTTGCTCTCTAACAATTACAACAGTTAAATCCCTTAACCGGGTAAGCTTTAATAGGATTAGTTCTATCTAAATCCTCTAACCAGGTGATACATTAGCTTGGATTTCAAATCCTCTATCAAGGTTACTCCTAATAGGGTATTGCTTCTAACAGGGTATTATAGTCAATCCCTTAACCGAGTGGTCCCTAATAGGATTTGTTCCTAACAAGACATTTTTGTAAAGCTTCTAACAAGGCTTGGCTCCTAATAGGGCGAACTTCAGAAGAGTTCAAAATACTTGTGGGTATTCATCCCCACCGTGGTTTTTTCCCATTTGGGTTTTCACGTCAAAAATCATTGTGTCAAGTGGTGAATGGTTTTTGTGGCTATGTTTTGATATGGTTAATTTGTGTGACTGGTAAAGCCACTTAGATATGTTAAGATGATCAACAATGATCTTAAATGTGCTTTTACTATTGTTAGTAAGGTAGTTTGATGTATTGGTTAAATGGTTTGAGAGTTTCGGATCTGTTATACTGTTATTTTGGTATGCTAGTCAGCCGGTAAACTTGACAGTGCAGTTGCAGTTTGTAGTTCAATGTTTGAACCAGTTAGTTCAGAAATTGGTTTTTGAGTTGGGTTTTGAGTTTGGTGAAAGTTTAGTTTGTTTACTATCTATTGATTCACCCCCCCCTCTCAGTAGTTGTCCGGATCCTTATTGATTCATCATATCACCAATTGGTATCAGAGCATTTTAGGTCCTCTAGTGTCTAAGCCTAACAACTTATCAAAAACTTAGGAAGTCAATATTGGGAACATGTTGTTACCAAATATACCTTACTTAGTGGGATTCTGTCTGATGATCAAAAGAAAGAGAAAGAAGAGAATAGTCAAGCATTGGAGACCATTATCAGTTCCTTGTCTGATTCAGAGTATGTTAATGTCCATGGTTTGGAGAGTGCTTATGATGTGTGGAAGAAACTTGAGGATATCTATAGCGGTGATGAGCATGTGAAGATTGCCAAAGAGGAGAGTCTGAGAGGTAAATTTGATGACATGCAGATGGCTGAAGGTGAGAATATTCAACAGTATGGTCAAAGGATCAAAGAGATAGCCAGTGAGATCAAAAGTGTTGGTGGTAAAGTGGAGGATACCACAGTGGTTAGTAAGGTGTTGAGAACCCTTCTATCAGTCTATGCTATCCGAGTTGCAACCATTCAGGAACTCAAGTCTATTGATAAAACTAAGGTAACTCTTGACTCCATCATTACTTATTGCATTTGAATTAAATGGTTATGATGGTAGTGCTCAGAAATCAAAATCCACATTTAGAGCTTCAGTTTCTAATCCACCTGTGAGGTAAAGTGGAGAAGCTAGTCATAGTTATGAGTCTAGATCTAGTATAGATGTTGATGATGAAAATAGTATGATTGAGATTGAAGCATTATTGGCCAAGCAGTTACCCAGAGGTACTGGTAAGTACAAAGGTAAATTACCTTTGAAGTGTTTTGCATGTAAGCGGATTGGACATATTGCAGCTAACTATCCAAATAGAGACAATGAGAATAAACATGAGAAGTACAAGAAGTACAAAGGTAAAGGTAAAAGAGATCGCCTCATTGCAATTGATGGAGGAATCACATATGAGGAATCTGAGGGATATGCAAATGAAGACATTGTATTTGTTTCCATTAAGGAGGAGACATCTGATTAGAAGGCATTAGTTTCTCGCATGGATAGTTCTGATGATTGGATTATAGACAGTGGTTGTTCACACCACATGACCGATGACCAGAGTAAATTTATTACTTTGAAGGAATTTGATGGAGGTGTTGTGAGATTTGGAAATGACTCACTCTGCATGGTAAAAGGAAAGGGAACCATTTCTCTTAATGGAAAGAGAAGTGCAGATGATGTCTACTAGGTTGAAGGATTGAAGCACAATTTGTTGAGTGTTTCTCAACTCAATGACAGAGATTATCCACTGGAATTCAAGAATGGAATGTGCAAAATATATGGAAGCAAAGTTGAACTGATTGCAAACGGCAAGCAGACAAAAAGTAACTTGTTTCACCTTAATCCTAAAGTCAACAATTGTTTAAAAAGTAGAAGATAGTTGGCTTTGACATTGAAGATTTTGTCATGTAAACTTTGATAACATTGTCAAAGTTAGTAAGTCCAAGTCTGTAAGAGGTTTGCCTTAGTTGGACAAACTAATGAATGCTATGTGTAAGGAATGTTAGTTAGGGAAGATGACATCCTCAACTTTTAAGAGAAAATATTTCTCAGCAGAACATTTGTTAGATTTGGTTCATATAGACCTCTGTGGACCAATAAGGACTAGAAGTATTCAAGGTGATCGATATTTTATGATCTTCACTGATGATTGCTCAAGAATGATGTGGGTCACATTCTTGAAGGAATTAGAAAGCTCAAGGCATTCAGGGCCTTAGCTGAAAAGGAAAGTGGAAAGAAGATAAAGTGGTTAAGAACTGATCAAGGTGGTGAATTTACTTCAGAGGAATTCACTAGATATTGTGAAGACAATGGATTAAGAGGCAGCTTTAAGCACCTAGGACACCACAACATAATGGTATTGCAAAGAGGAACAACCAGTTAGTTATTGAAGCAACTAGAATGATGCTAATACAAGGAGGTGTAGCGAAAAATTTCTAGAGAGAAGCTATCAGCACAATTGTCTACACTATGAACCAGATATTTGTTAAAAGAGGTAAGGATAAAACTCCTTATGAATACTGGTATGGTATATCACCTAATGTTAGTTACTTTAAATTTATTGGCAGTAGATGTTTTATCAAGAGAGGTGACTATGTTGGTAAATTTGATGCTAAGAGTGATGAAGGAATATTTCCTGGTTACTCTGCCAAGAGAAAATCCTACAAATGTTACAACAACCAGACAAATAAAATCATTGAAAGTGTTGATGTCTATGTGGATGAGTGTCTTGAAGTTACAGGAGATACTAGTGAGGAGAAGAAGGAAGATGAACCTTACATTCCGATTTTGGAACTAGAACCGGTGAAACTAGAAGTTGGTGAAATGAATGTTGCAGTACCAGTTCAACTGGAATAGGTAGATTTTGCAGAAGATGAAGATAGTGAGCAAGAAGAATGTGAAGATAATGAACATGTTATTCCAAGGCATGTAAGACTCAATCATAATCCTGACCAGATTATTGGAGATAAAGATGTTGGTGTGCTAACCAGAAGAAGAATTAGAGAGAATTCCTGTATGATCTCCACTATTGAGCCTAGAACTGCGAAGGAAGCCTTTGGAGATGATCATTGGAACAAGGCTATGGAAGAAGAGCTTGACTAGATTGAGCTAGTACCCAAACCGGTGAAAAAAATGTAATTGGTACTAAATAGGTATTTAGGAATAAACTGAATGAAGATGGAGTAGTAGTCAGAAACAAAGCCAGATTGGTATGCAAAGGAAGAAGGAGAAGACTATGGCAAGACATTTGTACCAGTTGCTAGATTGGAAGGTGTTAGGACTCTACTTGCTTTTGCAACATATAGGGGATTCAAATTATATCAGATGGATGTGAAGTCAACATTTCTAAATGGAATACTGGAGGAGGAAGTCTACATTGAACAACCAAATGGTTATGCTTTGACTGATGCAAAGGATATGGTGTGTAAACTACACAAGGCACTATGTAGTTTGAAGCAAGAACCAAGAGAATGGTATGAAAGACTAAATTCACACTTGGTGAAGATAGGTTTCCAGAGAACCAGTGAAGACAACAATATGTATCTCAAGATTGAAGGAGATAAGACACTGGTTAGTGAAGTGTTTGTGGATGATATCATTTTTGGAGGCAATGATGACATGAGTGATGACTTTGCAAATGAGATGAAAAGTGAATTTGAGATGTCTCTGGTAGGAGAGATAAAATTCTTCATAGGTTTACAAATTCAACAGATGAAGAGTGGTATTTTTATCACACAGTCCAAATATGTGAAAGAGGTATTGGAGACATTTGGAATGGGAGACTATAAACCAGTTGGGACACCAATGGTTATAGGCTGTAAACTGTCTAAGGAGGATGATGTTGCATCTGTTGATGAAAAGGAGTACAGGTCTATGATAGGGAAACTACATTATGTTATTCACAACAGACCGGATATTGCTCATGCAGTTGGATTAGTTTCTAGATTTTAGAAGAACCCAAAGGAAACACACATGGTAGCCACTAAAAGGATATTCAAATATTTGAAAGGTACTATTGATTATGAATTATGGTATCCATATGTAGGTAACTTTGATTTGAAAGTCTATACAGATGTAAACTGGGCAAGAAATGTTGATGACAAGAAGAGCACAACCAAAGGTGCATTCTTTCTTGGAGGAAGGCTTGTATCTTGGAGCAACAAGAAGAAAATTTGTATATCACAGTCGACTGTTGAAGCTGAATATGTTGCAACGTATATGAATTGTACCTAGGCAATCTAGATGAAACACATTCTGGAAGGTTTCAAGTTAAAGATCACAGAACCGGTAAATATTTTATGTGATAACACCAGTACAATAAATATTTCAAAGAACCCAATGTTGCATGCTAGAACCAAGCATATTGAGCTGAAATATCATTTCTTGAGGGAGAAAGTGCAGAGTAAAGATGTGTTACTAGAGTATGTATCTACTAAGGAACAACTAGAGGATATCTTTACTAAACGTCTTCCTAAGACTACTTTTGAGTATCTTAGAGGTCAGCTAGGGGTTGTACCCCTACATGAGGTCAACTAAGAAGATGTGGAAGACATCAGTCTCGAAGCTAATTGAAAAATCTTGTAGCAGGATTGGTGTAAAGTGGAGCTACTCAACAAGGGGAGCAACTTGATGCAGAGCAGTGATGTATGACACTGAATGTTTTACTTTCACTTTAGCATTGTTGTCAAAGGGGGAGAAGAACTGTATGATTTATAGGGAGAATAACTGTAGCTAGTTACCAGCTAAAGACACGGAGACTTAGTTGAAGGAGAGTACATGGGAAAATGTAAACCAAGATTCCTATACTTGTGTATGTGCATTACTCTCAATCATCACAATCAAAGGGTATTGATATTTGTATTTGTTAGGATTCACAAAGATACTAAGAGGGGGGGGGGGGGGTGAATCAATATTTGACTAGTTAAAGAATTTTCTGAGCTTATTATATGAAAAGCATACCAAAACTGTGTACCGGTAAACCAAAATCAATGCAACTAATAAGAACAATAAGCACAACATGAAAGATACACCATAACATAATATTTTTAGTGAGGAAACCCAGTGTGGGAAAAACCTCAGTGGGATTTTTGACCCACAATATTCGCTTTTTGGCCAATAAGGGAATATTACTGTTTACAATAGGGGCCTGCACATGCAGGAAGGCCAAGTGCCTAGAGCTCATTGCTCAGTTACAAAAGAAGTCTCACTGACTTACAAAAATGGATTATACAAATCCAATGTCATGTACTGCTTCAGATCAACATCTACTATGCCAGGTTCAATACCAGTTTAAGCTCTGCAATATTCATAAACCCTTATCCAAAATCTGCCTTACAATTCGCATATTAGGTCTGCAATAATCCTTCCATCTATATATCTCCTAAATGATCTACAAGATCTCATACTTATATGAGTCTTATTACAATTCACCATGTCAGATTACAAAAGGATTTTACAATTAAATACAAAATACAATTTAAACAAAATTCTTGTCGGCCATGGTGCTGATAATCTTTCTTTTCGGTGTCGGTGATCTGTATGCCGATGTAGAGTCTGTTGGTGTCGGTGCCTGCCGGTATCATATGATTGTAAGGTTTCCATCAATGACAATACCTTCAATCACCTACAATTTCTCATTGGAGTGTGCATTTGCCAACAATCTCCCCCTTTGGCATTGATGGCAATACTCATGAGAAAAATCCAAAAAGTATCCAAAAATGTTATCCAAAAAGATTTTGCCAAACTTGTCTTACCAATACTGTGTTATCAAAAAGTGTGCTCCCCCTGAGTTGATGGTGTCTTTCTTCTGATCATTTTTCTCAGTTCCACTACTTCCCCTTTGACATCAATGACAAAGGTTGTCAAAGTGTCAACTGAGTGCAGTTTCAGCTTGATCCTTGTAACCGGTTGGTTACAATCTGGAAAAGGTATGCCAATACAAAATTCAGTCTCTCAATGAACCTTTCATTGTCCTTCAAGCCACCTCTGTTATTTGAATTGTACCAGTGAGGTGATGCATTTACTCTTTCGATGTCTTCAGTCCTTGAACAAGTGCCTCCGAGATCTCTTTTCTCAAAGAGATGAGGTAGTCCAATTTAGGACTGAGTTTGCATTTAAGATCTTTTGCCCTTCCTTTTATTCTTTCCTTCTATTTTTCAAAATTTTCATGTTTCTCCTCAAAACCTACTATTTCCTGCTCTATAACTAATAATGGTTCAGATGAATCGATGAAATTGTTAGCTATATCATTTATTCCTTTCTGTACCTTACTGATCTCCTTGTCTATATGTACTGTCAAAGTATTAGTTTTACATGTGTTTCTATACAACTCCTTAAACTCCTTTATTGTTTTGCTTAGTGTCGGTAAAAGGGTATCAATGTGTCCCATGCACTTCTTTATTTTCTCATCAAATAATTTCTATTTTTCTTTATCCAATTTCTCTTTAAATTTCTCATCATTAATCTGATCAACTGTCAAAATGTTATCAGTGATATACTTAGACAATGTGTCTAGTTGATTTAAGAATCTTTATTTTCCACATTTCACTTGGGTGCTATCAATTTTAGAATAGGAATTGTATCATCAATAGACTTATATGATTGTGCACTACATTATGTGATTTTCTTAATGGAATCCAATAATACCTCTATCACATTTGTTGGTCTGAATTCTGTCATGGAAGAACCAGATGATTGTCCAACTACCTTAACAATCTGCATTCCGCTGGTGTGAGTAACCTCTTTGCTTGTATTGACCTCTGGTAGGTCAGTTTGTGTTTGCATTTCTACTAGCAAAGGCTTGGGTTTCTCAATTGTTGCCAATGGCACTGTCTGTGCATGAACCTGTGCCTCAACCTTTTTCTATTCCTGTTTCTTAGCTTGTGCCTCAGTGGGTTTCATTATGCTCTCTACTGCCGGTTTCTCTGATGAAGTCTAAGTATTCACTGCCGATTTCTCAGTATGCACCTTTGTACTGTCCACTGCCAATATCTCAATTGGTTTCTTTGTGTTGTCAGCTGGTTGTTCTAGCTCAGTGGGTTTTGTATCACTCACCATTCCAGTAGACAGGGGATTGACTGATTATTCAGTTTGTGTCTCAACCCTAATCTCAACATCTACTACCGGTGGCTCAGTAGCCACATCTTTCTTCTTATTTTCAATGGTCTCTTTATCAACCACAATATTTACCTCTTGGGTGTCTATGTTCATAGTGTACAAAATTTCAGACTCAGGATTTGTATCCTCATGAAGAGTCTCCATACTCTTTGTTGTCGGTTGTGTGTCAACAGTATCTACCGGTGGAGTGTCAGAAGGAGGTGGGGACAAGTTATCAGTTATCTTTAGGCTTGGAGATCCACCCACCTTACCTTTCCCCTTATCCTTGTCCTTTCAGTAGACTCGGATGGTCTTAGGTCTTTAAAGTTCTTCTTGTTTCTCATTTTCAACAAATAATATATCCCACTGATCTGCGGTTTCTTCAGTGATTTCATTCATTCTGCCTGCCATTAGTGCTACATGTCAGTGATCAGTTGAAAATACTATCCGGTTGGCCTCACTGATTAATTCATCTATCTCTTTAGTGGAGTTCACTAGGTGAACTGCAAGTAATTTTTCTATTTTTATCTTTTTATCTAACTCAACAATAGGTACCCTTCTGGCTTCTAGTCTTCTGTATAAATCATTGGGTATATCATCAACAATCTCCATCAGAAATTTCTTGTATATGTCTAAGTGTAAAATTATTCTATTCTCTACGCTCTCTTTATCATCATTAGGAAGTGTGTTATACAACTTGCTGATATTTTTCAATTTTCCATCTTCAGTTATTTCATTTAGAAGTTTGTCCAGTGGAGCAATAGCCTATTTTACCTTCTTTTTCTTTGGGGTTAACTTCTTAGCTAGAGGCCTAACTACCTGTTGCTTTTGTCTCGTTCTTCTAGGTGTAGGTGAGGGTGCCGGTGAGGGTTTTCTTTTCCTTACTACCCTTTTGAACTTAGTCGATATATCACTTTGAGAAGAAGTTGCAACCAGTGAAAGATGTGCTTTCGGTTGAAGTCCTTCCAGTTCACTTTCCTTAATACCAGTTTTCTTTAATACATCTTCCTTAATTGCTTTAGCTTGTCTTGTACCTTTCCTCACTATCTGTTCATTTTTCATAACTCTTTTATGAGATTGAATGCCACTTTCAATTGTTTTTGCATTGCCAAACACTTTCTCAGATGGTTCCTTTGGTGCTTCAAGGAGGGCTTTTGCATAAGTCTCAATTATGTTATCATTTGTCTCATATCCCATCTTGGTTACCCAAAGAGTTCTAGGGACAACTGCCTCCATCCAGATTTCATCTTTCTTAATTACAAAGCATATCTCCTTTTGATATTTATCAACAATTGCTTGAGATATCCTTATTCTTGTCTTCATTCGAGCCTTCAGTTCTTGAAAATTTTCATTTATATGTTTCTCTTTGTCTTCTCCCATGTTGTTTAATGTATCCAACAGTTGCTTTCCTACCGGTATATCAAAGCCAAAGTCTTTCCTACCAATACCGGGTACTTCCTTGGTAATGTATAGCATTAAACATACAAGCAAATTTCCAAATCTGAAAGTTCCCTTCTTATCACCTTTGATTTTCTTCAGGTTGTCTATCAAATCATCTTTAAGCTATTCACACACATCTATTCTTGCATTGTCATTCACCATGTCATATGCACTTTTAATACATAGGCTGGATATAGAGTTTAACCTATTTGCATGTGTAGCCTTATAGCCAAGAATCATACTGACAAATCTAACATTGATGTCCTTCACATCATTGACTCTTAGGGATCTTTTGTCAAAATTTGCATCAGTTAAGTTCATCACAGTGTCATTAGAAACTTTCTTAGTTCTGTTAGGTCTGCTACTGGTGGAAGGTAAGCCTGTTACTACCCTAACTGCTTCTTTAGTGATCTTATGGGTGAAATCCAACCAAAATAATTCACCATGGACTCTTCTTAGGACTATTCTTATCACATCTTCAGGAAAATTAGGAATGCTAAGAATATCCACAAAACCTAGCATTTCCACTATCTTGTGTTTCAGTTTGATATTTCCATTTATGTCACAAATCACAGTCCTATACATGTTCTTGATTTCATCATCTCCTAATTCCTCAATATGACAATGTATGTATATTCTAGGATCCTCTGCATAAACTACTCCCTTAGGTATTTTCAAAAATGCTCCTAGGGTATCATCCTTTTTCACAATTTCGGGAATCAGTTTGAATACGGGTCTAGGACGCTTGATAACCTCAATCACAGTAGGGTTTGCAATAAATTCAAGTACAGATGAAGAAGTCATAGTTATAAATACCTCAATCTGCCTTTAGGATGAGTGCTTTGATGAACTGCTTCACTTTTTCGCTAAGGATGCCTTCGCTCAGGATTTTCACGCTCTCGAAGATTTGAATGCTCAGTGAATGAAAAAGGAGTCAAAACACTTATTATATAATGTTATTTTCTTCAACTACCACATTTAATGCCTGCTGGTTAAGTCAAACTTAACACATCTTGTCGGTAAAGAGGTAATTCAACTTTTCACTATCAACCAAGGGTATATTAGCATGTTTTTCAATTAGTTTCCAAACCCCCAAAGGATTTTCCTTCAGTTAGATGAAGAGTCTCTTGCCAGTGGAGTGATACTCTATTCTGTCGATGGAGGAGTATTCCCATCAACATTCCGATCTGACTTTCTGATCCATTGCTTTGAGAATTCTTGCTTTACCTCCAACTTTTTCTTTACCTTTCAAGCTTGGTCCTTTGTTGTTTGCTGGTGATGTCTTACTTCTATAAAATTTTGCAATATGTCCAATCTTGTTACAAGCATAACAAGTCACATTATTTTTGTGAATAGCTTTTCCATATCCTATGCCGGTGTGTGTTCTGCATTGATTAGATAAGTGTCCAAATCTTCCACAAACATAACATCTTACATTCATTCTACAATTTTCTAAGTTATGACCAACTTTGTTGCATTTAGAACATTGACCGGTGGGTACATTAGTGTTCCTGATAATTTCTAGATCTATACTGATTTTCTCTATGACCATACTTGTTACAGTTAAAGCATTTCCCATTAAATTTGTAAGCATTAGGTTGTCTTACCAATTTACTATGATAATGATTGTTTGCAGTTCCAAAGCTTTCACCAACTTCAAAGCCAAGGCCATTTGTATCACCATTAGGTTTTTGATTCTTCAGCATGTCAACAAGTTCTTCTGAACTTTTCTTGAATTTCTCCTTGTGTTGATTTGCAGCAGTCAGTTCACTCTCCAAGATTCCTTTTTGTCTCATGAGTTATTTTGTGTCATTTTGTGTATGCATCAAGTCTATCTTTAACATATCATTTTCATGACTGAGTCTTGTGTTTTCATTTCCAGCATCATTTAGTCTTCTAACCAAGTCATCTTCATTCTTCTTTCTATCTTCAATTTCTTTACAAAATCTCATAGACATATCTTGCATCTCATTCTTCATTGTACTATTTTCTTGTCTCAGTTTGTTTACCAAATCATTAAGAGTTTCCTTTTCATCATCATCATTCTACATCTTTTCACAAAGTTCTCTTCTCTTATTCCTTGCAATAGTGAGATTTTCTTGAAGTCCTTGAATGATATCCTGTGCAGCCTTCAGATCATCTTCAAGTTTGATATTCTTCACCTTTTTTGCATCATAGTCTGAAAGAGCTGTTTCCAATTGCTTTATCAAGTTTTCCATCTCGACCGGTGTCAGAATCTTCCTCAAGCTGTTAGGCTTTTGAAAATAGAGGACTAGGCTCTGATACCAATTTTTAGGATTCCCAAAGATACTGAGAAGGGGGGGGGGGGTGAATCGGTATCTGACTAGTTAAAGAATTTTCTAAACTTATTATATGAAAAGCATACCAAAACCGTGTTCTGGTAAACCAAAATTAATGCAGCAAATAAGAACAATAAGCACAACATGAAAGACATACCATAACACAATATTTTTAATGAGGAAACCTGGTGTGGGAAAAACCTCGGTAGGATTTGTGACCCACAATATTCACTTACTGGCCAATAAGGGAATATTACTGTTTATAATAGGGGCCTGCACATGCAGGAAGGCCAAGTGCCTAGAGCTCACTGCTCAGTTACAAAAGAAGTCTCATTGACTTACAAAAATGGATTATACAAATCCAATGTCATGTACTGCTTAAGATCAACATCTACTATGCCAGGTTTAGTACCGGTTTAAGCTCTGCAATATTCATAAACCCTTATCCAAAATTTGCCTTACAATTTGCATATTAGGTCTGCAATAATCCTTCCATCTATATATCTCCTAAATGATCTACAAGATCTCATACTTATATGAGTCTTATTACAATTCACCATGTCGGCTTACAAAAAGATTTTACAATTAAATACAAAATACAATTTAAACAAAATTCCTGTCGGCCATGGTGCCGCTAATCTTTCTTTTCAGTGCCAGTGATCTGTATGCCGGTGTAGAGTCTTCCGGTGACAGTGCCTACCGGTATCATATGATTTTAAGGTTGCCATCAATGACAATACCTTCAATCACCTACAATTTCTCATTGGAGTGTGCATTTGCCAACAGTATTGCCATCAATGCCAAAGGGGGAGATTGTTGGCATTTGCATGAAGATTACATTGATGAACTATTGTGTTGTCTTTGATGTCAATTGTAACCGGTAATGGGATTTGTATTGCAACCGGTAGTTGAGATAGTGAAGGAAACTGATATTACTTAAGAAACAATGAGATCAACCGGTAATCCTACCTGTTGATATGCCAAACCCTAATCGATGGAACTTGGTGAATCGGTGGTGTTGATCTATGATCAAATGGTGATCGGAGATCATTATACCATGTATGCATGATGCATGTGATGAGTTTCAAAATGGTTTTGGCGCATAGAGATAACTGTTTTATCTTGGGAATGAGTGAGTGCATAGCATATAGTGTAGTACCCCTACCCTAATCAATCTCTAACCTGGGTTTAATCTTGATTAGTTTATCTTAATATTATGTTATAGTCAGATGTTGATTTAACGCATAGCTGTTGATGTGGTTTTCACACTAGTTGTATGCAAGTTGTTAGTGTACCTATTCCGTGGTATTAATATTGAGCTAACGCTTTCATTAAATTTTATATATGTATGCATGTATGACTCTTGGTTGCAGGAAATTTCAGGTACAACGCCGTATGAGTGCGAGGTTCGTCTTCACCTGGATTGCAGGTTTGAGTGTACCTTTTTAATCCTTAGAGTTGGATTAGGTGGTCGTAAGACCCTAGTTGACCTTAGTCGTGCTCAAGTGAGCATCGCCAGTCGTCGTCGGTATCCCCTTCTTGTTTGGGTTTGCGAGTCGTCTGTTTGGTTGGCTTTCTCGATTTGCATGCTTGGTGTGTTTGGTTAATTTGATTAAGTAGTCCTTAGTAATTATCTTGATTAGATATGTAATTGTGCATTAGAGATTAATGGACTAGATTAATCGGGATTTCGTTATGCGATTTTCGTTGTTATTGGATTGCTCGTTTTAAATTGGAAGTAAGTTCGATTAATGACTGATTTTGAATATGAAATGCATTTTATATATGCTGTTGAAAAAGAAAGTTTTGTATTTTATCGCAATAGATTGATTATATTCTGTTGGCTTTTGAAATTAGAAAGATTAAATTTTAGTTGATTGAGAAATCGATTTTGGAATTGAAAAGCAAGTTAATTGTTGCTAATAGTTTAAAAAGGAATTATTTGGAGAGTTATTTGGAAATAAAAATTTTAATTCCAAAAATGGAATTTTGGTCAACTCTTCCATATAACCCAAAATTTGGGGAAAATTGGGGGATGGACATTTTTGGAGAATTTTTGGTTGGAAAGAAATTTTGGGGGTTTTGGGAAGGAATTTTGCTGGATCTGACAGGTGGGCTCTCCTTCAGCTATTCCAGGATTGCGTGTGAAGGTAGGATTCTGAATTGTTTTCTTGTTGCCAAAAGAATTTACTGTTCTGGTTGAAAGGAATGAATTTGTTAATTGAAAAATCAATTTGATTGTCCATTATGAGTTTGGCTGGAAATTTTTAATTGAGGTGTGTTATTCCTCATTGCTGTTTGGGTGTTTGGAAACCCTTTTTTTTTGTGTTTGGAATGGATGAATTCCATCAACAAAAACTTGATACCCAAAACAAATTTCGTTGAAAATGGATTTTATTATAAACCGAAATTTATAAACAAATTTCGTTGTTGTTTCAAAAAAAAATTATATAGGAGGAATTTTTGAACTGTGTTTTTTATTATTTAGCGCTGTGTTAAACGCATAAAAACCGAACTGGGCGAGTTTTTTGTTTATTAAAATGAACTGTTGTTGGGGTTGGAGGGCGGGGAGCGGAGCTCCACCCACTCCTCCTCCCCTTCCCCCGCACGCTCCCCTTTCTCCTCCCCCGTTCCCTTTCTTTACGCTCGCAGCCCGCTTGTGGCCGCGGCACTGCGGTGACCGCAGGAGCCGCGGTGGCCACAGGGCGCTGCGGAGCTTGTGGGCACCGCGGTGGCACCGCCGCTCGGGATTTCCCCGGCTAGGGTTAGGGCACGGCCTGCCCTCCCCCTTTTTTTTATATAATGCATTTTTTTTAAAAAAAATAGTTTTTAAATCCTTTTTTTTTATGTATTTTTTTTTTTTTTTTGTTATTCAAAAAAAAAATGCATATGATATTAATATCATTTTAATGTAAGCTATTTTAATGGTAAGTTTTATTTAGTTTCTTAATTAGGATGATGGTGGCATTAATCTTGATAAATGTTATTTGGATATTGATTAATTTTTATAATGGAGTTTATAGGTGAATTAATTATTCAATCTCATTTCATGACTTATGCTCCCTTCCTGATTAAGTTCTAAAACTGTTAACTTCGCAACTGAATATCATTGATTATATTCTGATTGATCTTGGATTAATAAATCTAGATCTCACCTTCTAGCTGAATAGAGCACTTGGCTAATTGAGGTAGTATTGTTTAAAAATAATAGAGAATAGTATGTTATTGGAAAATCGTTGAAATACGATGTAATTACTAATTGATGATGTTAATATTATCTTAGAACATATCATTTGAGTAATTGAGAAGTAGTGAAATATTTATCGTTGGGTATTTGAATTTAAACGATGTGCGTTTGGAAATGAGTATCTACAATTGAATTTCCTTTATATTTATATTTCCGTGATTCGTATTATGCATCTGGGTTTGAAAAATGCGAAACTATAGAGGTTGGTTTTGGACCAGTATGTTAATGACGTTTTGATTGGAGATTTAATATCTTATTTAATTGTTTAATGGTTGTCTGAATTTGATTAATATGAGTTTGGTTTAAGAACTCATTATGGCTTAATATGTCTGTTCGATGCTTTGAACCTTAGAGAGTTAGAAAACCAAGAACAACCTATCCTAGATGAGGCAGATAACTGTAATCTGATTTATATCTTGTAGAAATCTTGATCGACTTTTAATGATTAAATCATTTGAGGAAATATTGTCTTTTCTGATTATTGCCTTTGCGAGTTTAATTTCTGTATTCACCTTTAATTATGAAATGGCAAGAGTGCTTTGTTTGATAGGTCCCGGTCGTATAGAATGTTTTGGGGTACCTTTTTCAGTCCTCGATTTTGAGTTGACTGTTGTATTGTGGTGTTGTCGTAGTTGGTCATATCCCTTGTGTAGGTGTCGAATGATGATTCGTGGTTGACCTTAGTTTGTCAGGTCTCTAGTTAGAGTACCATCAGTAAGTGATCATCATGGAGTCGTGTTTGACCTGATGGTTGTCTCTCTCTTCTTGAACTCCGTTTGTCTGACCATGTGTATTCCTTGGTTTTGAGTTCGTCTGAGTTTAGTCTAGTGTCGTATGGGAAAGTGGCTTTCGATTGGGGGCCGCGCCCAAAGTGGCTGCTGGGTAACCCGTCGAAAGTGAGTCTAATAAGTGATAACCTTTAAGTAGATTAGAATGTAATCTCTAAGTAAGATAATTGTGCCTCACACATGGGACGAGTGCTATCATAGACTCGACATGCTGTGAGAAGGCCTGAAATGGCAAACCACCATCCTTGTCTTCACGAGAGGATGTGTGGGTCCACATGAGGCTTGGATGGACCGGAAGTTCGGATTAGGTTGCCAGGGTAACCCAGTGTATGGGGTCGGGACCTATGAAGACTTGCCATGGTAACCATACCAGGTTGTGTGATGACACTTGTCCCTACGTTCTCTAGTGTGTTGTCGTTTTGTCCTGTTAAGAGTACATTTGTGGGTCGTCCTTTTTGTCTCTACCCTTGTGAGTGTCGGTTTCATGTTAGACCTTGGGTGGTGATGGCTCAGTGTTATGGATGCTCTTTTGGACCTTTGTATTAGCTTTGATTATGTTCAGCTGGATCCTGTTCTTTTCAGGGATCGTTCATGTATTTATTGACCGATGCGATCGCTTGTATACTGTTTATATTTCGCCTTGATGGCCGGATTGTAATGGTGTATCCTCTTGTATTCTTAACTTTATTAATTATCAGAGGGGTCTTGCAGTTGAGCAGACCTGGAGATGTAGCCCTTTAGGGGTGAACTCCGAGATCATTATGGTGTTATGTGATGTATTCTCTCATGTTTCCTTTATTCAGCTTTATCATGTATGATTAGCTTATGTTAGAATGGTTAAGTGGATAAATGGAATTAGCTCTTAATGCTTTTATGCAGTTCTTTCTTGAATACCATGTTGATCGAATGCTTAAGTGGTTTAGATGAGATTTATCGTAGATGCATGTATGTAATCGTCTTTTAAAATGCAATAAATTGGAGTATGAAAGAATGTAACTTAGAGTAATGGAATATATTTAGTTGTTGTTAAAGAAATTAAGCATGCTTGAAAAGATCTCTTATGTTATGAGGAAATTCTAGTGTGTTAGATATTAGATGTATGGCTTGTAATTTTAAATGAAAAGCTTGAATGAGGATTATGAATGGATCTTAATGATGAATCCTTGCTTGTGATTTGCATTTCAGTCCTTTGAAAGAAATTATCCTGATTAAGAATTATCTCGTTGTTAGATTAGTAGCTTATTGGATTAATTGTGTGAGTTAAGTGAATTGTGAAATTTAAGTAATCTCGTTGGGAAACTCTTTAGGTGTGAGTTGATGTCTTCCACTATGTAATCTGAATCTTTGTTATCTTGTTGTATCTTAATGTGGTGTAACATTAAAATAAAATAAAATTATTGCACCTTATTCTTGTGTTTTGGCTTAATCCCTTCGGGGTTTCCTGGCGGGGCATTACATATAGTGGAAACCATGTGATGAGTTACTGGATTCAATGAAGTGATGATCAAGGAGCGGTCGAGGTTGTCTTGTACAATGTGCAATGATTGCTATGTAATCCAACATTCGTGTTTGAACTGATTTGTTTGTAATCTGTATGAGATCTTAGGTTTGTGATGTGTTACCAACCTATTGTTTTTCTTATAAGGTCGATGAGTTGTTTTGTTGCAGTGTTGGCAATTTTGGTTAAGTGTCAGTGTGATTGATTACAGAACCAGAAGGAGTATTTGCAGTATGTTTGAAGGTAGATAGGACCATTAAAAGGATCTGATCAAGCAGAGTAGTGCTATTACCAGATCAAAAAAAATCCTGTTGTTCTCAAACAATTACAATAATTAAATCCCTTAATCGGGTAAGCTTTAACAGGATTAGTGCTATCTAAATCCTCTAACCAAGTGATCCATTAGCTTGGATTTCAAATCCTCAATCGAGGTTACTCCTAACAGGGTATTGCTTCTAACAGGGCATTATAGTCAATCCCTTAACTAGGTGGTCCTTAACAGGATCTGTTCCTAACATCACATTTTTGTAAAGCTTCTAACAAGGCTTGGATCCTAACAGGGCGAACTTCAGAAGAGTTCAGAATACTTGTGGGTATTCATACCCACCGTGGTTTTTTCCCAATTGGGTTTCCACGTCAAAAATTCTTGTGTCAAGTGGTGAATGGTTTTTGTGGTTATGTTTTGATATGGTTAATTTGTTTTACTGGTAAAGACACTTAGATATGTTAAGATGACCAATAGTGATCTGAAATGTGCTTTTACAATTGTTAGTAAGGTAGTTTGATGTATTGATTAAATGGTTTGAGAGTTTTGGATTTGTTATACTGTTATTTTGCTATGCTAGTCAACCGGTAAACTTGACAATGCAGTTGCAATTTGTAGTTCAGTGTTTGAACTAGTTAGTTCAAAGATTGGTTTTTGAGTTGGGTTTTGAGTTTGGTGAACGTTTAGTTTGTTTTCTATCTACTGATTCACCCCCCCTCTCAGTAGTTGTCTGGATTCTTATTGATTCATCATATCATCAATATATATATATAGACACACACACACACACACATATACATACACATATATACACAATATACACACATACACATGTATACACATATATACATATATATACATATACATATATATACATACACACACATATGTATGTATGTATGTATGTATGTGTGTATATACACACACACATGTGTGTGTGTGTGTGTGTGCGCGCGCCTTCCTAGGAGTTGTATTTAAGTATCTAAGATAGATAGCTTAGGTGGTTTCCAAAGCACAAGTATGTTATATATAGGAGGTAGAGGATAGTTATTATTATCATGTTGAGTATTGACTTGTTATTGAAGAATATTGGAGAAATCGTCATTGAAGTGGTGGTGGAACCTAAAATTATTCTCAGGGAGTATATCTTATCCAAGTATATTTTTTTCAATGTGATTATATATTGCATATAAATGATTTAAAAATAAAATATATTTTTACAAAAGGGCAGGGAGAGGGAGTTGAACACTCAACCTCTCAACTCGACCTTCCTAACTACCCATACCTACCCTCCCCTTTTACCAATTGCTCTATTGTATTACTTGAAAATGTTTATTAGGGTAAATTACTATGGATAATAATTTGCAAATATTTCCACAAGATTTTAATTTATTAAAGTAATCTTGAAATGTGGAAATACATTTTGAAATATGTGATTTAAATAAATTATTTTTACCCTAAAACATTGGTAAAATACATATTAGGGTAAAATGTTATTTCATATAAATGGATCTTATTTTGAAAAATATGTTAAAAAGGTGTGAAATGTACTAATGAAGAAAATTGAATTTTGATATTATTATTACCTTTTTTACTCTCTTGTAAATTATTTTTGCCCTTAATCACTAAATTAAATACTTTAGGGTGAATTTTATTTATTAAGAGATTAATTAAATGATAAATATTTATTACAATGTTGTTTTATGTGCATAAAGCTAAAATTCTTGGGCAAACATTAAAAGG
The DNA here is from genome assembly GCF_030272615.1 of Cryptomeria japonica. NCBI lineage: Eukaryota > Viridiplantae > Streptophyta > Pinopsida > Cupressales > Cupressaceae > Cryptomeria > Cryptomeria japonica. The sequence continues at coordinate 487,822,421 of NC_081412.1, forward strand.
GAGTATTCTTCATCCAAGATTACATTTTGACATTTTTTTTGTGATATAATATTTCTAATTATTACTTGCGAAAGGCATTTTGATATTTATAGCATCTTGATATACTTATGCAAGTAGTATTTTCTTTTTGCCTTTTAAGAAATTATAATTGTAATATTTTTTTTATCAAAAGGGAAAATATATGTGGTATTGGATGACCTAAATAGGGTTTGATATATTACTATGTCATTTTATATTCTCTTAATATTATTTTCACCCTAGGTAAATAATTTGAACATATTCATTAGGGTGAGTCATTTAATGCTTGATTGCATTTTGCAAAGGTTATTTCATATGATATAATATTTCCCACCCAGATTAAAGATTACCAAAAGGTGAGAAAGTATTGTAACATTATCGGAAGGGAAGTATTTTCTTTTACTTACTATACAAAATCTTTTACCTTATGTTATTTAATAAAAACTATTATTGGAATAAATATTTACAAGTGTTTAATACTTAGATTTAAGTGAATTATTGTAAATAATTATTTTACATAGGGTAAAATGATTATTGTCTAATTTAAAGTGGAATATATTTAATCTTTAATTAATAAGGGATTTGATTGGTTTATTTTATGTGCAGGAGATATTGAATATTTACGGGAAGTATTATCAAAGCGGAGGTTAAAGGATATATTATTAAAGCTTTATTTAGTGTGTATTTTAGGGATTCAAATGTAATTATCTCTGTAAACCAAAGGGTGTGTCCTTTGGAAAAACAACTATCTATAACTCCCTCCTATATGCGAAAGGGTGTGTCCTTTCACATATGTCTTTTGGATAAGGTATTTATAGGGAGTCTTTTTCAATTAAAAAATGGAGGGAACAATTCACAATCTGTCAGGCTGCCAGTAGGGGCTATGGGATGTCTATATTGGAGAAGTTTGTAGGAATGGAAGCATCATTTTGAGCAATCACTGTGTAATGGAGTATCTGTAAGTGTAGCTATTGTATGCATTCACTCTCCAAAAATTAATATACAAGATTTGATGTTTCAATTCCAAAATTTGTGTATACTTTTGTGTTGATGAATTTCATTTTGTCCTCTTGATAAATCTGATAAAGGGTTTAATACAGTGTGCCACCACAAGTTGTTATAATTGAATATAAGATTTGCTTCTTCATGTTCTTATAGCACTTAATGGAACCTCTGTATTGATAGTCTTGTGTTACAAGTTGCCTAAAAACTGTCTCAAGAGTTTAATTGAATTATTTGTCCACAAAGTATCATGCATATTCCTGGATAGAGGCACTGGTCTGTTATTTATTTCTAAGATTTTGATTTGTATGCATAAGGTCCTTACAGAGAAACATTCTTCCATATCCTATTTGATCTAATCCTTGCAGATTTCATTCAAGTCTTGAAAGCATTTCATTTTCAATATACAATATCTTTAACATACACTTTTATTCATATTCAATTTTCAGTTTTCAAAGTATTCAGCTAAAGCACATGATATAGCATAGTTGCAGAACACTAATTTGCCAGTTGTGTAAACTTGCTTAGAGGATTAAATCCACATTTAAATAACTCTTTTGTGCTTGAGAGGGAAGGGTACACCCACCTAGGTCTTGTGGAGCCTGAAGTGCAGAGGGATTTGGTCTTTGACCATCCCTGTTCGTTGGCCAAGGCTGATTGGATTTCCTAAAGAGTTGGCAAGTCTTTGGGTTTTCCAATCTGCGGTTTTGGGCACCAACAAGTGGATCTAGGAGGTTGCCCCCCTTGAAGCGGGCATAGTATTATCAATAATTTCTAACATATTTCATATTATATTTTGTGTTGTGCAAGTTATTTCATTACAAGTGGTATCAGAGCATGATCTTGGCACTGTGAAGGTTCGCCATTTTCTTAATTTTGGAGGTCATTTTGGGAACTGCATATCTTTCATATTTTCGCAAATTTTTGTCTAATTTTAAAAGGTTTTTGAAGAGCCTATTTTAGTATCTTCTATCCAACTTTTAGAAGAAACTAAGAAAAATTGAGCAAATTATTATAGAATTGGGATTTCTACTCGAAATGTTTGTGAAGCACATATATCCTAGATCTGAAGAATTTTTTTCTTGATTTTTAAGATTTTTTAGGATATTATTGATATTTCTTATTGTAAAATTAGGTTCCCAATAAATTTACAACCTAGACTACAAATCAACTAATTTTCTAGAAATTTTTTTGAGAAAGTGTTATATAGGCCTTGTTAAGTTACAAAATTATTAAGACATATTCACAACAAGAAGTAACAAAAGAAGAATAAAAGGAAAAAAAAAGAACAAGAAAACACTTGTAGAAAGCAAGAGCAAGAGCAAGAGTAATAAAAATAAAAAGCACAAGAGCTTGAGTAAGAGCAAGGGCAAGAAAACGAATATGAACAAGAAAAAAAAACAAGGGAAAGAGAAAGAACACGAATAAGAGCAATAAAAAGAGAAAGAGCAAGAGTAAGAACAAGAAAAAGACCAAGAAACAAAAGAAAGAAATAGAAGCAAAAAAAAGGAGATGAAGAAGAATAAAAATTAAAAGTTAGCATTAAGGACAATGCTTTTGTAAAGGGTTAAAGAGGGGGGAGGTGTTATTCCCCTAACCCTATAGTGTGTATTATGTTATAATTAGTTAGCTTGTGGCTACCTAAGAGAAATAACAAGAATAAGAACAAGAGGAAGAGAAAGAGAAAGAACTAGAGAAAGAATGAAACAAAAAAGAAGAAGGATAAGCAAAAAAAGGAGATGAAGTAGAAGAAAAATAAAAAGTTAGCATTAAAGAAAATGCCTTTTTAAAGAGGGGGGCAATGCTATGCCCCTAACCCTATAGTGTGTATTATGTTATATTTACTTGTATTGTGGCTACCTAAGAGCAATAAAAAGAATAAGAACAAGAGAAAGAGAGAGAACAAGAGAAAGAAAAAGAAAAAGAAAAAGAAAAAGACCATGAAACAAAAAATAAGCAAAAGCAAAAAAGTAGATGGAGAAGAAGAAAATAAATTTTTTAGCATTGACGAAATGCTTTTGTAAAGAGGGGGAAATGCTATGCCTCTAACCCTAAAGTGTGTATTACATTATGATAAGTTGGCTTGTGTCTACCAAATTTGTCACTGCGGTCGTTTACCTGAAACTGATCCTGTTTGCCCGATAAGCAGTGACAAACATTCCAACAGTTAGAGAGATCATTCTGTGAAACACGATCTTCCTTTGCGTTTGAGAGGGGCAACTCCCTCGTATGATAGGGGTATTTAGGATTTTTATGTACTTTTAACCTGAAAGTACATACAGGAGAAAACATAAAACTAAAAAGAAATAAAGATAGAAACCCCAACAATAGACATACGACCATCAACTGAGATTTCTCACTATTAGCAACAAATTATAAGGGGAATTTATAAGTTAATATGCTTAGCCATGAGATGACAATAAAGAAGAATGACAAATCTCAACATACAGAGAGATAAGATACTTCAACACATTCAAACTGAGATACCAAAGGTTGCTTGTGCATCATCATTATTATCCATTATTGATTCAAGAATACAATCACAAACAAAAATTTGGTTCTCAATTTGAATGTGTTGAAGTATCTTATCTCTCCATACGTTGAGATTTGTCATTCTTCTTTATCGTCATCTCATGGCTAAGCATATTAACTTATAAATTCCCCTTGTAATTTGTTGCTAATGTTGAGAAATCTCAGTTGATGGTCGTATGTCTATTGTTGGGGTTTCTATCTTTATTTCTTTTTAGTTTTATCTTTTCTCCTTTATGTACTTTCAGGTTAAAAGTACATAAAAATCCTAAATACCCTATCATACGAGGGAGCTACCCCTCTCAAATGCAAAGGAAGATTGTGTTTCACAGAATGATCTCTCCAACTGTTGGAATGTTTGTCACTGCTTATAGGGTAAACAGGGTCAGTTTCAGGTAAACGACCGCAGTGACAAATCTGTTTACCAACAGATTTTTGGCGACTTTGCTGGGGAGCGAATTACCAGTGTGCTTTGTTCCTCAGAAATTTCAAGGTACCTTCTTTAGAATGAAGGTTGGAAAATCTACCTGAAAGTTGAATTTAGAATAATGGTTGGGTACAAAGGAAAGTTGGAAAGTGATAGTGAAGACTATATATATCAAAAGAAGCAAGTTTCTGATGAGCCCATAAAAGTTGAATTCTTGAAGAACTTTTATGGTGGCATGCAGTTTACTCCTGATAAGATTCATCCCTCCTTATATCGAGTGTTTCAAAGCATTGAAGAAAAGGATGGAAAGGAGATTGGTTTTCTTGCTTGTGATCATTTACCTAAATCCACAACAATCAAGAAAGATGAAGACAAAAGTGATCTTTCTCCAATATCAGTTGCTCAATAGAATCAAAGTCATGATGATCCCGAACAAGTCAAATTATTGAAAAGTTTCTATAGTGGAATGAAAATTGATCCTCATGAAATTAATCCTTCTCTACTCCAGACTTTGCAAAAGATTGAGGAAAAAGATGGAAGAGAGAACCAAATTTTTGTTTGTGATTGTATTCTTGAATCAATAATGGATAATAATGATGATGCTCATTCTCCTCCACCTATTTCTTCACAAAATCAAATTGTCAATGATTCCAAACAGATAGACTTTTTAAAAAACTTCTATGGAAATAGACACCTTGATCCTGATAAGGTGCACCCTTCGTTGCTTCAAAAGCTGCAAAAGATTGAATAGAAAGATGAGAATGATAATCATTTTCTCATTGATATAAACTCCTGTGATAAAAGTAATGAAAGGAGCTCATTAGAATGTGTATATGAAGAAGAAGATGAAGTCACGTCTACTTGTAAGGATACATGTCAAGAAAAAGATCTAAAGATGAGTGAGATAGAGAAAAAAGATTGCATTGAAAAATGCCATGACCACTATGAAGATTGTCATAGCAAAGAAGAAGTCTTCAATGAACCTGAAAACAAAAAGCTTGAAGGAGGAATAAATGATTTCAAGACTTCCATGCAGCCCAAGCTTCAAGAAGATGATGAAGAAAGAGAATCCCAAGATGAATCTCCTACAGTCTTCACTCCAACTTGGTGTCTCAATTCTTCCGATGATGATTTTCTATGTGGAGAGGATATTCTAATTCATCCATCACTAATAATGGAAGATGAAGACTTTTCTGAGGAAATAAAAGGTATGATACCTAGTGGACAACCTTGTACAGATATGATAAATAGAGAATCAACCATAGGTAAAATTTTACAGATATGATCAATAGAGAATCAACCATAGGTAAAATTTTACAGACATATTCTTCATTTTCAAAAATGGAGACCTTTATTGAACTCCTAGATCAGTCCTGAGTGAAAGAAGATGAACCATCAAGCATCCACTTTTTATCATACATGCCACCTAAATATGAATTTTTCAAATTTCAGGAAGAGTGTGATAAAGAGAAATCATTGGGACAAGATAACACAAAAAGTAATGCAGATGTCTGTGAGCAGGTTGAAGATGAAATCTATGAAGGTATATAAACAAATGTCCCTATTTTGATGAAATCACAATCTATGCCTTATGAAGTATTTGAGGTTCAAAGCTATCCTCCTTTTGAAAATTTAGATCAAGAGGACATCCTTATTCAGGAGGATAGTTTTGGGAACTGTACCAAAAATGCAGAGATAAATGAGGTAATGGATGATCTAATGAAGGAAACCAATGAAGTTAATTCCTATAATGATTGTATT